>NW_009954554.1:675089-691879 GCF_000747805.2 Chaetura pelagica
TTTTTTACTGTGAGAGTGACAGAGCACTGGAACAGACTGCCCAGGGAGGTTGTGGAGTCTCCTTCACTGGAGACATTCAAAACCCACCTGGATGCGTTCCTATGTGATATACTCTAGGTGACCCTGCTCTGGCAGGGGGGGTGGGCTAGATGATCTTTCAAGGTCCCTTCCAACCCCCATGATTCTCTGATTCTATGATTCTATGATTTTATGATTCTATGATTCTATGACTATGTTGTTTTCAAAACAACTAAAAGCAGGTAGTAAAATGCTAAATTTGTTCATGGATTTGGACTAACAATAATTAGATTGTTCAGGATTTTTTCAGCATCCAAATTCTTGACTGCTTTTTGTGCCTTCTGTTGAGGTACTACTCTCATACCTGTTTTCACAAAATTTTGAACTGAGTATCAATTAATAATTTTCCTTTTTTCTTTCTCATGTCATTCAGTTACACATCTGGTCTTACTTTACATGCTTATGTAAAATCCATTAAAATATAACAATTTAATAACTGTACAGCATCTCTCAGCTGAACAGTTTAGCATGCTTCATGGCTGTTTCTGTTTGACTCAGATCGACAACAATGCTCTCAATTTCCTCCCCCTCTCACCTAAGTAGGGAAGGAGAGACAGAAGAAAAGAGGGAGTTTGCTGGATTGAAAACTAAACTGCTCAGCTTTAGTTAAACACTAATTATATAAGAAAATATATACAATTATATGCAAATATGTTCAAATATCTGCAAAAGCCTCTCGCCTCTCCCCACCCCAGCAACTCCCCCAGCACTCTCCTTAGCTGTGAACAGTCCCGAGGAATCCCGGAGCTGCTGGAGAAAGCGGAGAGTTATGAGGGTCAGGAGAGCTTGAGCCTGGGGGTTGATGGTGATGAATGGATGGAGTCCTCACCGGACACCAGCCGTGGATGGAAGAGAAGGAAAGAAGAAGCAGGAAGGAAGTTGTCTTCTGTGATCTCTGACCTTCCTCTGAGCTTACATAGATACATGGAATGGAATATCTCTGGCCAATTTTGCTGTCTTAATTCAGCCTCCTATGGGGGGGTCATAGATCTCCCCGTTGTGTCTGAGCCAGCAGAATAAAGATGTGACCTTGAAGACCCAGTAGTTAGAAAAACATTCCACTGTTATTGGTCTTAGTTGGAACACTCTGCTACTAGTTAAAAGAAAGCTTAGTGAAGGAGAAAAAAATCAGTAAAAGGAAAATTGGCTTCATCCTGGCTCAAACCAGGACAATGGGCATTAACTGAAGAAGCTTCATTTTATTCTGTGAGACTGGCCATTTTCTTCCTTTTACTAATGCACAGGATTTGGCTGGAAATTCTCATATGTTGTAAACTCATGCAGTTAAAACTTTGCTGATGTATAACAACAGGCTTTAGGAAAAAAAAAAAGACAAAAAAACCCAAGGTGATTCTTCCCCCCAAAAATATAAGGTTGGAAGAGGAATAATGAGCCCTACAAAACAGGAATATAAAAAAAATGTATTCTTGTTGTGGCTTCCTGTTTCCCAAAGCATATGAACATCAAACTGCTTTAGTATGATTTTGTTTTGTGCATATTTTCATAGATTCATAGAATTGTTTGGATTGGAAGGGACCATAAAGATCATCTAGTTCCAAGCCCCCTGCATGGGCAGGGACACCTCCCACTAGACAAGGTTGCTCAAGGCCCCATCCAACCTGGCCTTGAACACTTTTGGATGAGGCATCCACAACTTTCCTGTGAAACCTGTGCCAGTGTCTCACCACCCTCACACTAAGAATTTCTTCCTAATGTCTAATCTAAATCTACCCTCTTTTAGTTGGAAATTGTTCCCCCTTGTCCAGTCACCACAGGCCCTTTTAAGTCCCTCCTCATCTTTCCTATAGGCCCACTTCAGTTATTGGAAGGCCACTATAAGGTCTCCCCAGAGTTTTCGTGATGGGACAGATCCTATTGTTCCTTCTGTTTCTGTAAAACATGGAAAATGGCTCCTGCATGTCTCAACTCTGTCTGTGGGACTTCTGTGAACTGCTAAGTGCAGGAATAAGCAGAGTTTAGAAGCTACACACCTGCTGTTATAGTTATGGGCATTTCCATGTCATTGGATTGCAGAGAAGTGTTGCTGAATTTACCTCTGCAAGTAACACAGAGTGCTATCAGGATTTTTTCCTCGTAAGCTCTCTCTGTTTGACTCATCAGCACTCTATTTGTCTTGTCTCCTTCTTGTGAGCCATTTCTGAACCAAAGTTTGCAAGGATCAGAGATATCACAATAGCCTCGTAATCATTAGTACAGGTAATTAGGTTATTCAGTATAACATGGTAGGTACACATACCAAAACCAAAGGTCTGTGAAATGTTAGACATGGTAGAAAGGCTATATTTCTTTGTGAATTATGTACGAGTGTGATAAACAAACTGGCACTGAAGGGTTCACAATTCTGACAATGGCAATCTGCAATTTATATAGCTTATTCTCTTTAGATACCTCTTGAACTTCTCAGCATTTAAGGAGTGCTAAAACTATTAGCATATCAATTTAATTTTTTTTTCTGAAATAAAACTAATAACATACATACCTTGGGTTAATCTATTTATTATGGTGCAGCTGACAAAAGAAGTGGGTAACTTGATATCTGTGCAGTAGGTCTTAAGAATTGCTATATGTTTCAGGTAACTATGGAATAATTAATTTCTTTTATGTTAAATGGTGTGCATATCTCTTATGTTCTGTCATGCAATCTTAGCAGTGATATTGAAAGTAGAAAAAGTCACATAAAAATGACCATTCCGATCAGGCCAGTAGGTCGTCTAGCTCAATATCCTGTCTCTGAGCAAACCAGTCAGAAATACTTTGAAAAGGATATAAAAACCAGGGCAATTGTGATTTTCCTCAAAATACATCACTTCAACTTCCATCCATCAGTGAGATTAGGATTTCCTGAGCTGTGGTTCCAGCTGGACTTGTGGATTGATTTTCCTGTATTTTTATAATTTTCCATATATATTTTTTTTTTAAATTACTTATGACGCACATCATGTCTTGTGGCAGTAAATTACCCAATGCAAATGTATGTTCTGTGGAAAGTTAATAAAAATTTCCTTTTGTTTTTCAAGCGTGTGACCCAACAGCACCATTGCATGTACTTTGGTTTTGTGTGAAAAGACATGGAGTAGTAATTTCTTAGTTACATTTTCTTCTGCATATTTTATCCATGTTGAATAGGACCGATCTGTTTCCCTCTCTGGAAGCCATCCAGTTCCTTTGATCATTCCTTCTTCTCTTCTGTGTTTCATTGTACCTTTGAAGAGGCCTGATACCTGCTCAGAAAATGCAGAAGAGACTTATAATAGCACAATCTGCTGTATTTTCCCAGAATTTTTTTAACTCTTTATTTAATACTGCTCCACTTGTATGGCAGTTTCCTTCAATGAAAATGAAATTATGTACTGCTCTTAAGGACTACTTGTTTGACCCGTTGCTTCTCAGTGCTTCCTCCGGGTCTTCATGAATAAATACACTGTCTTTCTGCCATTCAAAGCCCCTAGCAATCTGCAAAGTAAGAGATTAAGTCAGTGATCTGAATTCAGATCTCCCAGTTGACAGCAGAAAGCATTATCAACAAGGCACCAGGCTGGCCTGATAAGGAAAAACTTGTGCCTCTTATTCCATAAAGGATTTTTCCCTCATAATGTAGTAGTTCAGTTACAGTAAGCAGAAGGCTCTTGAGCATTGAAATGAATGAAAGCAGCAGAGGTGTGATTTATTTTGTTTGACATTTTATTGTCTGGAAACAGCTGAACTCACCTAATCAATTATTTTTTATATTTCTTTAGTTAGAGTAATTGAGGAAATGTTTATTGTATTTCTGTGCTATTGTAAGTGTGTGTGATGCTTTATTAAATACCCTAGTCAGACTTTGTATGTACCAGACCTAATCCCTAGGAATCTTCTGAATCATATTTATTTCACTTTGATTTTCTTCCCACCATGAACATGAGATAAAAGAATGCATTACTCTCAGGTACTTAAATTTGATTCTCTGCGATGTTCTGGAATCACAAGATGAATTGAGCAAGTCACGTATTCATCAATCCCTTGATATTGCTGCTAAACTGACTTTTTCCCTGCTGGGAACACCTCCGTTCTTGGTAAAATGGAAAAGGTTTGCTGCAGTTGTCGGTAAAGTTTTTATCATCTGTGCTCTACTATATTCTTCAAGTGATGAAAAGGAAGAACAAGCACAGAATGTGTCCGTAAGTTTCAGATTTCTGTCACGGGATGTTTACCACTAAAACTGAAAAATGCAAATAGTAAATTCAGAGTTTAGGCCCTGATTGAATATTCTGACATCCTGTTCAGTTCTCATCAACTCAGAACTAATGTATTAACTTATTTTTGCCTTAAGAAAATACTTCAGCCGGCCATTTGGTTCTGATACACAGACAACAAGAGTGAGAATTGTTAATTTAACTTCAAATTTTGCTGGTCTACATATCTACAGCTAAAATAGTGCCCCTTCCAGTGCTTTTACAGCAATTGCAGAGGAATAGGAGGTTTTAGGTTATGATTCATCTGGTGTATTTATATATTTATTATAAGGTGAGGAGAATCACATTATAGGATTATCCATTTATCTTCATTATTAAAGAGGACCAAGGACTTTCAATGAAGTTATCTAGTTATGTAGACAATTTGGTCAGATGGTTGATTCGATCTGTCCCACAAGAAGATGAATGCATTACTTCCCTTTCAAGGGTTTCGTGGTAGGTATTTTTTCTGATACTCATGCTTAGTATTAGAGGTGTGTATATATTTCTCTTTTGAATGTATGTAGCAACACTGGTGCAGTTGATAGGTCCTACTATATCTTCAAGATTAAAAACTCTTATTTTTTAATAGAATTTGATAAAATTTAATAGAATTCAGTATTAAGCCAAACTTGCCACAAAAAGAGGTCATATGCAGATAGGGACCTGAGTTTCATCAGTTAAGCTTTTAGACACGTACTTATCCTAAAAAAAAACAGGTTAGGGACTAAAATTCATTAAGTAATTTTGTTTATTGAAACAGGGACATACTCTATGTCTAAAAGAACCATATGGCTTTGAGAAGCTGTACTGTATTAGTTTTCTCACTATACTCTTTTGGTAGAGTGTCATGTGTGTCACTTCTTAGTTGTAGTAACAGCTAGTATCTCAAGAAGTAACATCCTGTTTAAAGATCTTAAATGTAGGTGTCTTGGTTTGAGCCAGGATGAAGCCAATTTTATTTTTACTTTTTGGTTTTTTTTCTTCAGTAAGCTCTCTTTTAACTAGCAGCAAGTTTTCCAGCTAGTGGACTGATAATGCTGGAATGTTTATGTTGCTGCTGAGGCACCAAGGTCACTTTGCTCTGCTTGTTTGATCTGCAGCCTCAGATGCTGCAGGGAGCAGAAGAGTCATATCTGCAGCCCTCCCGCAGGGATAAGTGGACTAGACGAACAGCAAAATTGACCAAAGATTCCATTCCATATATCTACGTAAACTCGGTGTAAGGTCAGGGATCACAGAAGTCAAATTCCTTCCTGCTCCTTCTTCCCTTCTCTTCTGTTCATGCCCGGCATCCAGGGAGGACTCCCTCTATCCATCACTGTCAATCCTGACACTCACAACTCTCCCCTCAGCTCCTGTCTGCTGTGCCACTCTCTCCGGCAGCTCCAGGACATTTCAGAACTGCTCACAACTTGGGAGATACCGTAGGAGTTGCTGTGGGAGGAGGGAGGCAATAGGGTTTTACATACATACTTGTATACATACTTGTATATAATTGTACATATTTTCTTTCATCATTAGTATTTAATTGAAGTTGTCTAGTTTTCAATCTGGGAAGTCTCTCTCCATCATTATCTACTACCTGGGTGGGAGGGGGAGGGATTGAGACCATTATTGTAATTGGTTTAATTGCCGATCCTGAGTCAAACTGTCAAAGAATTGTAATGCAATTCCTTTGCAGAAATTCTTCATAGTACAGAACTGCCATACTTGTGAACCTGCTAGTTTTCCTATCTTTCTTGTGTGGGACATGGTTGGAAAGTCCCATAGCCTTATGGAAGGGATCTACAGTTAGCTGTATAGTGTAGCAGCTGCTTGACTAGGTCTTCATGTAGAATTACAGTATTTCTTTGTATGGGAAATGGTTCTTCTTCCCCACGTAAGTCTAAACAAAATGCCTTTTAAGCCAACAAAAGCTGATTGTATCCAGCTAACAGACCAAAAACAGGCCTGCTGCTCAGGGACAAAAAGCAAAACAGGTGTGATACAAGGCAGGAAGGATGGGCAACAAGTTATGCATTGCCCCTACTAGTTACCGCCCTAACTTGGGGCTCATGGATGCCAATTGGCTCTGAACAGTGACACTGACTGGACAGGGGGTTACTGGGGTATGAAAAGCGGCAAGTTCAGCAGGGTAAAAGGGGTGGCCTGCTACATTTCCTGCGTGGGACACTCCCCTGCTGTTCCTTGGACTTGCCCTGATACGGAGCCTGGTGCCGGGACTCCGCCTGCCTGCCTGCCTGCTGACCTGCCTGCCCTGGGGATCAAGCCTGAGCCTTCACGGTGAGCGTGCTGGGATTCTGACCTCTGCATGCCGGGCTTGTGACCCCTGGAGCACTGGGTCCTTTCCGTAGCCATTGGGGCTGGGGCCAGAGGTCCCTCCACCCCCATTTTGCTGCCAGCTGCTGGGGAACGCCAGCACTGCTGTCCAGAGGAGCCAAGAGGGAAGGGGATGCTGCCCCGTGACCGCTGCCCAGAGGAGCCGAGGTGGGGTGGCCCATACCTGCTCCGGGATCACTGATGGCCGGAGCTTGCCTGACTTGAGCTGCCCGAGCCTAACACTGGAGCCGATGGTGATAATTGAAAAGTGGGGGTTATATTTTGTTGCTTTTATCAAATCCAGCAAAACTGAAAATTAGTTGCATGTTGCTTAACAAATACGGAGAGTACTTAAAATGTATTTCCACTATATGCAAGCTAAGACAAAAAGACTTGATGGATACCAGTACAGGTGCCCTTGGGATGGTGGTGTTCTTACATGCTCTTCACTGTCTTGACATATGCTGGGCTACTTGCCTAACCAACACCTGCCACTGAATTACAGTTTCCTCTCCAGACCTGCTTTTGGAAATGAGTTCTCAATTGTATATTATTGACTCAGAATTAGCTTTGTTATTCATCAAGATTTAAGGAACAAGACAATATGTGTACTTTAAAAGTTTAACTAACAAATTTAAAAAAGATAAAATGACATAACAGTATGATTTTCCTGTGCTGTTCATGAACTACATTTTTTTTTTTTGTGACACTTGCAAGTTAGATTTTAAGCCAAATGGAGGAGAGTGCCCTAGAGAGTTTTCATGGGTATGTTTTCCTGTAGAGAGAATGTTCTGTCAGAGCACTCTTGCTGGGGCTGGGAAGTTCTTTCCTGCAGAGTCTGTGGCTAGTCAAGCCTCTCTGTCCCCTCCAGGGCATAGAAGGCACAGCTGTCTTGTGTCCTGTTTCAGTACTTCTCTGCTGTTGAATTGGAATGATTCATTTTGCTGGGTAGGAGCTTTGTCCTTAGTGTCTTGAACTCAAGAAGCCCTTAGTGACTTTTATTTTGTTGGTTTTTTTTGGTAATACCTGTGGAGGTTGAATTCCATCTTCTCATCTACACTGCAGATAATCCCAGTTTGTGTGAAGATAAAAGCTCAAGGAGATGCCCACATAGGCCCTTCATCCAAGGAGAGGACTAACCCCTGTGCTCCTGGTGCTCTCTCTGCTGATGTTGTACAGTTGTGACAGGTTGCAACAGTACAGTTGTACAGCTTCAGGGCAGAGAGTGACTGTTGAAGATCAGCAGACTAATAGCTTGCACACCATGGGGGAGAGGGTAAACTCTGCGTCTTAGCAATTCTGAATGACTTGGTTGGCAAGGTGTGAGTTTAAGTCTCTGAGAAAGACTTCTATCTTTGCTATATATGTTGCTGCTGATTCCTGAGAAGACTTCACTGCACTGGTAATGGAGTCCTGAGCTGCTTTGGGTTCAGCGTTCAGGGTGTAGTCACTGCAGTTGAAACAATATTTTTCTCAGTAGTTTTGGCATTCCATAAATGCAGAGACTTCTGGATGCAGGGTGCTGGACTGCTTGGAATGTTGCAGGTCTTTATGGAATATCTCTCCTTTGAAGGGAATTAACCTAACTAAATGACTGAGGAGGTTGTCCTTTCTTTCAAAAATGCCTGGACATCCTGTGCTCCCTTCCCCTTCTTCATCTCCCCCTCCTCCCCTTCAGCTAGCTGAAAGAAATGTCACAAAATACTTGTTTTAATGTTAAAAAAAACCAAATTGTGGACAGTTAATCTTGAAGTTCAGTATTTTTTACAACTAATAAAATATTTTAATAGCTTTAGCTGCAAGATGTACCATTATATTCGGAGCACTGTGTATGACCTGGAGGTTTCTGAAGGCACAATGTTTGAAGAATGAGAATTAATGTTGTCTGTACAGAGCTTCTGTGGGAAGGATCACAGAATCACCGTATCACTGAGTTTAGAAGAGACCATGGAGTCCAACCATTTGTTCAAGCACAGCAAGGTCACATAGAGCAAGTTTCTCCCAGCCATGTCCAAGGATCAAGACTTGACAAACCTCTCTGGGCAACCTGTGCCAATATCTGTCCTCAGCATGAAAGCGTTTTCGTCTGTTCAGTTGACATTTCCTTGTTTTTGATTTGTGCCCATTGCCTGTCATAGGGCATCACCACTGAGAAAAGTTTGGCTCACTCTTATCCGTCCCCTCCAGTCAGTATAGACATTGGTTAGATCCATTTGAGTCCTTAAGAGTTTGGCCGTGGACTGCAGTAGCTAGATATTGAAGCACTGCATCCCTTGCAAGTATGAATTTAATTAGACAAACAGCATTCTCATATTTCTGTAGGTCTGTTTCTGATTTGCAATGCCTTTGACCATAATCCCTCCCTCCCAGGAAATTTTTTCATCCCATATTTTTTTCACTTCCTTCAACAATCCTGATTTTTCCAAACCTACCATTCAGAAACATTACTTCTTGCTTTCTGCCCTGCCTTTCTTCTCCTGTCAGGATGTGTCGGTATTTTTTGTAATTAATGCCCTTCAACACCTTGTTGTTTAACTGGGGGTTTCATTTTGTTCTTTCTTCTTAAATCCACTTGAAATAGCAGAGAATAAACCATGAACAATTTCACAAGTAAAAAAATTAATAGAGCGAATAAACACAAAAATCCCAACATGTACTAGTCATGCCTATGTGTAAGCATCAGTCACAAATGAATTGTATAGATTTAGTTCACTAAATTAAAAATTTCTTTACAAAAACATTACCTGAACTCAGACTGCTTTTCTGGTTGCTCATTCCTTATTCATACCCCTGGTGATGAATTTGGACAGTCATCAAGGAGCATTGCTTAAATAGGATGCTTAAGGCATCAAGAAAGCATTCTGCCTAACCTCAATTAGTTTTACTCTATTTTTTCTTGCTTGAGTGGTATTATTATCACAGCTGCAGGGTAAAAAAACCATAATGACAAAGGTAATTAATGCAATAAATGTTGCAAATGTTAAGCCTTCCTAGTTGAACATTTTCTCTTGCAATTATTTATTTTAATGACAGAAGTAGTGTAGTGGAAAAATGTATATATTGCCCAATAGCATCTTCATCATAATTTAAGACCCAGAAGATTTGCATATCCTCAAAATGAAGAAAACCTGCACCTGTTATCTACAGCTATAAACCAAGACACACTTTGAACATCGTATTCAGTTCTGAGCCCTTCACAGTAAGGACACAGAAGTGCTGGAGCATGTCCAAAATAGGGCAGTGAGGCTTCTGAAGGGCCTAGATCACAAATCCTTTGAGGAGTGGCTGAGGGAGCTGGGGTTGTTTAGTCTGGAGAGGAGGAGGCTGAGGGGAGACCTCATCGCTCTTTACAACTACCTGAAAGGAGCCTGAAGCAATGAGGGGGACATCCTCTTCTCCCTGGTGATGTGAGATAGGACCAGAGGAAATGAATGCAAGCTGCACCAGGGGAGGTTTAGGTTAGATATTAGGAAGCATTTATTCACTGAAAGGGTTGTCAAGTGTTGAAATAGTTTGCCCAGGGCAGTGGTGGAGTCACCATCCCTGGAGGCATCTAAATGGCATGTAGACCTGGTGCTTAGGGACATGGTTTAATGGCAAGCTTGCAGTGTTAATGCCTAAGACTGGACTGGATGATCTTGGAAGTCTCATCCGACCAAAGACATTCTGTGATTCTGTGCAAAGTGCTTCACAGAGATGTCACAAAAAGAAAGTTCTGCATGGACACATGTAAAGACAAAAAATTGCCTCAGTCTTTTGAACTATATTGCATCGTCTGGCAGTACTCCTCCTTTAATGGTCTTTTCATTTCTGGTAATATGCAGATGCTAGAACATTTTCATTTTCTGCATATTTAACTTGAACGTTTGAAATTAAGTACATTTAAATGCATGCTCAATGTAGATGATTATGCTATTCACAGGTATTCAGAAGAGATGCTTTTAAATGTGCTTTGCTGATTATACCATATTTAATTAGTTTATTTTGTAATAAATTAATAAAATTAGCCTTTGGTTATTCATTTCAGACACAGCCCTGTTTTTTCCATCCTTTGCTGGAAATTCTTATTTGGAACTACCTTCTCTGACATCTGTATCTGAGACCAAGACTGCATCTGGGCAGGAAAGAAGCAATCTGACGACTCTGTACTTGACAGTGAAAACAACTGCTCTAAATGGCACAATTCTTTACAGTGAGTACCACTGATATTTGAAGCTGAGTATCAGTTTTAGCTCCTTCAGGTCCTTATTAACTTTAGTGTACATCAGCTGGCATTTCCTGTTCAGCAGCAAAATGAGTCATTAAAATGCAGTAGAAGCCTTTTGGTATTCTAATGCAGGATGCAATATAAAATTTGAACTATTGGTCTTTGGGTTACTCTGGAAAGTTCTTTGATTTATGATTCTTTGAGCAAAACATAACTTACAACAAGAAAGAACATAATAATCATATGACTCCAGTAATAAGTGTTCCAGCTCTAAAATACAAATGTTGAAGAAGTTTTGAACAACTTACTACAGAGAAACACCTTTTGCATAATTGAGTTGAGACTAATTTTTGAGTTTTTATTATAATTATGATCTTGGTTCTAAAGATTTTTTGACTTGCAGAATTATCTTAAGTTCTGCAAATTTTCTGTATTTCAGAATATTTACTGTGATTTCACACTTGAGAGGATTCTATTGTGGTCCCTGGAGAGTACACTTGCGAACTTGGATGTGTGCTTGTTAATACTACATAAGAATGTTGCTTCTTGCCTGCATATTTCATTCCTCACTGCATGGCATGAACTTCTGAGGCAGTGTGCTTTTTACTAGTCAGCAAGAAAAATAGGCTTCTCTGCCAGCAGAATATTTCATTATGCATTTCTATCCAAATGGAAAACTTGGACAGTGAGGTGATTTCTTCCTGAACTAAGGAAGAGCTAGAAAAATATGTTTCTGCAATCTGTGATAGATTTACTCCACAAAGAAAAAAATTATTAGGAGCATTCTTTGTTCACTGCAGCTACCTAGGGTTTATCTACACAAAGCAAGCTTGTTGATATAAATTACTTTTATTCATTTTTGTTATTTTTATATTAAACTGGAAGTAATACATATTAATTTACCTTCACAGTGTAAATATTTATAATCCAAGGTTAAAAGTAGTATAAGCTTTTTTGGCATTATTTAATAATGGCTTTTATTATTACTTGTATAATATCTTATTTAGGTGTAAAACCCTGTAGCCCCTAATTGGACATTTCTGTTCACTGCTTTTCAAAATGCTATCTCAAATTCTTGTTTGTTATAGTTAGGCCGCTGCTGCAGCTGCCTAAACTGGAAGGCTGCAGAATTTGCAAAGAATCACAGATAACTGATGATGTAGCAGTTCTTGATGTTGAAGTGTTATATACTTGTTAGTTATTTCCGTTTCAAGAGGAGTTTTTTGTCCTTCAAGAAGCATTCCAGGAAGGTCACTGGAAGTACTTTGAATGTATTTGGCATTTAATAATTTTGTTTGCCTCATCACTGCAAAATGTTTGGCTTCCAGCCAAAGTTAAAGTAAATCTTGCCATCTACCCATAAAGCCTAATGAGTACGAATGTCTGATAAAAAGAAAAATAAAAATTCAACAAGAAATTTTCTCCGCTATCCTTAGGACAAAGTGGTGTTTTCTGAAAACCTGGATAAATGTAATCCTACAACCAGAGCCAAATTTGTTTCTGTCACTATTTGTTGGAAAAAGGTTTTGATCTGAATGTAGCAAATTTAAGAAACTGAGGAGCAATGGTGGTTGGAGTAGCTTTGAAACAGAATTTGCAATGGTAGATGTTGTTTGCCTAGTTTACAACTCAACTATTTTACACTTAATGAAACTGCTTACTTTGGCAAACATGATATGTTGTGCAAAATTTGTAACCGAAAATCAAATTTCAACACTTGCATTATCTATGCTTTCCCATAATTACAAATATAAGATACTTGCTTCTCCATTGCATTTTATACAGAAATTACAGAAAGATTAACAGTGTATATCCCCTTCTTTTTGTTTCCATCCAGCTACACAAAACAGAATTACAAACTACGCTTTATTTAGTAGCAGGTAATCCACACCTGTGTTCATAATCATCATTTAAAGTGAAAGTGCATTGGGAGGCATATCAATCTTGGCAATTTTTTAGATGTCTCTGCCTTTTCTTTTTAGGTTTTTTCAATTGTCAGGTGAGAGCTACCTATACTTGGAATGAATGAGTTCCTTTAGAGTAGTTTTGAGAATCAGACATGAGTGTTATCTTGAGCTTTCAGACTACAATATAAATCTATGTGGTCTGTGGAATTTCTGCTTCGTTGCTAGTAATTTTTTTACTTGTTTTGAGAACCCTAGAAATTGTTACATTTTATATGTCTAGTTCTGACTAATTGCTGTGATAGGACAGGTAATCTGCACATAGTTTTTCATGTCTCATAAGTGTGGTCAAGTGTTTTGAGGAGATGTTCAGAGATTTAAGTATCTTAGGCAACACAGGATGAAGCAGGTAGACTGCCTCAGGATTATGTCCTGCAATTTTAGGTGCAGCTGAAATGATGATGTGAGAGGAAGAAAGGGTGTGGGTGCCTTCTTTGTGTACCAAGGGAGGACACCACAGTGAGCATAGTTGATAATTGCATTATGCTTCTGAATTTCATCTTCCATATCCCAGTGAATTTCCTTCTACCACTGCTTTTATTTTTTTAAGAAGTACTGATGTAACAAAAATAGTTATGCCTAATTCAGTTATATGGATACAAATATGAGATAATCCTAGGGACATTCAGACATTACTTGGTATTTAATCAAGATCATACCAAGTATGTTCAAGATGCTGCTGCTTCAAAATAAATTCTCTAGTCTTTTTCAGATTATGTCCTTATAATTGAGCCAGTTTCTGCTTTTGAATATTAGAGAAAAATAATGTTCCTAAATTGCATTTAAACAGAAGGAAGTTATTTACATGTGTACAAGTACACAGAATCTTTCTGTACCAGAAGTAGAAACTAATGCTTTTTTCTCATATCAAACAAATTTAAAAGCTAGTGGTCTACCATGAAACTTAGAGATAATTAAAATCTCAAAAGAAATGCAAAGAAAGAGAAGAAAATGTTTTTAAACCAATGTGAGTTTATGTCTTTTCAGTCTTCTGGCTCTGCAGGTGTAGCAGGTATACATTTGGGGCAAAAGTCTTTCATTTTAGAAGTAAATAAAAATAACATCAGGAAGAAGAGTAGAACTTAGAGAATTTTGTGGCACAAGGGTGTGTTTCATTTTAAATATCCTAGGAGAAAAAAACTTTGAAGCTGTGTCAGAAGGGCTTGCATGGAATGATCCCACCATAGTTATTCTATAGGTGTTTGGGTTTTTTTGTTTGTTTTTGTTTTGTTTTTTTGTATGGAGCCTTAGTTTTGCCTTCTTTATACAGTTCCAGAGCATGTAAATTGTGTTTAGCCTATGTGAATTTTTTCTAGCCTTTATTCAACTTTGTGTTCAAAACCTCTTCAGTAACATGTTACTGTAAAAAAAAGCATGCTTTTACTATCTATGGAAATACAATTTCATCTCAATGGTGGACTGAATTTATTTCCATGAGTTTTCATCAGCTAATAAAGGTGTTGCATCATTCTTTTAGTAGAAATACTATAACTAATAGATGTGCAGTGGAAGGAGAAGTAAGAAAATGGTCTTCCTAGCAGGCTCTTATCTCTTAGGTTCTGATGATTGCAAGAATTAAGATTTTGATCTTAAGATTTTGTGATGGATGCTTTAAAATCAAGTTTTTAAACATAAAGTTCCATCAGACTAGAACTTGCACCTAAGACGCTTTTGATATTCCCAAGGCTATTCCAGGTCCAATCATTAAGTTAAAAATTTACAGTCACATTTTCAAATATACAGAAATCATAGACAAAAATTTGTCATTTGTATATTAGTGACAATGCAATTTTCAATTCCCACATATCTTTGCAAAGATATTTAGTTTTCAGACCAGTCAACACAGGTACATAAATTTGACTCTTTGAGGTGGGTAGAACAATTACCTGTAAAGATGAACACTAAAAAAAAAAAAAATCACGAAAAAACATATTTGTGTCTGAAGTTCTTTATATTGGCCTCTCAAGCATTCATACTTGCTATGTTTGTGTAAGTTTGTTGAACTCCTTCAAGCTGTCTAGTGATTGCTGTTGGGTTTGTATGGATTTTTTTTCTGAAATCTGTAGACTTTCATTTCCCTCTGAACCCCTGACTCATGTAGGTGAATATGCATGCAGGGCAGGCTAAGATCATCTCGGGGCAGGTTCTGCTCTTGAAATAAAGCTGCATCTAAAGAACAGTAATATGTAACAGATCATGTGTGGCAGCAGAAGAGAAGTAAAATCAGTAGTTAAGGTGAAAATTTAAACATGCTTTACTATCTGAAAAAGCCTTTGGATTTCTGTGGCCCATGAAAATAAGACTGTACTAGAGAAAGGGAAATGAATGTCACATTTTCCCTATACTTGTGTCCTTCCAACTCTTCACTTGTTTACATCATCATCTACTCTGTGTCTTTTTCAGCTGAGTACTTCTCAGGTTCCTTCACATTAGGGTTGATTCTGAAGCTTATTTCATCTTATCTGAATAAAGACTTATAACATTACACAGCTTAATGATCTCTTCCTTGCTGTTGAACGCAGACACAGAAAGTAGTGGAGGACTGCATAACTTGTAGGACTCTGATACTGTATTTAACATTAATTACATCTTTGCTTTACATTTTCACTCTCTTTGTCAGGCTCTTCTCCCCTTTCTATAGCACCAATTTCTTTCCCTCATTTTTGCTCCTTTTTTTTTTTTTTTTTGTTCTGCTTCTCTCTTGTAATTAGTTTACTTTTCAAATAATACAAATGCTTGCTATGATTGTCCATGTCAATATCCTTATTAGTTTTTACATGAATGTAAGATACAATATTATATAAATTTGCAAAAGAAGTATCTCTTAACTTTTTTTTAATTAATACTATGTGCATATACAGGTATTCTCCAGAATGTTGTAATTTATTATTTCCGTCTGGAGGCACTAAGCTGTTCAGTCCGATGAACATAACATCCTTTATGAGTTCCATACCCTCCTTTGTTCCTGTTTTTTGCTCCTTGCTCTGTCTTGCCTCTTCCTTTCTACTCACTTCAAAAGAGAAGTTGCTGTTGTCAGCTGTGTTCCTTTTAATAGTAGTACAACTCCTGCTTCTGCTACTGCTTTTTTGAAGCTGCACTACCATCAAACAGCTGAGAAATGAACTGTCAGCAGAAAGTCATCTGGAGGCTAGTGCATTCACTGGGTACAAGAACTGCAGAATTATTAAAAAGGGTTACTGTTCCTGACATTTTAATAATCTGTTAATGTACTGATGTTAGCAATGCCTCCATAATTGAAGTTGGAATAAGTTTCACAAAGATACAGAAGAAAAATTCTCTCTGTCAAAAGCATATTTAAAAATAATAAGAAAATTACATTAATCTGCTTGTTTCAGGTGTATTTTACTGGAAAATAATTGCACATTTTGCTTTTTTTTTTTTTTCCTAAGTTAATCCACTTTTAGATCGTCCAGTTTACAAATACCTCATGTTAAAAGGTGGTGATGAGATTGTATGTTTCCCTGGCAGATTATTACTTAACATTTAATTACAGTGAGAAATCTCAAGACAAGATGCGTTTGATAGACAAATGGATTTGAATCAGAAACTATGCATAAGAAGTATATTTAAGTCAGAATTTTAAGGTCTTTGTAAAAGGATTAAAACTTTTATCTATCTTTATGTAGTACACCAGCCAGTGAGGACCAAAAAAGGAGATCCATGCCTCCTCCACTTGTTCTTATTCAAGTGTCTTAATATAAAGAGAAGTGAGCATTAGCAGTTAATGTGAATATATCTATAAAAATATGCAAGAAAAATAAAATATGCATATACAGAAAACAAAGCCACTTATAGGCTACTGATAGGCAGAATATGTGATTCAGTAGCTGTAAGGACATGTCACTCTATTAAATCTTACTATACTGTTGTTGAAGAGGATGTTCCTTTTAAACACTTTTATTATCAAGGATTTTATCAATGGTTGGCTGAGAGTAACAATTACCAAGAACTAACCAGTTTTTGTAG
>NW_009954554.1:691902-724969 GCF_000747805.2 Chaetura pelagica
GAAAGAGTTGGGATGTAAGTTTTATAAAAATTACTGCATATGTCAGAAGTAAATAAACTAATCCAATTTTTGCTGTTACTTTGGATTATTGGCAGAATGTGAGGAGATTTCTCATTAAATGTCAGAGAAAAAAATCGAAAAAAATACATAATTATTACATTTGTGCCAATGAAGATTATCCATTATTTGAGAAATATTTAGTTACTAAATCAATTATGAATTCTTTATTCTACTCCTTACTGATTTTACTTTTTTGCATTATTTTACATCATTAACATGTCAAAGCAAATTTTAATATTTAGCCACAAAGTAAAATAAATTGCAAATGGTCATAAAAAACTGATACAGGTATAAAGTTTCACTTCATCATTTTCACTTTTATTGGAGTCAGCATAATGCTGTTCACAATCCCTTCAAGGACAGATGGTTGAACTTCTGCTATACGTGGTAGTCTATAACTTCCGACAATTGGATTTCAGGTATCGCAGCCCATGTGTGGGGTGACAGGAAGAAGTCTCACCACAGGTCATTAACAACAGGCAGGTTCCGCAGGCCAGCAGGGACTACAGGCGAGCAGGAACCCCCACAGAGCAGGGAAACCCGCAAAAGGCAAGTAGCAGCAGGTTCAGTGTCCATCCAGAGAGTGGCCACAAGCAGCAGGCAGGCAGTTTCTTTATGGCTCCTGGGGACTTGCTTCTTCGTCCCCGGTTGACCAGTCTCCTGTTCCTGGGTCTTCCCTGCCAATCAGGCAGGACTTTCTTCCTGTCCTGCTGCACCGTCCCTGGTTTCCCTGGTGGCTGGTTACTCCCTCATGGAGTCCAAAGTTGTTTTGTGGCAGAGGAGGCAAGCAGACAGGAGAGGGTTTAAAGTGCCTGACAGAGCAGCCATTTTAAATTAGTTATGACTGCTGACCTAAAGGGCATATTGTGTTTGTGTGAGTAAAAGTCCAGTCCTTCACAGATGATGTCTCAAGTTTCTTGATAGCCCATCCATTAGTGTGGCTGACAAAACTGGTTTCTTGTCATCGTTTCTCTTTGTCACATCTGTGTTTTCCTTATTGCCTTCTCCTTTTCTGTATTACCCAATTTTTAAAGGTCCTTAATCAGATAATCTTACTGAAATAAGCATTACCAGACTGTGCATGCCCAAACCAGTTCATGTAACCAACCAGGTTTTGTTCTTGTTGAGACTCCATTTGTTGGTCATGTTTGTGCCTCTGCATGTATTAGTTTCCTCTTTTTCCTTATCATCCCACTGGACAAAAAGGAAGCAAATGTTCTCTCCTACCACATACTGTCATAAAAAGTTTGTTTGTGCTGTGGATGTGTTGTGTGTTTTTTCTCAACTCAGCGATATATGCACTCCAGACAAGCTGAAGAATTGGATACAGATATGATTCAGGAACTCAAGATTCCAGGTTTCCAATCATTATGAATCTGGAAGTTAAGAAAAACATAATAAACTTATGCTCAAGAACTGCAAAACAAATATATGTAGTACATTGAATTTCATAAGCGAGCTATTGCATCTTTCTTACTTTAGTTAAATATAGTAAATTATATTGCAAAAAACAGATTAACATTTTAATAGGTTGTCTTGAAGGGAAATAAAAATCCTAAATGAGAACTGTGTCTTACCTTCTGTGAGAATTAAATTACATTTAAATTCAAAGTTCAAATTCATAAAAAAAATCCATCCAAAATAATTTGTAATTGTAGGTGTCAGTTCTTTTTTTTAGTAGATGAAGAATGTTCCAACCATAATTTAAATAGAAATATTTAGCTATCATATTTACAATATACTACTTAGTGGAAGTGAAGAAAGATTGAAACATTTTTAAAACATCTTTTCATTCTTATTTTAAAGTGCACAATTAGCACAGTATGTCTGATGTTTCGTAGCTAACAATGATTTTTGTCAAGTCTGAAATGTATCATTCATTGGGAAAGGTGAATTGTTTGTAATCTTTACAGAGGTTATATGAAAGAGATGTTCTCTTTTTTTTTTTTTTTCCATAATATGGTTGAAAAGATGAAAGAAATAGTAATCCTTCCTTCCTTTCTTCCTTCCTTCCTTCCTTCCTGCCTGCCTGCCTGCCTGTCTGCCTGCCTGCCTGCCTACCTTCCTACCTACCTTCTCTTGCAATGGTGTTCCAGTAGTGTGGAATATTTTTTGAGGTCCTACACTTTCATGAGTATGACTGTCTACATTTTGTTTTCAAAGCTAGTGAAAGGAATTTTGGTGAACAGTTTCTTCACTTGTATCTTGTGGAGGGAAGACCAACAGTTCGATTCAGCTGTGGAAACTCTCAGAACATTCTGACTGTATCCGTCAATCAATCCATTAGCAAGGGTGTACTCATCCCTATCACAATAAGGTAAGAAGTTAACCACTATGTTACACTAAAGAGTTTTAGTTCTATATACTGAGAAATAAAATGTGACATAAGTTTTGGTTTTGTTTTGTTGTGGTTTTTTTTCACAATAAAAAGACAAGTAATGGAATTTCAGAATCATAGTACAGTTTGGGTTGGAAGGGACCTTAAAGATCATTTTGTTCCAACCTCAACGCATGGGCAGAGACACTTGCCACTAGACCAGATTCCTGAAAGTCCAATTGTATGTATGTTTGGAAAACTTTTTTCATGATTGAAAAAACGTTTCAGTATACATAGATTAGTTCAGTCTGTTGCAGAACTTCTGAATTGTTTAATCTCCAGACACTTTCACAGATACAGATGAGGTCAGTTTGAGAACTGAAACAATTTAAATGTGAAATTAGAGTTTACAAATGGGTAATTCATACTATATGCTTATTAATTTATGCTTACTCATTTAAAACATTGTATTTGTCATCAGAATTCTAGTGGTAAATTTAGGACTAATTTATTGTGTACTTTTAAAATGGAAAATGAACGTGCTGACATCTTGCAATACAATAAGCCATCATATCTACATATGCAACTGTACTGTCAGCAGTACAGAACAGTGGCTGACCAGTACTGCCATTTTTTATTTAGTACACAAAATAGTTCACAGAATGGTTAACTTAAAATTTTGGAAAAATTATTGTTGTCTTGCCTTGATAATGCATCAATTCTTTTCCATTCATGATATTTCATATGTGCAAGTTAGGAAGATTCTAGAATGAAATAATATGAATGTTGTGTTGTATTTACATTAGTAATTTAATGTATTTACATTAAAATAATGGTAAAGTATTTAAAGTTTATTTTAAAAATATTTTAGAAATAATTCTGGCATCTCTATAAAATTCCAAGTTACGTTGATTAAGATATTATTTTATTTATTAAAGTATTAAAGTATCAGAGATAATTGCTGCATCTGAACTGTAAGCATTTATGATGTGAGGGAATTTATTAAAGGCAGTTTTAACTAGGACCTTTTTTGCTGTTAGAGGATGGTATATGAAGGAGACTGCAGAAGTTTCCCTGAAAGTTTCAGTGTTCTCAAAATTACCTTCTTACTATCAAAAAAACGAAAAATAAAAAGCATCCTCTTGAAGATTTTTGTATTTGTCTTCTCAGCTGTGTATTATGTAAATGTTGGGAAATTCTGAAATGCTACTGATGCCAGGAGGTTTGATGATCTCAATATATAGAGTAGATTGGTATGGGGAGAAGAAACTGTTTTAGTTAGGTTTTATGCTCACCCCATAATCTTTACTATTTTATTTTCCAATCAAACTTGATAGAATATAAATACAAAACCTGTTTTCAGTATATGAAAGGATCTGCCACTTAAACTGTTTCAATTCTATCTTATATTTCTTTACAGCCACAGGTCAGTACATTATTCTTACACTCCATTTAAAACAAGGGTTTTTTTCCTTTTATTCTGTGTTAATATTAATGCCTAGTATTAATGAAACAAAGCTGCATACCATATATTCACATCTAATCACTTGTTAGCTGTCAGTATATTAATCTATTTTCAGGTGTTTGTACAAATTTTAAATGTACAAATTTACAATGTACAAATGTACATTTAAATGTACAAATTTACAAAGACAATTATAGCCTTTCCTCTTCCTATGAGCCACAAGATAAATATTTTTTTTCTCTTAAAAGATACCTGATTACAAGTGTACAGCTCAATACAAGCAAACAATTCTAAGTTTGTTTTTTAATCTCAGAGACTACAGTTCTGTGAGACATTGGTCATCTGATTGTCTGCACTGTATTAGCTGTGATAGAGTTGTCTGCTTCATAAGCTTAAGACATTAAAATGCTGTACAGTTTTCAAAGTATATCTTAGCAACAAATGCACCTAAGTGGCATTGGAAAGAATTTTTGTGGCTACAGAGTTCAAGTTCACAATGAAAAGCAAATTTATTTCTCTCTTTTTTACCTTATAATTATCACCTGTATATTTATGGCTTCACTCTCCATATTATAAGCACTAAAAGTTATGTCAGTTCAATTTGCACATTACCTTTGTTTACTGGAATTTATGCTTCTATCTTTAAAATTGTGGGATACTAAATAACTTGCCAGGTGTGATTGTAGACTGTGACTGGCAAGGATTTACATGAATCTGGGTTTATGGGCTTGGCCTTCAGAGTGACTAGTCATTATTCTTGTGAGTCCTCCTAAAACGTAGAAAGAGCAGTATATCCTTCACCAAACAGCAATAAAATTGCAATCATTCAGCAATCATCCTTAACCTTTGCCAAAGAAAAAAGCAAACTTGACAAGGCATTTGTGGCCCCCAGGATCTTGTCTCATAGGATGTAAAATATGAATCTGTGACGAAACTGTTGATTTGTGTTCTCTTGGTGGCTGTTGAAGATAGATAACTCTATCTTTGTGTGTTACCTGCCAAATTAATGAGTTTTTTTTTCCCTGTAATGCAGGAAGAGTGACAAGGACTGGAATAAATAACTATTTTTGCTACTGTTTCAAAACAGTCCAAGTGGAAGACAGTATTTCTGTTAAAATTGACTTGGAATAAGTCTATAAAATCATATATGACAGATACTCCAGTTCTGGATGCAACTCTGGCTCCAGTGGATAAAAAGCATAAAGCATAATTAAGACAACCAATAACATCTATAGCAGCAGATTTTCATCTTTCCAAACTCTTTATTTCTAAATGCACCTGTGACGATCTGGTATTAGGATATGTGGCAATTTCTTATAAAGGTGATCCCAGCTGGTGAAATTAAGACGCAAATGAGGTCAGATGTCACATGCACAACAAACTTTTATTAGAGTAACAAAGCAAAGGTCCCTAGAGCGGATAGGACAGGCAGGAAAACAGAGACAGAAAAGAGGGGAGAAAGCAGAGAGATAGAGGACAGCAACGAGAGAGCACAGTTACCACCCACGGTGCAGCGATGTCGTCGGTGGAGAAGAGGTTCCTGGTGGAAAAGTACTTCCAATGCACCCATAGAGTCCCAGACTTTTATACAGTTCTTGCCCACTGCCCCCCCTCTTTTCTTTCCGGAGTAAGGAAAAACTCCTATCTTCTCCGTGCTCCTCCGAGATAGCAGGGGGGGTAGGTATGGCACCAGGTTAAGTCCTGCAGATAGTCTTTGTTTGGATAATTGCTGGGGTCTCTGCATAACGAAGGGGAGGATGAGACAACTGGCACCACAGCTTTAATTTATTGCAGGGGAGTATCCTGCTCCCAGAGCCAGCTGTAGATCTCTTTAGTCCATCAACAAATGTTGTTTCTCAGATGCCACAAGACACACAACAGATATCTTGAGTGTCAGAGTCCGTATCTCTTGGATTGTTCGAGACAAACACTGTAAATTCTGAATGCCACAGCACCATATAAAGGAAGCTGGGATATGCCCAGTTTACAGCCATTGCTTTCTTTTAACTATATGATTAGTTTCCTTAGATATAGCCATTTCCTTCTAACCTGAAGGTTAAGTTAGTTTTAAATGTTCAATCATTGCCTTTACAGTCCTTGTGAAATGACAGCTTTACAGAAAAAAAAAAAAAAGGAATTCTGATTGCTTATATTTTTGCCCTTCCTAAACAAACTACAGACCTGTTTCAATCCAGCTTTATTAATTGTTTCCATTTCTGTTTATTTTAGAACTACTTGATTGCTCGTTTTAAACATATGCATTTGTTTTTAATTTCTTTTAATTTTTTGTTACTTTTAAACTGAGATTGTATGGATCTTTTCAGTAAAATCTGTGAGTACACACTCCAGATGTAGTTTGGATTTCTTTTATGGATTTGTTCCTTAAAATTATTCATTCAGTTCAAATAGATTTCGTGTGTGGTTCTGAAATTTGTTTGCCTGATACAAAATTTACTGTATGTTATTTGTGGTTAAAGTGATGTGACTGTCTCTGGGGCCAGATGGTGGATGAAGGAAAGTAACTTTAAACAAGCATGAGATTGAGATAATCAAGGTATCAGGATTTTGATTTTGCTAGATAGTGGAGTCGATTTTAGTTTTTTATAGTAGGAATACTGATTTCTTTATTTTTAGATATCTTCAACTTTTCTTCTCTAAATGATTTTTTTTATTATTATATTACCTTAAAAAGTTTAGATAGTCTTTTCCAGACAGTGATGGGGGACGCCAGATTCTCTTCTGTTTGGAAGATTCTAGGCAAGCATTAATTACAATAATAGCTGTGTAAGACAGTGTCACTCTTTTCCATTTTATTTACCTGCAGAATTGTCAGAATTTTGCTTTGGAATTTAATGAACACAGTGCCCATCCTCACAGAGCTTTATCATTGTATTATGTGCTTTAATATTTCATGTATTTCCCTAAATGAACATACTGCATGTAGATGTTTGCAGTTTTCTGTCACTCTTTAATTAGGGGTATGGATGTATACATACTGTATATTTTAGTTTTGAATCTTAAGTCAACACATATGTGAATCAAACCCGTGTGGATATTGTCTTGCATAAAACTGGAAGTGTGGTAGAACATGAAGTAAATGTAATACATTTGGAAGTAAATTTGGACCTACTGAGGACTGCATATACAACTATACATATTTATATTTACTGCATTTTCTACAGAAATTGCAGATCATAAGTCAGCATAAGCCTTAGTAGGACAAAACCTGAAAATAGCAGTTGATGCTGGTTTATCCAGCCTTGTAAAAACAGTAGTCCACTCAGTTTTTAATGTATATCTATTTCATAAAATCATCACATTTGCCACTACAAGATAGGAAGGTTTGTGCAGTGTATGCCTATGTACTGTTTGTTCTCTGAAAACCTTAATCCTAGTTCCATCAATCCATCTGTTAGAGTTTTACTTGGGTAAACCATTACATCTGCTATTCAGTCTCAAAAATAGTCCCATAATACATGCATTACATCAAATTAATGCATATATATTCTTGTGTATGCAATTAAAATTGAACATTTTGTGGAACATGATAATCAACCAGTTAAATTATTCTGTGTGGCCTGCTACCTGAAATAAATAAGAGAATGGATTCCCTTAACGAGCATAGAAAAGATTACATTTTGTCTTTGATTCAGTTTCAGATTTCATGTTTGAACAGAACACTCAGTATGTTTAGAAACATTTTTTTGCTTTCATTCAATGTCTGTATTCAGTATTTAAACAGTGATCTGTCAAAGCCAACAAACCAACTTCTATGGCTATTCAAGCTCATTAGCTACTGACTTGAAGAGCAGATGTTTGGATTCCTGTGCCCCTCATGTTCTGACTTAGACTACATCTTCTTAAAGTAACTGGCCTTACAGAAATATCTGAAAAACACAGAATCACAGAACGTCATGATTGTTTTATGTTGGAAGGGACCTCTTGAAATCGTCCTGTCCAACACTCCTGCTCAAGCAGGAGCACATAGAACAGGTAAGACCATGCCCAGTCAGGTTTTGAATGTCTGAGAGTCCAGCATCTTACTCATCTTTGTGGCCTTTTGCTGAACACACTCTTTAAGTCCATATCTTTCTTGTACTGGAGAACACAGAACTAGATGCAGCACTCCAGATGTGGTCTCACCAGCGTAGAACAGAGGGGAAAAATTACTTGCATTGACCTCAAGGACACTTATAGACTGAGGTAAAGGAGGCACTGAGTATCTCAACCTTTTCCAGGTCCTTTGATTCAGCAATGAGCCCCCATTTTCCTAAGTTTTTCTAATGCTACTGGTGTTCTTGTAGAATTCCTTCTTGTTGCCCTGCATGTCACTTGCCACAGTCAAGTAGTTTCCTAGCCGTGTCCCTCCAATATTAGGCAGCAGCTGTATAGTCCTTTTGGATCACCTGCCCATGCTTCTGTGTTTTTAAGTATCAGGTCCAACAAAGCACCTGCACTTATTGTCTATTTGAGCACCCGTACCATGAGATTGTCATGAGATGGCTGGAACACTGCTATGTTGTGTCTCCAGCAGATACCTGGGTGGTTAATAACTCTTATTCTAGTCTGAAAATTCTGCCAAAAAATTTTACGTATCTGTCTTATTGGGTCATGACCAGATTGATTGGTTCATTCTATTAAGTAGGAACTGCAGAACCCATTGGGTTTGGTGGTTTTTGTTTTCGCAACATGAGCAAACCCTTGTATAATATGCCTACTAAATGCTATTTGTATGATAAATGCTTGTAGACTGTCTTACTAATTCCATAAAGATTTATTTTTTTTTTAAATGCAGTTATCTTCACTGATCTTTTTATGGTGTCTGTGTTAAGGGGAGGACAGAAGGGCTTTGGCCATGATGTTTTTTTCTTTTCCCTAGAACAGGGTGATTTTTAAGGATACAATTATTATTTCATTTTCTAGCCAGGTAGATTTATAATAGTATGAAATTGAATGTCCATCATTAACTAATTTTGGATACTTTATTTTAATCTTCTCATTCATAGTATGTCATTCTACTATTGAGTTGTATTCACTTGATCTAACTGTACCTGCTTTCAAGTTAGGTATCTAGTCTAAATGAGTTTTTCTGTGTAACTATGTGAATTTATGACAAAAATTAAAAATTCCTACATTACTCAGACCATCTATTATTACTTGCTGGGCCTTTTTGCCATTCGGTTAAAACTTGGCAGCTTGCCTTTAGGTTTCTAACCTCCATTGAAATAGACATTGATATTTAAAGGACAAGCATTCTGAAAAGATAAAAGAATGAGCTTGCAAATCAAAACCTGTTTCTTTTTTGCAATAATTTTTACCCATTGATAACTTCCTCTTTCTGTTACAATTACTGCAACTTCAAATCTACTTGAAAATTCAAGGTTCTGATGTTGTGAGCCTCATTGATAAAAAGAATACATTTTATTAATGTCTTTAGAACCATGAAAAATAATAGTGCAAATTTCAAACAAATGTCTCATTTGAAAGTCCTGTTAGAATGGCCCAGCCCCCATTATTCTGTTGAACACAGAATTTAAAAAAAATAAATTTTGTTGGTAATTTTATGTAATTAAATTTTAAGTCAAAACTGCCTTTCTGATAAATTAAACTCTGTCTGGGAGCAAATGCTGACTTTTAACTCAAAAATACACCCTGAACTTGAGCTCAAAATTGACAGAGTAAATTCTTTTCTGCCCTTCTGTGTCCTAAAAAAAAAGGGCATAATTTAACCTCTGTTCCTCAAGGTAACTTCACAGAATGAGATGTTACAGATTGCTGTATTTGCTATAAGAAGCAAGGATAGCTCTTATTTTCATCTTCATATTGTCTGTTTTAAGAATGACAGAATCTATGATTCTGTAGTATTATCTGTTTTAAGAATGTAACATAATCGTATTGCCAATACTGCTGGAGGGTATTTATATTTGCAAGCATATTCAACTTAGCATAATAAAGCAAAATCAGTTAACACAGAAAAATTACAGTAACTTTTGCAGTAGTTTATTTTGGATCGCATTTGCCTTTTTGGGATGAAATAACTCATCCTAAAAGAAGACCAATAAATCCTATCTCATTTAGAGATTTTAAGCATAAAATTTAATTTGAAAATCAGCACAAGAAATAAATTCTACCGAACTGTGGTTTTGTTTGCACAAGTGTAGTATCTTAGGAATAGATTTATTTGTAGGGTACATATACATATTATATGTGAAGAAAGACTGTTGTGAGCTCCCTTCTTCAAGCCTGTGACACCTGAAGAACTTCGATTTCCATAAAGTTGTTCCACTTCCTATACAACATTTATATTGAAAATAAGAGATGTTTTTCTTCCTTATTTTAAAATGTTACATGGCTTGCCTACAGGCATAACTGTCTCATAACTATGTAAAATAATTAATCAGTCACCACAAGGACTTGGAAGATTTAAGTTTCCACTGATGTAGAAGACATGCAAATAAATGTTTTTCTTTACTACAGGAGTTGTCAGGCACTGGAACAGGCTGCCCGGGGAAATGGTAGAGTCACTATCCATGGTAAAATTCAAAAGATGGTTTAGTGGTGGACTTGGCAGTGTGCTACATTCATGGTTGGACTCAATGATCTTAAAGGTCTTTTCCAACCAGAATTATTCTATATTTCTGTGTTTTATGATGGCAAGCAAAGAAAGAAATGCTTTGGAAGCCATTTCTGTCTTGTCAGTGGTCATTTTGATGTGAGTCAAGCTTTGTATTTTGTATAGTGACTATCCCAGTGAGAGTGCCTGTGTAGCCTAGTGGTAGAAGTGAAGGGATTTTTTTAATCTTTCCAGTGGTTAAGGTGCATTCCTGACCAATAATATTACTACCTTTCCACTATTCTCCCTATCTAAAGTATAAGAGTACACTTGAAAATAATAATGAAGGCTGATATTCTCAATTTTTATGAATAATTTTATTATAATCTTCTTTCCTAATACAAGTTTAGCATTTCAGTAGTACTCCTCATACCCTGAATTTCATTGCTGTCAATTATTGATTGTAAAGAAATACCAAGTGGTCCAAGATAACATATTTTTTTTATATCTTACCTACTTGAATTGAAATGGTAGAAGGAATAGGACTAATGAGGGACACCTTAAAAATTTGTTTTAGCAATATTCACATGGTTAAAGAAGATCAAATATTTACTAACCATGGTAATCTCTAATGTATGTTCAGCATTTAATTGTTAAACATATTAAAAATATGCTGGTAATTAGATAGGTAAATAGATTCTTAGTTTTTCATTATATAACTTTCACAAAGCATGACTAAAGTAGTGGATGATTCAGAACATTCTGACTCCTTCTTGTGTAGCAGCCCCTCTTATCAAAAGTGACATAAATAAAAGCTAGTGTAATTTGAAGAAACAAGAATAATTAGAAAATCTCTTTTTCCAAAGAAAGTATTAATAATCACATTAAATAAACAATTTCAATGCACTCTTGATCCTCACAATAGTTACGTATTACTTTCTCAGTGTCTGATGCTTCTGATAGGGTTTATGCCATTTTACTGAGGCTCTGTGTCACAATTTACTGGTTTTTCTAAAGACAATGAGCTGTGGATTCACTTGAATTAAGGTAGAAATTATAAAACATAATGAATGCACATTTCATTACCTTTTATTTTTATATTTGGCTTTGTGTTACAATTTTTAAATTCCATGTGTAAAAGAATGTTTGTATTAATGCAAGGAAAATATACAAGATTAAAGTTGTCATAGCCTGTATAGCCAAATTCCCATTTTCGGGACACATTAGCTTTGAAAAATATGTTATTTGCCTTTCAGCAATGTTACTGTTAAAGCATTTTATTATATCATGGAAATTAAAAACTGCAGTTAACCTAAATTTCCAGAATTTTGCTAAGCTATTTAGAACTCTTCTTTTGTGTATTAAAGGAGACACTGCTATAGTGGTGCATACGGATCCTTTCAAGTTTGCTGTAGTCTTTTTTTTTTCTGTGTGCTGCATAAAGCATTGTATTACAGGTACTGTTGATGTGATTGCTTACTCACTTGCACTTTCTCTACATGGATAGTTTCTGCTCAGTGATCTTAGGTAATTTACTTTTTCATCTTTTTGTGACTGGGTGGGACTGCATGAAACAGATAGTAAAGATTTCAAAATATTTGGCTGTTCCCTCTGTTCCAGGGAAGAAGCAGAATGCAGAGCCTTTCTGATTTGCTTGAAAGGAAGAACAGTTCTTTCATGTGATAATACAATGAGATTTCAGTACTACTGAAGAGACACTAGGTATCACAGGTATCTGTGACTTGAAGGAGAAAGAAGTTACTTGATTACAGAGGGAATAATAAACTATTAAAATTCAACATAATCTAGTACACTGAAAAAAATCAATATTGTTTAATATTTTGGTACTTTGAATATTTTTTCATTTATTTCTAAATTATATAGATTTCATTAAAATTCATTAGCTGCCTTTTCAGACAGCCGTTTGGTTTCCATTAGTCTGGCACAGCACGTGGAACTGTAATAATTAAGTATATTGCCAAGTAGCTTATTTACAGGGCAATGTTGTCTTCTCCCTAAGAAGGGAGATGATAGTAAATACTTACACTGCTGTGTTTGTGAGTTTTGAAGAGCTAAACCAAAAGAAAAATCTGTAAAAGGAAAGCAATTTTTGAAAATTCTCTTCCTCGAACCTGTTGTTTGGAAGATCAATACAGAAATAAAATTGGTTCAGTGTGCTTGTAACAGTTCACAATTGTCTACAGGTTTGCTTTAGCTGAAAGCAATAAGAAGTGCTTTTTGCTGTGCTGATATTGAAAATCAGTAAAACTTAAAAATACAGTAGGCAGCTGGTCTTTGCATGAGTGTCCAAAAAAGAGAGTGATGGAGGGAGGGGGAAGAAAATGTATCTCCCAACGAGCCAGTCTGGCTGTCTTTGATATACATGATGAGCACCAGCAATTGTAGAGGAATCGGAGGGCAGGTCTGCACAAACAATAAACAGGGAGTGAAGTCAGGCAATCCACACTGCTGCAGGGTTAGCTAAATTTCCACACCTGTGGTGAGTAGGGAGCAGTTCTTAATCTAAACGATCAGCTAGCTCCTAGCTCAGCAGCAAACTTCCAATGTGGTTTTACAGGACTTTGTTAATGTTAACTTGTTATTTAGTCTGCACAGCTCTAAAGTAGAAGTAGAACTTACATATCTGAGTAAAGTGTTCTCAAGATTAACTGTTCTGAGGCCAAGTTAAGTATTTAAAGAGTTTTTTTTTCTAATGTGGCATCGAGATCCTGGTGAATGATCTGGTTTTTGTACTATGCTTAGTCCAGCTCTGTGATCCAAAATCATGACCAGGACCTCAGGTATACTAACTTGGGATCTCTGTTTAATACAGTTCATTGGAAATCCCTTTTTTTCATGGGGAATGAAGGAAAGAAGAAACAGCTATGGTTATTCTGTGGTTTATTTTAAAAATTATTATTTTATTTTAATTGTTGTAACTTTATTTATTTTTAATTTTGTGCTTTCTGGCAGATTATTAGAAATTTCTGGCAGATGCTTAATATACAGTTTTCAAATCTGCAACGAAGAAGGAACCAAATAGCTAATTGTTTCAAGACTATCCATTTAAAGTCTAGTTTTACACATGGGCAGTAGAAAAATTTGGTACTGCAAATTGAATCACTTAATTGAAGAGAGTATTGAGTAGAATTTTCACGTTTGTTAAATAGTCCTGCTTAATAGTCAGGTTTGAGAGACAGATGTGAGCTGCATTTTTCTGAAAATCTGAAAGAAACTCATTTAAGGAATACAACTAAGGAAGGGAAGGTATTTCTCTCCTTTTCACTGAAGTCTGTGGGTAAGAATTAAGGGGCAAGCAGGTGCGGGTGACACAGTTGTGGGGGTCTACTACAGACCTCCTGATCAAGGTGAGGAGGTTGATGAGGCTTTCTACAGGCAACTGAAAGCAGCCTCACAACTACAGTCCCTGGTCCTCATGGGAGATTTCAACTACCCTGATATCTGCTGGAAGACTCACACAGCCAGCCTTTCACAGTCTAGGAGGTTCCTCCAGTGCATTGATGATAACTTCTTAATGCAAATGGTGGACAAGCCGACTAGAAGAGGAGCGCTGCTGGATCTTGTACTAACCAGCAAGGAGGGCCTTGTTGAAGCAGTGGTGGTCAATGGCAGCCTTGGCTGCAGTGATCATGAGATGGTGGAGTTCAGGATCCTGTGTGGAAGGAACAAAATACCCAGCAGGACCAGAACCCTGGACTTCCACAGGGCAAACTTTGGTCTCCTCAATCATCTATTAAGGGAAATCCCATGGGACAGGGTGCTAGAAGATAAAGGGGCTCAAGATAGCTGGTCAACATTCAAGGACCACTTCTTGCAAGCACAGGATCAGAGCGTCCCAATGGTTAGGAAATCTAGTAAGGGTGCTAGGAGACCTGCATGGTTAAAGAAGGAACTACTGGGCAAACTTAAGTGGAAAAGGAAAATCTACAGATCGTGGAAGGAGGGGCTGGTCACGTGGGAGGAATATAGGACTGTTGTCAGAGGATGTAGGGAGGCAATTAGGAAAGCTAAGGCCTCCTTGGAACTTAACCTTGCAAGTCAGGTTAAGGATAATAGAAAGGGCTTTTTCAAATACATAGCTAGCAAAACTAGCAATAGAGGCAATATTGGCCCATTGAGGAATGAGGTGGGAGCCCTGGTGACAGAGGATATAAAGAAGGCAGAGGTGCTGAATGCCTTCTTTGCCTCTGTCTTCACTCCTGCAGGGTCTCCCTATGAGCCCCAGATTCATATAGCCCCAGAAGAAGTCAAGATAGAGGAAGAGTTTGACATGGTAGATGAGGATTGGGTTAGGGATCAGTTGAGTAATCTGGACATCCATAAATCAATGGGTCCAGATGGAATGCACCCAAGGGTGCTGAGGGAGCTGGCGGAGGTCATTGCTAGGCCACTCTCCATCATCTTCAGTAAGTCATGGGCAACAGGTGAGGTGCCTGAGGACTGGAGGATAGCAAATGTCACTCCAGTCTACAAGAAGGGCAAGAAGGAGGACCCGGGTAACTATAGACCGGTCAGCCTCACCTCCATCCCTGGAAAGGTGATGGAACAACTTGTTCTTGGCACTATCTCCAGGCACATCAAGGACATGGGGGTCATCAAGAGCAGTCAACATGGTTTTATCAAGGGTAAATCATGTTTGACTAACCTCATAGCCTTCTATGAGGAAATTACTAGGTGGATAGATGATGGTAGAGCGGTAGATGTGGTTTATCTTGATTTCAGTAAAGCATTTGACACCGTCTCCCACAGCATCCTTGTAGAAAAGTTGATCAGGTATGGGTTTGGTGATCAGGAAGTGAGGTGGATTAGGAACTGGTTGAAAGGAAGGAGTCAGAGAGTTGTAGTCAATGGGGCAGAATCTGGTTGGAGGTGTGTGACTAGTGGAGTCCCACAGGGGTCGGTACTGGGACCGGTGTTGTTCAACATCTTCATCAACGACCTGGATGAGGGTATAGAATGTACCCTCAGCAAGTTTGCTGATGACACTAAGCTGGGAGGAGTGGCTGACACACCAGAAGGCTGTGCTGCCATTCAGAGAGACTTAGATAGGTTGGAGAGTTGGGCGGGGAGAAACATGATGAAATTCAACAAGGGGAAGTGCAGAGTTTTACATTTGGGGAAGAACAACACCATGTCCCAGTACAGGTTGGGGGCTGAACTGCTGGAGAGTAGTGTAGGTGAAAGAGACCTGGGGGTCCTGGTAGACAGGAGGATGACCATGAGCCAGCAATGTGCCCTTGTGGCCAAGAAGGCCAATGGCATCCTGGGGTGCATTAGAAAGGGTGTGGTTAGTAGGTCAAGAGAGGTTCTCCTCCCCCTCTATTCTGCATTGGTGAGGCCACATCTGGAGTATTGTGTCCAGTTCTGGGCCCCTCAGTTCAAAAAGGACAGGGAACTGCTCGAAAGAGTCCAGCGCAGAGCTACGAAGATGATTAGGGGAGTGGAACATCTCCCTTATGAGGAAAGGCTGAGGGAGCTGGGTCTCTTTAGCTTGGAGAAAAGGAGACTGAGGGGTGACCTCATCAATGTTTACAAATATGTAAGGGGTGAGTGTCAGGGGGACGGAGTTAGGCTTTTCTCAGTGATGACCAGTGATAGGACAAGAGGTAATGGGTGTAAATTGGAGCATAGGAGGTTCAAGGTGAATATCCGAAAAAATTTTTTTACTGTAAGAGTGACAGAGCACTGGAACAGACTGCCCAGGGAGGTTGTGGAGTCTCCCTCACTGGAGACATTCAAAACCCACCTGGATGAGTTCCTGTGTGATGTACTCTAGGTGACCCTGCTCTGGCAGGGGGGTTGGACTAGATGATCTCTTGAGGTCCCTTCCAGCCCCTAAGATTCTATGATTCTATGATTCTATGATACATCAATTATGGGACTAATTTATATTCTGGAATGTAGTCAATTCTGGTGGGAAAACCTGCTTTATTCCTCTCTCCACTAACCTGACTGTCCTTATTAACCTTTGCTTGTTCTTTGAAGCACACATAGACCTGGCTTTTTATTAGGCCATGAACTCATAGAATCATAGAATGGTTTGGGCTGGAAGAGACCTTTAAAGTTCAAACTGTCCATGAAACTTTCTTATGCAGTTCAGAACAGAGATAGTTTAAAATGGACTAGTTTTCAAAGATACTTCTGTCATACTGGTACTGACAAGGTGGCAAAATAAGACACTTAAGGTTTTCAGCTAATAAATTTCTGTCAGAAGCTTAATCTTCTAGCAAGGTGCATGGAAATTTTATAGGAAGAAGGTGTCCTGTGTGCAGGTGCCCAGGGCAGGCAGTAGGGGCCGTGGGGTAGCCTGTGTGAGGAGAGGCCAGGGTTGCTCTTTGTGTGAAACAGCTGGTTCTGGCCAGCTCCAGCCAGCCCCTCTGCAGGGCATGGCTGAGCCCCCTGGTCAAGGTGGTGGTGCCACAGGGAAAAGAGAGAAAGAGAGAGAGAAAAAAAGGAAGGAAGGAAGGAAGGAAGGAAGGAAGGAAGGAAGGAAGGAAGGAAGGAAGGAAGGAAGGAAGGAAGGAAGGAAGGAAGGAAGGAACGAAGGAAGGAAGGAAGGAAGGAAGGAAGCAAGGAAGGAAGGAAGGAAGGAAGGAAGGAAGGAAGGAAGGAAGGAAGGAAGGAAGGAAGGAAGGAGAAGACCCTGATGAAGCTCCTTTGTGTTTTGAGGGATCATTTCTATTTATACAAGGAGGTAGATTATAAATAGAACCACAATATGTAAATCATTATTCTATTGCTGCATTGAAAAGAAACAAGATGCCAAAGAAATGGTACAATGCAAGGAGACAGGTAGAAACCTGTCATAGAATATGCTGGTTCTGGCCAGCTCCAGCCAGCCCCTCTGCAGGGCATGGCTGAGCCCCCTGGTCAAGGTGGTGGTCAAGGTGGTGGTGCCAAGGAAGAAAGAGAGAAAGAAAGGAAGGAAGGAAGGAAGGAAGGAAGGAAGGAAGGAAGGAAGGAAGGAAGGAAGGAAGGAAGCTACCATCCTGTGATCACCAGGATCAAAGAAGCGGAGGAGGTGCTCTGGGCCCCAGAGCAGAGATTCCCCTGCAGCCTATAGAGAGACCAAGCCAGAGCACATATCCACACTGCAGCAGGTGGGTTGCAGCAGATGGGTATTTCATGAAGAAACTGTGTCCCGTGGGAAGCCCACGCTGAAGCAGGGCTTCAAAAAAGTGTAAGCACAAAGGAGCAGAGGAGGAGCTGTTATGGACTGACTACAACTCTACATTTTCCATCCCTCTACTATGCTACATGGGGTGGGGAGATACAGGAGCTGGGAATGGAGTAAAGTTGAGCTTGGGAGAAAATGGGTTAGGGAGAAAGTTTTAATTCTTTTTTTTCCTTCATTCTCACCACTCATCTATTTAATTGGCAATAAATTAAATTAATTTTCCTCACATGAAGTCTTTGTTGCACGTGATGTTAATTGGCAAGTGATCATCTCCCTGACTTTGTGTCAACCCTGGAGCTTTGTCATCCCCCCACCTCTGCTGTCATGTTGAGTAGGGGGAGTGAGAGAGTGACTGAGTGCACAGCTTGGCAGATGGCCAAGGTCAGCACACCACATAAGGCACTGTGAAGTGATACAGAAAGTTATTTTTCTACATTTCTTGCATACCTAGTTGTGTGGGCAAAACTGTAATAAACATGGGACCTTTGTAGTTTATTTAAATTATAGGTAGTGCTGCCTTGTGTTTAACGTCTTTGTTGGAGAAATGGACAGTGAGATTGAGTGTATCCTCAGCAAGTTTGCTGATGATACCAAGCTGTGTGGTGTGGTTGACACCCAAGAGGGAAGGGATGCCATCCAGAGGGACCTTGACAGGCTGGAGAGGTGGGCCAGTGCCAGCCTCATGAAGTTCAACAAGGGCAAGTGCAGGGTCCTGGGTCAGTGCAACCCCAGGCATAAATACAGACTGGGGGAAGAATGGCTGGAGAGCAGCTGAAGAGAAGGACTTGGGAGTGGTAGTTGGTGAGAAGATCAACATGAGCTGCCAGTGCGTGCTGGAGCCCAGAGAGCATCTGCATCCTGGGCTGCACCAAAAGAAGTGTGGCCAGCAGGGCCAGGGAGGTGATTCTGCCCCTCTGCTCTGTGCTGCTCTGGTCAGACTCCACCTGGAATACTGTGTACAGTTCTGGTGCCCTCAGCACAAAAAAGATACAGACCTGTTGGAGAGGGTCCAGAGAAGGGCCACCAAGATGATCAAAGGGCTGGAGCACCTCTGCTATGGAGACAGGCTGAGAGAGTTGGGGCTGTTCAGCCTAGAGAAGAGAAGGTTCCAGGGAGACCTTACAGCACCTTCCAGGACTTGAAAGGGGCCTACAGGAAAGCTGGGGAGGGGCTTTTCATCAGAGAAGACAGTGACAGGACAAGGGGTAATGGTTTTAAACTGAGAGAGGGGAGGTTTAGGTTAGATATTAGGAAGAAATTCTTCACTATGAGGGTGGTGAGGAACTGGAATGGGTTGCCCAGGGAGGTTGCTGATACCTCATCCCTGGAGGTTTTTAAGGCCAGGTTGGACGAGGTTTTATGCAACCTGGTCTAGTGGTAGGGTTCCCTGCTTGTGGCAGGGGGATTGGAACTTGATGGTCTGTAAGGTCCCTTCCAACCTTAATGATTCTATAAGGTTTTATACTTTTATTGTTCAAAAGAAGGTAAAGTTTAATATGTTGCAGAATTCTTGTAGTCACATTCTAAGGGTTAGCATATACTGAACATTGAAAAGTAATTAATGTCTAGCAGTACTTGTGCTGTTGTCTTTCCAGAGACATGAAAAGCTTTGGCTGTATTACATGTATTTCAGGAGATATTAATTATTTTAACATAGTTTGTAAACAGATTCTCCATGTCTGTGGAAACCCTATGCTTTTGCTAGGAAATTATGAAATGTTATATAAGGCCAAATCTGCATTTGAGCACACGCTCCAAGTAAGCCATATTAAACCATATGTGGAGATTTGAGGTACTTTAAAATAAAATTATTCTCCAGGCTGTGGACTACCTTTTTAGGAGGCTTTGCTCAGCTGCAATATCATATGTTTTTTGGACATTTCCCCCTTTGAGGAGACGGGACCTATATAGCACCAATTCACATCTGTGCCTCTGGGATATATGTCCATGCGTTTTTTACTCTACAGCTTCTATGCAGTTTGCAGTCATCCTTTTGCATTGATGGTGGATATGACTTCCTACTGAACTTATGGGGTTTAGACAGAACACCAGGAACTAGGGATCTGTACATTGTCACAGAAATTGTTTTATCCCCCCTACAGTTCACATTGTCTTGTCAGAGCTGCCAGCACGTAGGGGACTAGTAGTAATGAAAGATGTGACAGTGGGAGCTATAGCGTAGCGTGCTGTGTTGCTACCGAATTACTCAGCAGCTGTTCAAAACACCTTCAGAAAATACATTTTCTCTTGCATTTGAATACATTTTATGTAAATCTGATAGGTGGTTTGGCCCCTGGGTTTTGTTCCCAGCACTGTCAGAAACAATTTTCTGCAACCTCTTTTGTTCACCCATCTGGAAAATAACAGGATCATACTTGCCTGCCTTCTGGGTGAGAGTGTAAGTTTTGCTCAACAGCAACTGTTGTGAAAAATACAAAGCTAAACATAAGTCTGTGGCTGACCTAAGACAAGGCATGATCTGACTATTTCTTTCCTTGACTGAAGAAGATGAAAAGCACTCTTTCTGAAGCAGCCAAAAAGGAATGTGTTCATTATTGAGTTCTTCCTTCATCTCCAACAGAAGATAAGTACACATTGCTTTGTTTTAGTGAACTTATTTGAACCAAATACATACCCCTATACTTTGGTAGTCTCCTTTGCCCAGATTTCTAACTATGTTTCATGTCGGTAGTTAATCTGGCACTTCTATCATGTAGGATAAAACAGGCTCGAAGTGATACATAAATGGAGTTTGCTGGTTGCTTGATAAAGACAATCTCAACAGCAGCCTGTGCTAAATGTAAATAAATATATTTCAATTTTAGAATCCAGGTAGTGATGCACTGAGGTTCTTCCAGACAATGATGCAGCGTTTCTGTCATTCTAAATACTCAGTTCCTTCTCCAAGGGCTAAGAATGCTTTCCAAAGCCTGTATTATTTCATCTCTTTCCTCTTAACCTCTTTAAGCCTCAGATTTAAGGCAGAAAGTTTTTGGGTTTGTTTCAGCATTCTTTTTCTAAAACATGGAGCACAGGTTTAATAATAGCAAAAGTATTTAATAGTAGAGTGATAGGCATCTCAATTTGTTTTCACTCTAACAAGGAGACCTAAATCTTGAAAAGTCTTCTCTCATTCTTTATACCAGATTCTGTTGACTTGTACTTTGGCAAGTTAATGTGTAGAAGACAAACCTTATCCTGACAGTGGGTCCAACACTGTCAGAATTCACTTCATACTGCTGCTTTATGATTTAAAGTGATTTGTCCATATAATTTTAATTGCAGCTGGTCATGTTTTCTTATAGGTTTGCAGCAAGGTTGTGGGATTTTTTCAGTAGCTTTTAGCTTGTTCATGTAGTACTAAATTGGTTATTAAATGCAGAACACATTTTTGCCATTGCTTATAATTCTTTCTATGATTTTTTGTTTTGTTTTGGTTTTGTTGGTTTTTTTTTTTTGTTAACTGCTTGAACTGTGCTTTTAAAAAGACAGAGAAAGGATGTCATTTTTCTCAGCTGTAAGCAGGAAGACTGTTAAGTGTGCCAAAGGTTGCAAACTGAATACAGAAGACCAAAGGGCCAAAACATTTACAGCTACATTAGGTAGGCAATGAAGCATCACAGAATCATTCAGTTTAAATTCAAGGTAAGCTGCAAGAAGCTGGTATATCTCATCTCACCTTACAAAAGTTCTTGAACTAAACATGAACTAATATTTTGCCACCTGCAACTTTCAGGGCATAGTGCTGCTTCAGCTTCAGACAATGAAATGAATTAAATTGCCTAATAACTGGGGAAATTGTAGTTATAATCTACACTTTTCACATCTCATCTCTTAAACAACAGAAAGAGAACAATTCAGATACTTTATTCCTCCAAAGTGCATATTCAAACATTTGAGATTTTTCAGATGTCAGCAACTGAAAGTATCCTTGCTCATTTTAATCCCAGATAAGTGAGGATGGTTTTCTGTAAGCTCCAAAGGACATCTTCTATAAAACTAAGGTGCTTTAAATCATTAGCATAAATGGAGGACAAGACATTGAGTTGATCAAAGATGAGTATTAATAACTTTGCCTAATAAGCTCTTACTCTCTCCTTTGCAGTTTTCCCTCTGAAAATAAGTGTTCTGACTATTAACATCAGCAGAGTAAGTTTCTGATTCAAGCCAAATAAAGGTTGTGCCCTACCTATCCAAACTGTTTCAGCAACATGTCGCAGTGACAATAGAACACAAACACAGAACTGCCTTAGCTCCTCCAACCCTTCCTGAGTGAGAGACGGGTGATCAAAGGAAGACAGTGAAAACAAAATAAAGCTAATTAATCATGCAGTAGATTTGCCATAATAGATTCCACACACAACTTAGTCTGCTTATCTAATTATATACAGTACATATTACAGTTGAATCACCATCAGAATGATCCTGACCAGACAGAAGCCTATTTTTGTTATTATTTTTTAATTAAAAAACAATACAATAGGTTTTTATTGAAAGCAGGAGCAGAATTAGCTGATCTGATCCTGCTCACTGTATATTCCTATGCACTGTCTTCCTCTAGTTCACAAATGAGAAGCAGATACATAATAGAGGAAGTTTTTCAGATTCATCATTAAAGAAAGCACGTAATTACTGAAGATAGATAAATATTTAAGTGCTACAATTTAACCTGTACAGAAGATATGTTCTTTAAAAGTGAGATAGGTTTAGATTTTTTCTTCTTAGTTTCTAGTAATTTCATATGGGAATGATTATGTAGTGAATATAACCATGACAATCACCTGATGTGTTTAAAAATTCCTGTGACATGATCTTGGGCAAGTTGTTAAAACTGTCTTGACTTCAGCTCCTTCCCTGTGGTACATTTGCAGAAACCTTGTTATTATAAAATTAATTAATAATCACAAAGTGCTGAGATGCATAGCTGAAGACTAAAATAATCTTAACAAATAGCTTATGTCTGACAGGTAAAGTTGTCTCCTAAAATACACTGATATTCAGTTAAAACATTTTTTAAAAGATTAACTTTGTTTTAACCTACTACTGTCCTTTCAACAAGTCTTTCATCGTTGTCCCCCATAATACCCTTATATATATGTTTGTTTATTTATTTACTTATTTATTTTCTAAAGCAAAACTTGCAAAACTCGTTTTTTTATAACCCATCTTATGGAACTCAACTATTGATCATCGTCAAATTGTGAGTAAAATGATGTCCACAAGGTGATCATGTTACCTCCATTTTTCTAAAGTGCCCAGTAATCATTTAAAATAAAGTAAAAGAAACCCTCAAATAATTTTGGAGGAGGAATGCTGCAATAAGACCATTTAGAATCATGAATACAAACATACAGAAAATGGTGTTGAAATGTAAAAGTCAGTATAATTGGGCTTTATGGTGGGGCATATTACAAGAACATCTACTTTTATGCCCCTGTTAGGACATGCAGGTGTTAAAGAGCCCTAAAATTATCTGTCCTTCAGGCTCATTCAGACCATTTCAATGACTGTTTTTACTTTTTCTGTTGACTGCAGAGGCAGCCAGGCACTTTGGAGACAATGTGTTATTCCCCCATGTGTCTTGAGTTTAAGCATGTAGTATCAATCAATAGGGAGCAGGACAGTGTATGGGACAGGCCTGATACGCACCCACATACTAAGGGGTTCCCTTCCTTTTGGTATACTGAACAGTGGTTCTCCCAACACAGAAAAGAAGTTTAATAAAACCAAAGAGAAACTAGAAGCAGCTTGGGGTCAGGCTATATGATAGTATATTTCTATTATGTTTCCAATGCACTTAGTATATATTATTCAGTGACCTTTATGACTTCAAAGTTCGTGGCAGTTGAGTTCCCTTCAGAGTGGTAAAATTCATTATTGTGTTTCTTCCTGTCACCTGGCAAATGATAGTGGCCTGCCTTCATGGAGAAGGCTGGAAAGTGGTCCTACTCCATCTCAGCCCATTCTAGTTTTTCCGCCTGGATGACTTGGCTGTTCTCTTGGTTTGTGTAGTCTGACACTTCACAGTTGAAGAAGGCTAGGCAGATGGTCTCCTAACCAAATTCCCTAACCACAGCACTTTTTTGCAGAAAACAGATGTTTCCTTTTTTTCACTACATTTTAGGCTTGCCTTAAATTGTATGTGCTTATTATGCGTATTTAACAGGTCATGATTATTAATGTAATGGGAAAAGGATTTGGGCACTTGATTGTCTGACTGTAAGCTGTAGGAAATGCAAGGAAGAAATTAAATCATGAGGTGCTGAGTGTAGAAACATCTGGAGCATGCGTGTGGCTACATTCTGAAGGACCCTACTGAGGCACCATTTTGGGCAATGTTCCATAGCTGACCTTTATGTGAGCAGGACAATTGGGTGAGACCCATCTCTAGAGGTTCCTTCCAACCTCAATTCTGTGGTTATGTGATTGTGAGGCAGAAAGGCAGTCCTGTCAACCTATGCGTCTCAGAGTAAAGCATAGATGCCTAACTTGCACTGTTGATTCTGGAGGGTACGTGTTAATATGTGTTTTGGGTTTGTTTTTCTAAACCTACGTTTTCCAAAGCTTCCTTACACATGAGGCTCAATGTTTTGCATATTGCATATTTCAGAGCTTTTCAATAGCGTGCATGTGTTTTTATTTAAATGGATATTTTCCTTTTATTTTTCTATCGGACTTGGATTCTGAAGAATTCAGTCTGGTTTTAGCAATTACTGAACCTGTACTCTAGGTGTGTGTTTTTCTCCCTGTAATATTTGTCTATTAGGAGTTACTCTGCTGTATTGACACTGGAGAATCCAAGCTTCCAAAATGTTTCTTATGTTTCAATACACAAAGGTAAAGTTTGTCATATGCCTTGTTATGACAGATATGGTATTTTGTGTGTTTATTAACTCAGCTGTTTGTTTTGTAAACAACCTTTGTAATGTTTTTTTACCACAAAGCCCAAACATTTTTATGTTCTTAATCTTTCACTGAACATGTGATTTACTACTAAAAAGATCAGTTTAAGGCTAAGATCAAACCAAATGAGATTTATTGCTGCTGTGGGCACAAATCTGAATGAAATCACAATTACAGGTAGGAATTTTTTTTTTTCACGTTGTTTAATAGGATAGTTAAATTGACTCTGATTTCCTGTGCAGCTAACCTACATTGTGCAGATCAGAGATGGTGTAATTTGAAATAAATGTTTTGTCAATTGGAAATGATTATTCTGATAAATTGAATCTTGAAATTTTACTGAAAGTGTTTACATGGTTAATAGCTCTGAGCATCCCTTTGAAATTAAATAGTTAATCTTGGTTTTTTTCTTGTAGTGAAATATTTTCTAATAATTCCAAATTCAATATGTGTGTAATTGCATTAATGATATTTAAATGAAAAAGTGGACATCAAAATGAAGAAAAAAACCTAATCTGAGAGGAAAACCAGATTGTACATACAGAGCAGTCATCCTGGTTTTTGTTTACACTTCTGCAGTTTCCTTAATGAATTGCATTTATAAAATAGAATCTTGTTAAAAGGCTTCTTTTTGTCAACCCATGAAGAAACGTAGCACATTTCACATCATATAAGATTGTGCTTTTCCATGAACACCTCATACTTTCTATTTCTAAAATCTGATGAAAGTAATCTGTCTTGTTTAAAGAACAGAAAACATAATAAAGGGTTATTTATGAACACACATTTACTCATACAAGCTGAATGTATTATATTTACCTTGTATTTTGGTTTTTGGCAGTTAGTATTCATGAGTTTTGTCCAGTACTTATTTTCCAAACAATACATTTCAGCTCCAATATACATCACCAACCAGAGTGACTGAAAAAAAGTGAGACATTCGTCGTACATTATAAAACATACATCTGGCTATTTAAATAGTCTCTCTTGAAGCACATCCAAATTACTTTATAATCTGTATTTTACCTTTTTATATTCAAATAGGGAATAAACGTTATGATCTTGTACTTTTATGTGTATTTAAGAGTAGCTTTAAAGAAGATTGCAGCTAAAATGTGTATTAACATATCACCATAAAGCAGTCCCATTTTTCTCTTTTTTTTAAAAAAAAATAGTTGGTTATAGCTTAGCAAAATGTTCTTAGCTGTTCCTGGTGGATGCTGCAATTTAGACAGCTTCAAATACCAAATACATATGAAAATATTATGAGAATCTTTATTTCTTTGCCGTAACAGTTCTAAAGGTCATACTTTTTCATGTTAGGGAAAACCACAGAATATGTGTTATCATAAGCAAAGTACAACAAAATAACTAATGACTTTCATAAAGATAAAGGTGAGTGGACCCCTTTAATCAGGCTAGATGACAACAGTGAATTATAAATTCTGTGCAATTCTGTATTTTCTATATTTTAAATATAATTCTATATCTATATTTTTATGTGCATTCTGAAAGCACACATCTACTCCATGCTGCTCCTTTGTGTGCAAAAAAGTATCAAAAATCATTTTTTTAAAAATGCCGTAAACTGATTGCATTGCCTGGCTGTTTGGCTTCACAGATCGATACATCTTAAGTCTGGTAAATGGGTGTGTCATTTAACATTTCTACTTTGTATTATTGACTTCAGGTGAGTTGCTCACACTTTGTGAAAGTAGATCTGTAATGTGCCCAGCCTTTTCAGTAGCACTGCTACCTCTCATTTGTCCAAAATCAGTGTTATTCTTTACATGTGTTGAAGAGAACCTGAAGGGCATATAATGACAAGGACTTACCTTCTTTTTTACTGATGGTGTCAAAACAAGAGACAAAATGTTGGTGAAGGTTGTAGGCAGAGAGATGAAGCTTACTAGGAAAAGTGAATTATTCATTCCCAGTTTCCTCTAGGCTACAAATGGTGTATTACCCTTCTGCAGTATGCTCTACAGGTCTGCTTGGCCCTTTGTTTATGACAGCATAAGAAGTAATGCTTACCACAAATAAAATGCTATGATAATTCTTGTCATACATAGAAAACTGTTCTTTACCAATAGCATATATTAGTACCTTCAGTGAGGCTAATAATTTCTTAATGAGCACTATAGTGGACAACTGAATACCTTATTTTAAGAGGCTGTCTCATTCTCCATATGCCCTGACTCACATTCTCTTGCCATATTTTCAGTAGATCTTAATGTAATTCAACTGAATTAGGCATTCTTAGGCCTTTACAGAAGAGTTGTGTAGGGGATAGAGGTGCTTCAGCATCTGTTCCTTAATTACAGCAGAGATTTTTTTTCTGTCTTGTATGCTTCTGAGAATGTGAAGAAGCAAATTACTTGAATGTCATCAGCAGAGCCCAAGAATAGGCTGTCTGAAGCAGGCTGAGTCTCATTTAGGGCAGGGTGAGAGTAGCTCCAAGGTCCAAAGACTTAAGGTTGCAGAGGATTAGAAGACATGAGCCTTAAAGACTCTGAAACCAAAATACTCTTTTTTCTTTTTCTTTTTTTTTTTTTAATTTTTCATATAAAAGGTTTTGGTGTTTTTTCCTTCAGTGAAGATTATAGTTTAATTTCTCTGTTTTCCATATATCTTCCACACTTTTGATTAGGAGTTGCATAGGCTTTAACTGGAAGCTTTTAACTGAAGGAGGAAGCAAACTTTCCTTTCTGTGATGTAATGTTTAATCAAATTGCTTGAATGCAATTACATCTACATCTAAATCAGTGAATTTGAGAAGCCAGATTGGAGGGGAAGAATGAGCTGTGCAAAAGACTGCAAACATGGAAGTACTGTGTTTATACCAGTGCAGTCCCTGTGAAGCCAGTGGAATTGCAGATATGACTAAGAGTAGAATTTAGAGTTTCCTGTTAGGAGCCAGTCTGAGAGCAGATATCTTTAAAGTCATTATTCATAAAATATATATGTTGAAGAAAAGCATTCCATTGAAGTAAATTATCTTTGGGTGCATGCTGCCCGTGATATATGCAATATAGAGTCCCATTAACCAATCTACTAAAGGATCATATACTTGACTGTTGGACTGGCAGAGCTGGAGTAAGTGAGGCATAAAGCAAGCGAAGTATAACTTCGCATAAACAGTACCTGTTTCATCTAATGTAGATATTACCTTTCTCTGCTAGTATTGTGCTTATTCACAAACATGAATTTCTCGGGGTTTTTTTTTAGATTCTGTATAATGTGTGAAAAGCTGTATGTCAATATTAAATAAAGAAATTTCATCTTCTGTGCAGGGTAGACAATATTAGGCAAGATAAGGTGTATTTGTTCTCTTTATGCTATTCAATTCTACTAGTATTTCCACAGCAAAAGAGAAAAGATACAGTTTGAAGGTGAACAAAAGCATTTTCCTTTCTTCCCTTTAAGCCAGCACCCTCTAAAAGTACGTTTTTCTGAAGTAGGTAACATTAGCTTTATGTATAATTGAATCTACTCCTATATAAAAATTCAGGCACCGATCATTGCAGTCCCTTCTGTTATAGTCTTGTTTGTCCATTATGAGACTTGTTCTATGTTTTCTTTAGTTTGTAGATGGGCTCAATTATCTGAAAGACTGGAAATGTTATATTAATTTTAAGATCACTTTTTACCAAATCCAAGACAAATTTTTCAGTGTTATCATTCCTTCACTAATTGTATGTAATTCTTCTGATAGGAATGTTAGAATTATAGAATTGTAGGGCTGATCACCTGCTCTACACCACTGCCTTTGTGGCACACTTCTGCCTTATTCAGCATACCTATAAATTAAATGCTTCTGCCATTTCTGTCAGATGTTTGTCTAACCTGTCTTTAAAAACCTCCAATGAGGGAGCCCGTACAAACCCATGCAATCTGCTCACTATCCATACTATTAGAGATATTTTTTGTAATGTCTGACATGGAGACAAAGGAAAGATTGCTTATTTCTTGTTTGTAGCAGCCTACTACATACTTGGAGACTATATTGTCCATTTTATTAGGCTTGTTTTCTTCAGCTCTTTTGATTTTGCCAGAGAGATATATAGTATTATCAACATCCGATACCCATTCAAAGAATTCCAAAACTGAAAGGATATATCTTGGATTTGAGGAAACCTGGATTTAAATGTACCTTGAAGGTCACTTCTCCAGATCTCCAGTGGTTCTTGAAGCATTTTTCTAGACTTGATTCTCTTGGCCCATGTATTCTTCAGTGCAATACACCATTTGAAGGTTATTAGCCTGCCTTATGTAGCAGCAACAATATAATCATAGAATCACAGAATCATTAAGGTTGGAAGGGACCTTACAAACCATCAAGTTCCAATCCCCCTGCCACAAGCAGGGAACCCTACCACTAGACCAGGTTGCATAAAACCTCGTCCAACCTGGCCTTAAAAACCTCCAGGGATGGGGCATCAGCAACCTCCCTGGGCAACCCATTCCAGTTCCTCACCACCCTCATAGTGAAGAATTTCTTCCTAATATCTAACCTAAACCTCCCCTCTCTCAGTTTAAAACCATTACCCCTTGTCCTGTCACTGTCTTCTCTGATGAAAAGCCCCTCCCCAGCTTTCCTGTAGGCCCCTTTCAAGTCCTGGAAGGTGCTGTAAGGTCTCCCTGGAACCTTCTCTTCTCTAGGCTGAACAGCCCCAACTCTCTCAGCCTGTCTCCATAGCAGAGGTGCTCCAGCCCTTTGATCATCTTGGTGGCCCTTCTCTGGACCCTCTCCAACAGGTCTGTATCTTTTTTGTGCTGAGGGCACCAGAACTGTACACAGTATTCCAGGTGGAGTCTGACCAGAGCAGCACAGAGCAGAGGGGCAGAATCACCTCCCTGGCCCTGCTGGCCACACTTCTTTTGGTGCAGCCCAGGATGCAGATGCTCTCTGGGCTCCAGCACGCACTGGCAGCTCATGTTGATCTTCTCACCAACTACCACCCCCAAGTCCTTCTCCTGAGAACTGCTCTCCAGAAATAGAAATGATGTAATGCAGATACCAAATATGTTGATGACAGTAAGGGAACAGAGAAACGGTGATTAGTGAAAATGGATAGGGCAAAACTCCTGCTGATTAATAAAGTGGGTCATTAAGAAATACAACATCATTCATTGTCCTTACCTTGGAAAAAAGCAGAAGAATGCTTTACTTGTCTGATGTATCTATAGCTATCTATACATCCCATTTTTGTGCTTACCTTTTCTGTGAGAGGGTGTAGTTGTTGACTTATTTTCAGTTTGTCATCTACTCTTAAAATCTCTACTGTGGAACTGTTGTCAGTCGCATAATGATTTTCAAGTCCAAGGAGTTTTCAAAATCCATTGTGAAGTATGTTTTGCTTATAATTATTATGCCAATTTAAGCACTGTGTTCATTATGTTAATAATAGATTAATTATTACTAGATTAATTATTATGTGACAACAAGCCTAGCAAAATACCCCCCTCAAAAGCTAACTTGAAGAAAGCTGATTATTTGCATCAAGTCACTTTCTGGTGAATCTTAATTATATTAAATTATCTCTAAATTAAAGAAAATGCCTTGGAAATTAAAAAGTAGAATAAATAAACATTTTAAACATAAACAAAACAAAACCCCAAAAACTCCTATGGAGACATATATATGTTTCTTTTAGCTTGATATATGTTTGAGTGGAGAATGTTCAGCAACTGTAATATTAGAGCCATGTAATGGTGCCGTAGTTCTTCCTGGATTAATCTAAATTGTGGAAGAGCTGGTCATATTTTTCTGCCTTGTGTTAATGTGAGTCTCTTGACCTATGTGATACTGCGGTAGAATTTGGCCTGCTCTCTGAAACTGCTACCACAGTACTTGCTGGGACTTTTAAGTCAGAATTTTGAAAAATGGCATTCTCTTGAGTGTCCTGCAAATTATGCTAATTGCAAATCTACTAAGAAACAAAAGGCAAATAGTACTCTATATTATCTTTGTACGAAAGTTCATAAAGCATCTGTAGGAAAGATATGAAATAAAACCAGCTTTGTTAATATGGTAAGATTTTTTTAGGAAAATTATGACCTCCTGGAACATGCAAAATCACATCAAGAAGAGCTGTAAGATTTTTCTGTTTGTGTTACTTTTCTCATTCAGAAATTTTTTCTTTCATGAAGATTTTTTAAGAAGACCTGTGTAGGAAAATGGGTGGAAATAAGTGATTTCGTAGAAAAATTATGATATTACTCTTCAGATCACTCGGTATTACATAGGAATTCTAGTGTAAATATCACATGTACAGTTCAGTTGAAACTTCCTCATACATTTGAAGTGTTGACTGAATTGTTTGGTATTCCCCACAGATAAATCCAGAATTCTGGCAAAAAATCAAGTGTGTTCTGTGGATAAAACCACCCTGTCAATAAATCTGTAATCAAATGCAAATACGAGACATTTAATTTAAAAGGAAATTGATGTTGAAAGTGGTGCATAAGACTTGTATTTCCATAAAACTATGAATCTGTGTTCAAACAACAGCTGTATAGTTTCTTTTTGTGTTTTCTTGTTTGCAGCCACAGTGAAGAAAGTGAAAATTGAGTGTTTGGAGGACTTTCAAAGTCAAAGTAATGTGACTGGACTGATTCTAAAAAGTTCTAAAAACTCTGTTTTCACTTCTTTTTAGGTCGTCCTTTTTGCTATTCTTTTCATTGAAAACATTAAGTAGTCTTTTGCATCAATGCAATATGGAGCACTTAGGAACAAACCGAACTGACAAAGTGCTACGTATAAAAGTAGGAAAAATCTCCAGTTCAACTTGCAATCTTTCTCATTTTCTGCAGTAGCCAATAGCAGGACCTCTACTGTTCTTTGAATCAAAGAGAACCAATGCAGTACTGCAGGACCCACTATGCCGTTCAAAGACACCAAGCTATATAAGGCATAGAGATAGATGAGCAGTATAATTTGTATCCTAGCTGTAGTACCCTTATTCTTGGGTGCAAATATATCAGAGCAAATGGTTATATTCGTAAGGCAGGCTAGAACCCCAAAAATGTGCATTACTGTGCCCACTCTAATGCACACTAATTTTCTGTCTTCAAGGGCTCACTGTGTTAAGTTTGTACACCTATTGTGTGTTTTTCTAAGTTCATCTTTTCATACATATTTTAGTAAAACTGATCAAGGAATAAGGGAGGAATTTAAGTACAACTAGCAGAATCTGTTGTTGGCATTGTTAGGAGGAACAGCCTTTGATGCATGGATGTGAGGAAGGTGCCAGCAGTGACAGGGAATGTTGTGTTCAGTGTAACTCTGCCAAGGACTGTTAACTGGTTTTCTTCACTTAGTGGGGAAAAACTCTTTAATCTTACAGGAATATCAGACATTCTAAGGCCCAATTTAGAAAACGCTGAAAATAAATTATCAGCAGAACTGACGGGACCCATAAGGATCTTCAAGTCCAACTCCCTGCTCCTCGCAGAACTGCATAGAACTAAACCGTATGCCTAAGAGCATTTTCCAGACACTGCTTGAACTCTGGCAGGCTTGGTGGTTTGACCACTTCCCTGGAGAAACCTGTTGGAGTTACTGACTAACCTCTCAGTGAAGGACCTTTTCCTAATGTCCAGTTTGAACTACACCTCATGCAGCTTCATTCCATTTCTTTATGTCCTATTGCTGGTCACCAAAGACAGGAGATCCACTGCCATCCTTAAGGAATTTGTAGGCTGTGATCAAGCCAAACCCCAAGATGTCTTTCCGCAGGACTGCTCTCCAGCCTCTCATCCCCCAGTTAGTATGTATAAGGATTAACCATCCCAGGTAAAGAATCCAGCACTTCTTGTTAAATGCTCTGGTTAATCGGGGGTGTAAATGAACACTGTTTCAGTGTTTTGCGAGAGCCCTTTTAGATTGTGTCTTTGATATCAGCACTTTTTCAGTAAAGAGGATTTTTCCGCCTATCCCCTACTGACACGCTTTTATGGATCTGTCAGATCTTAACAACTAAAAAACCTGAAATTTGGTACTGAATGGCTGGAGGTTACAACAGACGTTTCATTGGTTTCAAATAAAATGTCAGACATAAAATGAAGCACTCATTTTTATAATTATGGCTTCTTAGTGTTGTAATTGAAAGTGGTAAGAAATACCAAAATTTAACCTTGTTGAAATAGAAGAGGGTAGAGAGACATGTGAACGTTTCCATGGAAGCAGTAGTATGTTGAAGTTAATTCTGGGAAGATAAGGTATGGTTTTAATAATTAAATATTTTAAATATATTTATTAAGGAAAAAAACAGTAAGTGCAAGAATTTTTGAAAGAAGTACACAAAGATTTTTAAAACTGTAAGACTCAGTACAAATTTTCACACTTGTGGATTGAATGTGCTCAGTCAAAAGTGAAATCGCTGTTCTTGAAAAATCTCCTGTATGACTTGACAGCTGGTTAGATGTTCCCTTGACAACTGCTCTGGTTAATCAAGGGTGTAAATGAAGCCACTGTTCCAGTGTTTTGCAGGAGTCCTTTTAGATTGTGTCTTTAATATCAGCACTTTTTCAGTACAGAGGATTTTTTCCCCTAATGCTCTGTTAACT
>NW_009954554.1:725196-742823 GCF_000747805.2 Chaetura pelagica
AAAAAAATAGCAAATAGTTCTAAATGTAATCCTCCAGTTACGACATTTGAAAATGAGCAATACTTTAACTAGTTTGCAATATTTTTTCAGAAGACCAAAAACCTTGGTCTGTGTGAGATCCGTGAGAGATCTTTGTTCAGAAAAAATCTTACTATGATAATTTAGCTTGGATAAGAACAGAGGCTAATTGTCTTTATAACGCTTGGAGACTTTTTATACCTGATGATCTGACATTTTAATTTTGTTATGCCTCTCCTTAATCTGTTCGAAATATGGCTGCACCTTCAGCGCTATATAGAAAACATAATTGCTATAAACTAAATTGTCTTAAGTATGTTTACACAGCCATGAATGCATCATTTTTACATGAATACATTAGGTAATTATAATGCATGAATGCAGTTAGAATTCTTCCAGAAGTTCCAGTCTTTGGACCTATTCTCATCCGTATTGTCACATATATAATCAGTTTAAGATATTTTACTGTTTTTCCCTTGATATAAACTGGAACCTGAAGCAATCATGCTATCAATTAGGGCTTAAGTCAGTCTTTCCAATGATTAGCAGAGACATTAGTATGAATTTTGTGTTCATGCTTTCTGCTGTGCTCCTTTAGTGCCACCTGCTGACTACCTTGAAAGAAAAAAAGAAGCATAATTTTATTTCTCATGTGGAAAAGTAGCTGTGATAATTTAAGCTAAAACATTTGCTTAAGCAAGATTATACCAGGTAACATTTGATTTAGAAGAGCCTCAGTCTTAGTTTAAGAGAATTTCTTTCAGTGTCATTTCCAGGTCTAAATCCAATATCCAAAATTGTGTCATAGGTATGGGCATGTTAGGTAAGCATTGCACTTTGTTAGAATTCAGTGTTTATGCACATAATTAATCAAGATGTAACTAGTACTGGCATTAATCACTGTATATAACTTCTGCTTTGCAACAATTGAGGCCCATGAGTCTTTGTAAAGAAACGGCCTCTGTAGTAATCCTGTGTTAATTCTTGTTCTTAACAAGCTTATGTAAAATCCACAGGAGCTATGAAAAAACCATGTTATTCTAAGCCAAGCGCAGAAAAGAAGGCTGAATGTCTTTTTTCAAATCTGTGGAAACAAATATTTGACTACATCAAGCCTGCATCTACAAGAACAGGCTGGGCTCCACGTGGCTTTAGATCTATTTAGATTGTTGTACACGGCATTCCCATACATCCTCCCCACACAGCCATTTCCCATACCTACTCAACACACACTGAATTCTCTGTTGCTTTGTGAATCTTTTTTATATCATTATGCATGTGATGTGCATGAATCACAATTTTGGTGCCTGACAAAATAATCCAGCAGTAGGATTCATATTGCATTCTCCCCTATCACTGTCTCTGAAGGGAAAAAATGTGCTGGCTTTGAATGCAACTGAAATTTGCCACTGAGATGTGAGGCAGATGGACTGAAATGCCTTCAGCATCTAAACGAGTGAAAAAGCACAACTGAACTAAAAATACTTAAAAATTTAAAGGTGTCATTGATTCATGTCAGATATTCTTAATGTGAGGTCAGTATCTCATAATATGAGGTTAATTAGAAAAATAAAGAAAAAAAGGTCAAGCGAATAAATCATCAGTTCCGTTTTATCTTTTCTAATGTGGATAATGGATTTCAATCTTCTATGATATGCATGCAATAATACAACTGTATTTATCCAGTTGCAAGATTAAGATAGATCTAATCTTAGATTAGAAGAAAAATATTATCAGGTTATAGAGATACATGAAGTGGTATTTTAGTTCAGGTAATTTATGCCACAGAATATTTCAAGTGCATTCTTTTTTCTATCATTGTTCTTACAAACTAGTGTAATTATGTCTTGCATATGTCCATTTTGCAGCACTTTGTGGTTTTAACTACCATAGTAAAGACAGAGACAGCATTTCTGTTTTAATTGCCATTTTTCATTATTTTCATAATTTTCTTAGAAAACTGTCATGGACTATAATTTGTCATGGCTCTGATTCTGTATAAAAGCTATTCTAAGCGTATTTAAGTAATCTAGCAAATTCAAACAGTCCTAATTTTGTGGTAATGCAAGCATGAAAAATATTCAGTTTGTTCACATTTCAAATGACAGTTTCTCCTTTCTGTGAGATACAATAGAGAAATTTCAATTATTCTTTGTTTTGGAAATCCTTGCAGAGAAAGGAGCAAATATTGAAGAAAGTAGTGATAGCCTTCTTAATATGTACTCCAGAATACAGGGCAGTAGGATGCTGCTGATAGGCTGTGGGTTTTTTTCTCTCAACTGATCTAATCTGCTGGCTTACATCAAACAAATCAGGTTTCTTCTTTGAGATTTCATTGTTGCATCTTTAAAAAAAGTAGCTTTGTGTCCTTTGTGAAGTTGAGACATAATAATCAAAATCACTGTATAATAGCTGCTGGTGGTAGATACTGTTTTGTTTTTTTCCTTTGGATTTTTTTTTAATATTTTTTTTTTTCTGAGACAATTCTTTAAAGGTAGAATGGATCACCAGGTGTGTGTGCATAAGGATGACTGTGTTATTATCCATTTTAATTTGGGGTACTTGCACTTGTCTACATAAATATAACACAGTATGGATCATGTCAGCATCAAGTGATCTTTAAGGCTTATTTTAATTGCCTCTATTTTTAAACTGCCACTTTTTTTCCCTTAGGAAGGAACCAAAACAAGAGGAATTCTGTATAGAAAACAGTGAGAATATGTTGTTCCTTGTTCAGAAATAGGAAAATGTTGCCTACTTACAAAGATTAGGTACTTCAGCCCTTTTCAGCCCCATGCAGCAGAGCACAGTGAAAAGTCAATGAGTTAGTATTGACTGGATTAGCTTTGGAACTAGAAGCAAGATAACCATTGGAAAGGTAGAATTTATTAATATGGGTGCATCACCTGCTCATATAGACACGCTGCGTATGAGACTTGTTTTAGCAGATGCACTGTTTCTTTGCTGCTCACTCAGAAATCACTGCACTGCAGTGAATGTTATAAATATTCATGAGGGGCCTAACACTATATCCATTTATGTCAATACAATGTTCCCAGTAACTTCAGAGGTAAAAACTGTGACTCTAAATTTCACACTGAATCATATCGAAGGGTACTATAGTGATACTGTAGACACACGAGTACAAAAGCAAAGCTCAAGGCATAATATGGGATAAATCATACCATGGCAGCTGCTCACAGCTAGCCAAGTGGTGGTATAAGAAAAGGTTGGCATTTGGCTTTAAAATACACTCTTTCTCTATCTATAACCTAACATAAAAAACAATCTATCCCAACACTAAATAGTTTATGAGATTCTTGTCAATGTCCTTCAGCATTTTTCTGGCTAAAAAAAAATATAAAATTGAAAATTTGTCAGTCTATATAAATGTATAATATTTTTTTCAGAATCTTTTGTAAAATCTGTTGTGTAACCTTTGTGAAATATTACAAAAATGTAACATTGTAGTACTTAAAGGCTTTGCTCTGGAAACCTGATTATATGGATTTGACTGATCTGAGTTTCATGTGCAGAATGCATGTAGTCAGAAAACCTTCACATGTTTCCCAAAAGGACACATTATCTTTTAAAGGATGTGAAAATTGCAACTGAGGCAAACTGGAACTGGGAATTGCCTCTACAGAAATAGCAGAGCTTAGTTTTAAATAATCTATTGACTACCGTTCTCCTATTCTGCCATTGCTGGATGTTTATGCAAATATCCTTTATAAATATAAAACAGTATCTTTCAGACTCTTCTTGTTTGATTGAAATGTATTGTTTATAATATTAGTAGCATTTAATCACATCTCATAATAGAAAGACCCTGAAGAATTCTCAGTGAATGTTTGCTAGTATTTACTTTACAAGTTCTATTTACCTTATATTCTTTATCTCTGACACTCAGTACCAGAATTTACAATAACAGCATGCTTCCCAAGTAGTGATAACTATATCACAGTGTAATCTTGCTGCTCAGAGGTATGCAGCCTTTCATTTCTTATTCCATTTTTGTTTGCCCTGTAGGGCAGGAAAAGGAAATTTCCACCTAGGGAGTTCAGTATCATTCAACATTAATGTTACTTGTCCAACAGTCCTCTATACTAGGGAGACCATATGTCAGCCCCAGTTAGCACTTACAATTTATCATTACCCACTTACGCATGTGAAGATCTCTTTCTTCTTTGTCTCAGCATACATTTCAAATACTAGAGTCAAGACCAGTAGGAAAGCAAATAGAAGAGGGACATCAGTAGAAGAAACTTACATCTTTTATCTCCTAGATTCTCCTAGTAGCCATGAAACTGGCATTCTTAGTGACCAGATTGTAATCTTTCATGGAGACAGAAACATCTCTTTCACCTAGCCTTTCCTGTGTGAGGTTTGAATATTTTGCTGTCAACAGCATAAACCCTAATGAGATCTTCTGTTTCCTTCCAGCTATATGTTGCCGGTGAGCAGTCCTGAAGATTATTGTATGATTGAAATGGCTGCAGATGGAAATACTCCTGTACAACACAGACTTTCTCTCTCATATCGAGCACCTCAGGTGAGTCTGCAAAACATCAAAATATAACAATTTGCTTTGAACATTTCATCATCATATGCACTTTAGTTATTCTAAAGAGAGAATGCACATTCTAACTTTTTCTGAAGGAGGAAATTTAATTCCTCCTCAGATATCATTATAGGTACTTAGTTTCTCTTTAACATGTCTTTTCACATCAAGCATCTATGGTATTTCCATTAATTTCTTCAGTTCACTTAACTCTGAAACTTCTATTTCAGTTTCCTAAAGTCCTTGAAAGACAAAAAATAATGTTAGCAGTGTCATTTCAATAGGCCATGAAATTGTTAAGCAGTAATTCCAGTTACTTTTGATTTGCAAGCCGCAACAACTAGTGGAAGGCAGTTACAAATTATCAGTTAACCTGGTGTCAATACTGTTGCTATGACTTCACTTCCAGATAGTACTGTAAAAATGACTGTCTCTATTTTGAAATCGGTATCAGGAGACTCATTCTAAATGGACAATGGGCCAGCTTTCCCAAATCTTGAGTTTTTCTGGGTTTTGCCTCAATGTTATCACCCCTCTTTGTTATACATTCACTCACCACAACATTATTACTGCATGATGCATTTTAAAAATTTTTTTACTTAAAACTTTGAACTGTGATTGACAGATCACATTAGAAGTTTGTTCACTAGAAGGCAGGACAGTTAGCTGTAGAGATGCTAGTCATGATGTGTATCTCACATATGCACTGCCAGTTAGCAATAGAATTTATTTCCTGTATATTCAGTCTGATAAAAAGAATTAACTTATATTAGATATTGCTATTAGCCTGATCATTTGTCTGTTCATAGCTTCTAGATTATCAACCTGGTGTCTCAATGCAGAAGGTTCCTTTGTCTCTCCTTTTATGTCTTAGGTTCATAGCTCTTGACAAAATGCAAACACTATTTACAGCTTCTGCATAGAGAATCTGGGAAAAGAACTTACCTATAAATATCTAATTTTATAGAGAAGGCAGCAATACCTTACTCAAAGAAAAGCTTACAAGTAGCCACCTTTGATGTCATGTACTAAGATCATACATCAGAATATTTCTGCCCCTCATCAGGAAATTTCCTTGGTTCCTAAGTAAGTCTACAACTCAGTTTCTTTTGGTGGGAGTCCACAGTTAAGTTGCAGTTTGTATCATGAGTTGTTTCTTTAAGTGAATGTTCCATCATCCCCACTTAACACATTTTTGTTCCTGTTGCAGAGAAATCCTGGAGCATGCCAGGTTAATTCTTTTAGGATAAAACAGTACAAAAACTCCTTAATAAGAGTGCACTTAATGTGCTGTAACCACTAATGGGTGTATCATGGCACGAAATTACACTTTCAAATAACACTTTCTGTGTTATTTAGTATGAATGTCATATCCTCTTGATTAGCTATTACACTTCACAAATCTGCTCCTATTCTTCCAGAACCCCTGTTTTCTTTTCAAAGTACACAAATGAAGAAAAAGAAGAAATTTCTTCTCTCTGGGAGGACTAATGAATTTCTTCATGTTACTGGCCAAGCTAATCCTTCTTACTACTCGGGTTTCAAGTGAAGAAGGACATTTTCAAATTAGTATTTGAGAAGTTAAGCATGAGTATTACAGAAGTTAAAATAATATTAATATAATGTTATATTAAGCCTGCTATTTTCTTAACAAGACTTACAGGAATTCTTCCTGTGTGCTTCCTTGACAGATACTCTGTTTAAGTCAGTTAAATTCAGAGTAGGACCTTTATAGGAAAAAATGTGTATTATGGTGTACTGAAGAGTCTGAACGTCTGACATAATGATAAAATCCATTGATGTGAGAATCGGAGCAGAGCATACTGTAATTGTTCTGGGATACATTCAATCTACCCCCAAGGCCAATGCTTTTGTAGAATTAGCCCAATAATAAAAATATTGTATTGCAAGAGACGTGTTAAATACACTTCTGTTAGTCATAAGCACTCTACATTCCAATTCAATGCTTTGCTTAATTCTTATAATAGATTCACAAGCAGAGATAAAATGTCTGTCTGCAGATACAACTCACAAATCTTGTCTGTAGCTACGCTTGTTTATAGCTTTGAAAATGGATGAAGTCCAGTAATATGAAATGAATTTGACAAGTGCTGAGTTAATGTCTTTAAATTTCTTCCACATGAAAAATCTGATTTAATTTTATCCATGCTCTAGAATAAGTAATTTTTTTTTTCCTTTCTATTCTAACTGAAAGACACAGTAAGTAGAGGACTATTTGGAGGTATTCATGTTCTTTGTATTTCTGAATTTCACTTGAAATTGTCACCAGCAGAGCTCCAGGACTGATAAAAGCAAGACAGGAAACACCAAAGCAAAATCATACAGATGTGTGAATTTCCAATAAGTCGATGTCATGTTTTCCCCCTGTTCCTAGTTCTTCATAGTTGATGTCTGAATATGATAGTGAAAGGACCCTTCATTGTAAATTATCTTCTCACATAAATTACCTCTTTGTTTTACACATGCTGTGATGTATTTTTTATTCCACTGGCTTATTCTTACTTGACTTGAATTGTCTGTGTTTCACCCACTATCTGTATTGATGGTATTGTACAAATAAATGCATCACAGTGTGATACAATCACAAAGAAAAAAATATATTATTTTTTTTTCAATTCTTAGGGACAGGCATTTAGCAAAGGAACTTAGGAAAGGTGAAGCCCCATATCAGAACCTCTGGAAGTCAGGCATCAACTTGAGGAGTGGAATTCATAGTGCTAAATTAGTCACACATCCATTATGTGTGATGGTCAAGGGTTTGACTCGTACGTCAGGAAGTACAGGAAATTCCATACTTAGCACTGATATGATTTGGTCAGTCCCAGTATGAAATGGTTGTGAGTATTTATTTGGCATCTTTATAAGGAAGTTTAGGCATTTGTGGCTCTAGACTTTACTACTAAAAACTTGCCCTTTTCCCCTGGGCTTCAGTATAGCAGTCTGTTTTCTGCCACTCATCCAAAAAAAAAGTAAAATCTTGTTTCTATATTCCCTTTGAAACCTGTAGGTCCTAGATCCTAAAGAAATGCTCTGTCTTCAAGTCTACAGCTTCTCCTGTGTTCCTGCACCAACCCTCAACCACAAATGTGGAACTCATAGTATAGAAATGAGGGAGGCAATGAGAAAACCTTACCATGATTGTTGTGGTTAAGGCTGGGAATTCCAATTTGTTTTTCATGGAATATATGTTGTCTTGGATATTTGAAGATAAGCAAATACATTAAACCACTCTTTATGTATGAATTACTGTGGGTTTTTTTTTAAATAGAGAACCACGTTTAAAAAAAAATCCTTTCAGCAAGTATCACAGTTTTTTATCAGCTTCAAGTAATGGCAATTTCCTTTATCTCTAATTATTGTCCATTCATCGCTTACATTACATTAACGTCACAAATCACATTCTCTTCTGATGATTCTCTTCTTGTTTCTGCAGATCACCCTTGGATCAGTGTTCCTTGGAAATGTTCCTGTTGATGAAGAGGTTCATCAGTGTGCTGGGCAGATACGTGGCTATAAAGGATGCATAAGAGATTTTCAAGTTAACAATAAAGAGTTGTTCATCATAGATGAGGCTCTTGGAGGGAGGAATGTTGAGAACTGCAATGTTCCAATATGTAGTTATCATCCATGTCGCAATGGTGGGACCTGCATTAGGTAAGTTACCTCTTTAATCATTTTATGCTCTGTCTACATACACTGTGGCTGATAGATTCATACATAATGAGAAATTACTATAATTTTCTGTGTAATGAAGTAATCACCAATTTTTTTGTCCTGATAGTACTAAATAGAAAATGTGACATCTTCATGCTTAACCAAAGCGATTTTATACCTTATTTGCTTACATGAAAAAAGATGTAAAATGTAATTACATTACCCATACTGTATGCATATTCGGTTGCTGCCAGAATTCCTTTGCAATCAACTAGATCTACAAGGCTCAGTGACTTTATCAGACTCTGTATAGATTTTGGACAGAAACACATAAGGTCTCATTCTTTGGTCTAACAAATCTGTATCTTAGCAGGCCTTGTATCCTCACACCTTCATGCTGTGCTTCTGGGTACACAGCATAGGCCTTCTTCATCATGCTATGAAAACACTAGCAAATAAGTCAACACCTTCACCCTGTGTGAAGAGATTTTGTCAAAGAATCATACAAAGTTAAAGTGCATCATGCTGAAAGATGAAATGGGGTCCAAAGGAAGAGGCATGAGCTAAAAGCATAGAGGATGGTGGTTCAGTTTTTAAATGACAGTAACATGGTAATTGTCTAAGGCACTGACATTTCTGTTCAAAGTTGATAGAATTTGTGAAGTAGCTGCTGTGTCTATTTAAAAAAATGTACTTCAGTTTCAGGACAAATGCTGAACAGAACATAGGCTAAAGTTTTTGTAAAGCTCTGGACCACTGTGTGTTTTGTAGGTTGAGGGAGAACTTGAATCAAAGTTTTGAGGTGCTTCTCTGCCTCTCTTGGTTGATGTGAGCACACAAAAAACATGAAACACGTTTTTGATCTCTAAGCCTTCTTTGACTAGAGCACAACTGAGAGCAACATAACTTTATGAAAACACACAATTTGCCTACCAGACTGGTGAAACTAAGCGTACTTGACAGTAATGAGTCTATTTTTCCTCTGTTGTTGCTTGCTATATCTCTGTCATTCTACGTATTGGCCTGTCGTCTACCATTATGGAATACTGTTTCCTTTAAAACATGCGTCCTGAATAATTCATGACTACTGGATTTGTTTCCTGCTTTTTCTGTTTTCCAACTGCTGGGCTCAGCCCTTTTCAGAAACACCTTCGTTCTGAAATGAGTCACTGCTTTTCTGTCCAGAGGAGTCATGGAAGACTGCATGTGCCAACCAGGAATAAGCAGCTCTATGGAAGCATCATTTTCATTACTTTCTGCAGCAGCCAACTAATTTTCAGGGATCACCTCCTCCAACCCCAAGAATGATCCATTCTGAAGAGCAGGAAATCAAGTGGCAGGAAGTCTGCATGGTTGAAGAAGACAGTCGTGACAAAACTCAAAAAAACCATGGCCAGGTCACCTGGAAGGAATATAGAGGAAATGTCCAAATGTGCAGATACGGGGTTAGAAAAGCCTGAGTCCAAATTGAGATTAATCTGACGGGAGATAAGCAGGGCAAAACCAAATGCTTCTACAAGTACATCAGCAGCAAAAGGAGGAAGACTTGGGAAAATATGGGCTTGCTGTTCTGGGGACAAAAAATCTGAAAAGACTGAAATACATTGTGCCTTCTTTGCCTCAGTCTTTATTGGTAAGACTGGCCTTCATGAATCATTTTCTTCTGAGACCTGTGGGAGAAAGTCTGGAGCAAGGAATACTTACTGTTGCAGACGGGAGTTGAAGAACTTAAGATCACCAATAAATTTATGGGGAAAATGTGATTTTAATATAGATTTATAAAAGCACAACAGAGTTCAGTGGCAAAATTTACAGTATTATTTACTATGTAGAAGGAACATGTAGGGCCTGGAATTGGATTGTAGTGATTTATATGTGGATCGGAGGAAATAATTTGTGCGGAGACTGGGAAGACTTAGTCAGGATTGGGTTGGAGTGATTTGCATAGGGATCAGGGAGAAGAATGAGGAAGGCCCTCCCATTGAGTTACAAGGTCCAGAATAGACTCCTTTGCTTTCTAAACTCCTTCTTAGAGAGGGGTCTATGTGTGGCTGAGTTTGCTCCTAGTCCCAGACTTGGTCAGCAGTTTATGACTGAAGGAGCAAATTGTCCTGGAAACTGTTTCCATATACACAAAAGGCAAGAAAGTAGTTGGGAGTGGTCACCATGAAGGGGACACTCTGCTTAACCAACAGGATCGTCTTCCACAGTGAGACGACTGACTTGATGGATGAGTGAGAGCTTTGGATGTTGTTTACTCAACTTTAGTAAGACTTCAACACTGCCTCCAATAACATCTTCAGTGACAAACAGATTAAGTACTCCCCAGGTAAGTGTACAGTGAGGTGAATGGGAAACTGGATGAAGAGCAGGCTCAAAAATTACAAAGGATCAGTGACACAAATTCCAGCTGGAGGCTGATCACTAGCAGAGCATCCCAAGTCTCTATACCTGGATCCAATACTGTTTATCTAAATTAATGACCTATAAGTTGAGACAGGGAGCACCTCAGAAGTAAGTGTTAAATACAAAGCAAGGAGAAGTGATTAATGCACCAGGTGTGTCTGCTGCCATTCAGACCAACTTCAACAGGCTGGAGAAATGAGCCAACAGAAAATTCATATTATTCAACAAAAAGAAATGCAAAGTCTTGCACCTGGGGTGGAATAACCCCAGGCACCAGTATATACTGGGGACTGACTGGCTGGAAAGCAGCTTTGCAGGAAAAGACTTGCCAGTTCTGGTGGACAACTAGTTGACTATGAGTCAGCAATGTGGCTTAGTGACAAAGAAACCCAACAGTATGCTGGGCTGCATTAGGAAGAAAGAGTGGATCAAAGGAGGCCATTCTTTACCTCTCTTCTCACCTGGTGTGATGGTTTTATATGTGTGTACATACATTTTTCAGTCAGTTCACAAACTGTCCATATTCAGTAAGCTTCACCTCTCTAGGAAGATCCAGATGCTATTTTTCATATCCAAGTTCTACAGTTCTATTTTCATACCATTCACTTGACAGAGCAGAATTTGCTTTTTCAGAGGCTGATCATTCCTCTTAGCTGTCAAGACTGCCAACAAAGTCTATCACAATAGATTTTATTTCAGATTTTGGAGATCTCACTTGGATAGGTTCCTAGGTGGTGGTCTTTACAGGATCAGTTCCTGCATCCCAAAGCCCCGAACCTTAATTTTGTGCACAGTGTGTGCAACATTCTCTTTCCTGGAGAGTTGAACATGCATGTTAGAACGCACTGCTCCATTGCTGTATAATACGTAATCAACCAAATCATTTCTGCTTTGCTAAGAAGCGTGACAGACCTAAAAGGTTCACTTCTAGGTAAGTTGTCTATCTGCACCATTTTCTTTGTAGAGAATGTAAACAAGGTGGCAAGTTAGGATGTGAATTTGCAGTCATTTTTCAGGAGTACTGGCAGGCATTTTACACAGACTCTGCCTGACAGAAGGCCAGGGTTAAAAACCCCTTTGGGGAAATGCTACAGTTTTCTGCATACCAATTTCGTTTTCCACAGGTTAGAGCAGATTGAGGAGGTAGGGGAAACCAATGACTTGTATATCTTCTGATCAGCCTTGGCAGATCTTGCTCCTGAACATCTTTCATCTGGACCTGAACACTGCACAAAGTTTATCCCTTGGAATCTGTTGTCTTAAGACTTAAGTCCAGTGAGTGCTGCAGTTGGTGGAGCATCTCTCAAAAGGAATTACGAGAGATTCTCTGCTATAGTTTTCCTCTCCTCCTTTCCAGACAGTGTCTGCTACTACTGGGAATCTATTTAGTAAATGTACATACTGTAATAAAATGCATTCATTAAATGGACTAATTTCAAGTGTGTTGGGCTTGTCACCGTCTTCCTTTAGTGTTTTAGTTGCAGACATGCTTTGGTACCTCTTGTAGCTGAAAGATAAAAGTTTCTCCCCTTGCTCCACTTCAATTTATTAATTGTTTTATCCTAGCAACTATTTGATTAACTACTTGGGTCTTTAACCTGTAGTGATTCACACCATGTCGTGTGTGGAGCAGCAGAACTTAAAAGCCAAAGGTGGACATTTTGTGTATAGGTTGGAGGAAAAATTTTCCAGCTTTCTGTTCTGATGCTCAAGTGGTGTAAGTGGACTATACAACTGTGTTATCTTCAGATAATGATTTTATACTCATGAGACTGCAGCCAGTGAGAGCCATAAATAAGATATAATGCTAAAAATATTCCCTTAAACATCATTAATTGTCCATTTTCATATTCGTTACTTTGAGAATTCAGATAGAAAAAGCAACAATTAGATGATTCATATAAAAATATTATTGACTTATTCAAATTTTTGCCAGTTGTTTCAATTACATTGTTTAGTGGCAAAAAAAAAAACAAAAAAAAAAAGTTTTTCATTGCAAGATGTTCTTCAGGTGCTTTCCAACTAATTTGAGCTTTAGATTCTGAAAGTATTACATAGCAAATAGCTCAGGCATGTTTTATAGTGAACACTGGAGTTTGTCAACACCTGCTTTCGGGCATAGACAGGTGTGTTTCATAAGAAATATTTTTTGCAGTCTTTTTTAAAAGAAAGTTACTTACCTTTTCTTGTCATCAGAGTACAAAAATCCTATTGCAGTGTTCATCCTACTAATTACAGTAATTATGGAGAAGATATTTATTTGTCAGGAAAAAAAGATTTCTTTGTATTTTTGGTAGCAAGAGACAGGGATTAGTATGCACCTAGTTTTTGGATACAAAATTTCAGCATGAAGTACAGGCCAGCAGCTCCCTGTTATCTGGTCATTGGTTGCATTAGGTGCTCCCCAGGGGTCTGTTGGAGCAGAGACCAGCATCTAGGGTCCCAGGAACAGGACAGCCCCAACCCTGGGCATCAGGCACATCCCTGGGGATGGTGACAGACTGAGACCAGGCTGAGAGATTAGTTCACTGGTGAGGGATCAGAATCAAGCCCAGTGAGGGGAACCAGGGGCAGACTCAGCCCCAGGATGGCCAGGCATGTACTTGTGGATGGGCTGCACAACCATAATTTTGCTGTGAAACTACTGAACATAGCATATGGTGGAATTGGAAATCTTTAGTTGTCTTCACTCTTTCTAAGATCCACTCCACTTTCAAAATGTTATCCAGGTTATCCAGGTGACGATAAAAATTGTGTGTAAGACAAAAGCCATTCTGTTTCAAGAGTATTTAAACATGCTGTATCAGGTGAGTAGGTCCATATCAGTCAAAATCTATAATTCTTTACATAGTCATTATTTTATTAGTTTTTAAAAACAAAGCACTCTCTGTGTACATGCTCAATTGCTTTTAGAAGCAAGTTCGCTAGCTCTTTTACTGCACTTTAAATCCATGGCAATGTAGAACTCCAGAGACCGGTTAATTTCAGAGGAAAAAAACAACTATTCAGTAAATTGAAGGTTTGAGTGTCATATAGTTCTATGACTAATTTTGTGAATTCAAAGTGCATTGGACTGAAAGTACGTGTTTGAAAAGGGCACGGAAAGATTAACCTAAGAAGCTCTTAATATTCTGTGTGGCCCCCTATCATATGAGCCAGATGTTTCAAACCAAGTTTAGTGTTAATTAAGAAGACACATCTGTGTGTGGGAAATAAACTCATAAAATTACTTCACCAACAATTTGGTAATTATGTCAGCCACTACACTCATAGTAGTTAATACATTTGCTTCAAATTTTATGAAGACTCAAGAAACAGCAAGCATAGACAAGCTTAGCTTTTATAGAGAAGAGTACAATCTCAGAAGTTAATTGCTCCCACAAACTATCATGTTTCCTGTGTCTCAAACTATTCTCATAGTGATTATTCTTACTGTTGTTGTTCTTCATGTATTGATGCAGCAGATGGGTCCATCCATTAATGTTAATCAATTAACCAAGACTGAAAAATCAAACTCAATTAGCAATACATTTCAATAGATAGACACACATATTCAGATTTCAACCACTATGAATGCTTTAATCACCAAAAATACATGAGGAATGTAATTTTTCAGTTTTCATCCCCTGATAATGTAAGAAATACCTTCCTAGATAAATAGGTCCCATTTGAAGGGTAACTTTTGATCTGTGAATAGGAAAAGCTATATTTAAAATTGTACTTCAGAAACTTTTCTGCATACTGGAGCATCACACCATTCTTAAACCTTAAATAACTGATCAACAAATCAAAAATTCAATCCAAACTGCTTAAATTCACCTGATAATGTTTCAAATGCCTTTTCTTAAAGATATAAAAATTAGTTCTAGATTAGCTTTCTTTTAGTTAAAGGAAATTTTATAGTTGAACTTCATTAAGTGATAGACTTCCATATGTTGCAGATACTGCAGAGACCACGTGAAGTGACTTAACAAATGTTGTGGTCTCTTTTTAGTATATATCCTCAGTGTTAATTAAAACATAGAGTTAAAAATGTCATTATGAATACAACTGTTTTCAGAAAAAAACAGCAGGAGCTTAAACTACAGACTTCAGAGACACTGAAATGTTCTTTTCAACTTTTTTTTACATCTCATTTTCCATTTGAAAGGGTAGTCATGGTGAACCTTGCCCAGATCATGTACCAGAAGCACTTCTTGTGCTTCCTTGTGCCCATAAGCCAAAAACTTGTTTTATGTCAAGTTTTGGCTGAATATACTCATTTAAGGATAGGCTTTTATGCCCTTATTAATGCTTTTCTCCAATTTCCACACAGAGCTGCAGTTTGCTTCCAGCTCACAAAATCTGATTTGTGTGTTTGTTCAACTGAAGATAAAATTGTTACACAAGAATGAGTAAGTGCCGATTTTCAAACCAAGGAGCACTGAAGCACCTCCCAAAATTGCTAACAGCACTGCAGACCAAATGTTTAGAATTGCTCATGGATTTACTGTCACTGCTTTAGATGTAGGTGTGTCTGGTTAAAAAAGCAACCATCTTGTCAGAAAAGCAGAACTGAACATATATCAAGAATATTTTAATACTTACATTTTACAGACTAAGAGACTCAGACAAATATACATTTATTGGGTTTTTTACAAATCTAGATCCTAGTTAACTTCACTAAGATCCATATTAAGTCCAGAACTAATGTTTTAAGTTCTACTCTGTTCAGCTCTTACAGAAAGATAAACCAAACAAAAGAATTCAATTTCATTTTAGGTGATTTGCAGAAGAAGAAAATTTCCAGATGGGAGTTGTGTATTCTTACATGTTTTCAGAATTTACACCATAAGCAGATATGTAATATCCATGAAGAAGATAGCCTGCTTCCTTTTAAAGGGATTGTTTGGGGGCAAATCTGTTTATACTAAAGAGGCTTACATGTTTTACAATTCCAGAAACTGCTGGTATTATTATTATTTTGATTCATGCTTACACACACAATTTTTTTAGAAAGCCTGGTTAGAGGATCTGAATGCTTGGGATCCTATATATTAATGAGATTGAGTAGCTAGTTTAGCTGGAATTTGGCACTAACAAAGACATTCATATTTAGAAATCCTTTTTTTTGTTTGTTTGTTTTCTAATACTTACTTCAGATTGGGAGTTGGTGAAGAAAATAATTAATTTAAATGTATTTCCAAACTAATTTAAGTTCTGGCAGAGAAATAGATCATCCTTTCAGGTTCCACATAATCTTGGGAAAAAAAAAAAAAAAAAGTCATTCTTAAAAAGAAAAATCTTCCACATAATTTTTGAGAAGTGTGGAAGATAATGCCACTGAACTGCTCAGAATGACCAAAATCCTGTTGGACATGCATTTATTATGTTGTATTTTCACAGAAAAGTCAAGTAAGCAGAAGAGAAAATGTCATCTGCACTTTTCCTGACATTAGATCTTAACAGATAGAGAACTCATTTATTCAGGTTGATCTTTCTGGAAAATGGAATTGCATTTGGCTTAAACCCCATATAAAAACTCTGCACACTCTTTTCTAAACTAAACATGCATGTCTCCCACCTTTAATTTTCCTTAAAGTGGAAACCGACATTTTAACCCAGCTTCTTGCCCTTCAAGTTTAGATAGTAAATTACTCTAATCCACAGTTGTGTTAGAATATGTTTCAAGACCAAGTTAGTTGAACTAGGTGTATCTCACGTGGTTTCAGAAACACATTCCCATTTTATTGTACCTTATTTCTTAGTCATTATATTCTTCAGTTTCTTGCAGTATGGATTAAAGATTTGACAAAGAACTCAAAGCTGTGTTCCCTTAAGATAGCAGTGTTAAGAGCTGATATTTTTCAATTTTAGATAAAACATCTGTAGACCATCAGGAAATCGTGCAATGATAATGTATGAGGAAATACAAGCTCATGAATATTATTGAATATACTAGTATTAGACTGTTCCTCATTTTAATTAAGCATAATTTATATTTTAATTAAAAAGTTACCCTATTTTTACTTTATGCAGTGAAGTGGTGGGTCTATTAAAAATGTCTGTGGAAAAAACAAATTTTTATGTTCTCAGATCTGCAGCTCTAGTATTTGGTCAGTGAGAAAAGTAACACACTAAAAAAAGGCATGCAGGAAAACCATGGATCCAAATATAAATAAGACTTTAAATACCTTATTAGATAATAAGAAAGCTGGATAAAAATTTATTAAACATTATGTTTGTAGATCAGTTCAACTGTACTTAAATCAGAGAAGCTGCCACGGCTACAATTTCAGTGTCAGCATTTAAATATTAGTAAGTGCCATTGTAATGCCAGTCATCTTAGAATGTTTTGACTCATTCCCAGAAATATTATGTAACAGCATTTTTGAGAATTGTAACACAACCAAATAAGCATTTCTGATAGCTTGGATTCCAGAAGGGGTATCTAATTTATAGTAGCTTTAAAATATAACATATCAGCAAAATGCATTGAATGCTATCTTTTTCCAAGGCCAGTGAGATGTTTTAAGTGTATATAGAAATACTTAAAAACTGTTCATACTTATTTGTCCAACTGCAGAAGCAGCTCAGGGATTCTTAGAAGAATTTCACTTAGCTATCAATTCTGACAAATAGGGTAGCTGATACTCTTTGTTATAAGTTGTATCATATGTAGTATGTGTATGAAAAAATATAAATGCGCCATATTCCTTGAACTAATGGTTTTCAAAAAATTCCACAGAGATAATCCTTTCAGTAAAATGTGTAAGTTTTCCATGAAGACCCATTATATGCTTCAGCTGTTTACTGTAAGATATTGCAATAAAATTACAGGACTGGTACTGCAGAAGATTAATAATGCACTATCTGTAATATATGTTAGAACATTTATTCCTTTGCTGCTATCCTGACATACACACCTACCTACTAGTGATGGATTTCTGCACTTCAAGCAATGCAAATTACAGAAGCGGGGGGGGGC
>NW_009954554.1:743110-771761 GCF_000747805.2 Chaetura pelagica
GGGGGGGGGGGGGGGCGGAACTGCAATCCTGAGTTACATGATTGAATGGAGGAGAACATCATTGTTCTGAATCTCTGTTTTGGGGAGCTTAATATTGAAAGGAAGAGTGAAGTGTATGTGAGGTCACAGAACAGAACAGATTTTGATTATGGTTTCAAGAAACCTTCTTCACCTTTGGTATCTTGCTGAATTTGAGAGCATGTTTAATATACAAATGGAATTTTGGAAGTCTGGATATGAGTCTGGATATTAATACAGAAGGTTACCATCTCACCAAGTTTAGTTTTATTATCTTGTTTGTTTCTCAGTAGCAGCATTTATTTAAGTTCGCTTTTTAAAAAGGTAGGAAACTAGAACCAGCCAACTTTATGATCGTGTGTACAGCTTAATAGAAAGAGTGGTGCCTACATAATCATGGGAATTTCATGCCATGTATGCATGCATATAATACATTTAGTTTAGGTTTATTTTACCTAACTAAAATACAGCTTTTAGGGAGGAGAAAGAGTAGAAATAGAGGAGATGTTCTACTTGTATCCAGAGTATCTGCAGTTGTCCAGCTGACTATTCAAAGGGAAAAGTAACCTCACTGGTCCCTCACATGTTTTTTCTCTGCCTGTTGTCATGAGCCAATACATGTGCTGGTTGAACAGTCTTTCCCACAACTGGCTCCAGTTATTTCAGATTAACTAGCAGTCTGGCATGTTGTAGAGGAAGCTCTGTATTACCCTTAAGTGAAGGGGAAGACCAGTATGTCATTCATAGAGAATCCAGAAACTTCTTGTGTCACTTTTGAGAGTTAGTGCATCCCTCTTCAAAAAATACTATCTTGGATAAAATTGGTATGAAACAACTGCTTTTAAAGACAGATTCTATGAAACTTGTAATATCTTAGGAGATATGAAGATAAAAGGACCACAAAACCCCATTTGTCCTTTACCAGGACCTTCCTTAGGTTACCTGAAATCGTAGTAGAAGAGTAGAAGAGGTCAGCACAACGCCTAAGATGGGTTCATTGGCATCTTCCATAATCTGTGGAGCCATTGCTATGGACTAGTTGTGGAACAATAAGCATCTTTCACAATGGTACCTTGAAAGCTGATGTGATTATTTGCAGTAATAGTTATCTCTTGCCTATCTTGTGTATCTCTTCTTCAGAATCAATACTGTTCAGTTATCTATCTACAATAATGTATTACTAAACAAAAAGTCCTTTAAAAGTCTTAATGTTTCCCTTAAGAGACAGACTACACATTTTAATAGTAGTATTATTACTAGACTTATTAGTCATACCCAGTTAAACTATGCTTGTTGTGTGTTTTACTGTAAGAGTACAGCTGGTATTGCTTCTTCTGTGTTTCAAAATCTGATAGTGTTTAGGAGTTACGTGTTAGAGAATCAGGTAAGCTGAAGCAAGATTTGTATTATTCCATCAGGCATGAGCCTTCAGTAAAGAGTGCTGTGTTCTCTTGTATTCAGGTCACCATTTCAGCATGCCCATCAGTCTAGGCTTATTGTGTGATTTGGAGAATTCATCTGGCTTGTAGGTTAGCACATGCACTAGATTTCTTCTTTCTTTGTCTCAGTGGGGAGTTTTACAGATGGCTAAGAAAACATTTCATTGCTCTGAAGAAAAGCTACATAGAAGATTGGCTGTGCTGGTTCTTACCATCTTCTGATGTGGTTGTGACATTTGAGTGGGCCACATGAAATACTCATAGAAGTTTTTGGACTTCCTACTTAATTCTGTACCTGGACTACTTCAATATGTATTAACAAATAAAGTACTTTAATGGATACTTTATTTCAGTGTGTACATAAAAGAATATAGAAGTGCTAGCAGTTGTTCACACTCATGTCTGAATGGGTTGTAATAGAAATGAGATCAAGTTCCAAAAAAGTCCAGTGGGAAGGACTACCTCAAGATTCACTCAAGGTAAAATGTCCAAGACAGAGAACAGCATCAGGAGTGTTGCTTCAAACAGTTACTGAAACTGTCAGTTGTAAGGGCTCTTCTGAGCAGCACTATTATTTAGAGATATCTCTCTCCATCCCCCTGCAAATTTTGTCAAGATTACAAAGGAGTATGGAAGCCGCCAGTTCCAGAAGCTCTGGTCATATCTCTTTTCTGTTTACAACCAGCCTTTGAAGCTGCTAATAGGATGTGAAGTTTCATCATCACTTAGCTACCATGTCATCATCTTTGCTGCTACCATCAGGAGTTAGTGAAGTGTGAGTTAAATATCTATATGGGAACAGATGCAAACACATGAGCATGTATGTGCACTGCATTTAATTATGTGGTAGCTATAGTTGTGCCATACGTATTGTTCCTTTGTTCAGAATTGTCTTCTCTTCGTTATACTATGGAGTTTTAGAATAAAATGTTGGTGAGGGGGCTAAGGGCAATTGGGCTTATTTTGTAGCTTCTCCCAGTTGTAAAGATGAGGAAACTGGGAAAACAGGTAAAATCCCCAACAGACATGCAAAGTGGTGTACATTGGGAGTGAATAATTCTATTACTGAAATGTAAGTAAACAGCATTTTACTGCTGATTTTACAAATCAAGATGCATTGTTGTTGTACTATAAATAACCTTTTCTTCCTATTTTTCTTGATGACAGTTTTAGCCCTGTAATTATGTACAGCTTTAATTTATTTTCTACAGAATTTATCAGAGCAGGGGTCTGGAAAAGCCAAGAAAAGTCACTGTAAAATACATGGAAACATGTTAGAAAATGGTATAGAATCAATAACAGAGATGTTAAACCTAAAATAATACTTATTAACAACAAGGAGGGTTGAGTTATAAATAGCATTTTGAACACAATTGTATAAGTAAAACATGAAGACTGCTAAAATCTGTAGGCTGAAGAATATACAAGGTTTATTCTTTTTTGTAGTTGTCATGGTTCAATCCCAGCTGGCTCACAGCACCACACAATCACTCACTCCCCCCCAAGGGATGAGGGAGAGAATTGAAGAGTGGAAGTGTGAAAACTCATGGGTTGAGGCAAAGTCTAATAGGCAAAAGCTGTGCAAACAAGCAAAGTAAACCAAGGAATTAATTCACTGCTTCCCATCAGCAGGCAGGAGTTCAGCCATCTCCAGGACAGCAGGGTTCCATCAGGCCTATCGGTTACTTGGCAAGACAAACATCATCACCCTGAACGTCCTCCCTTCCTTTTTTTTTCCCCGGCTTTACATCCTGAGCATGACATCGTGATATGGAATGGTATTGAATATCCCTTTGGTCAGATGTCACAGCTGTGTCCTTTCCCAACTCCTAGCCTACCAACAACCTACTCTCTAGTAGGATGGTGGGAGAAGTAGAAAAGGCTTTGACTCTGGGTGAGCACTGCTCAGGAATGGCTGAAACATCTCTGCTTTATTAGCACTGTTTTCAATACAAATCCAAAACACAGCCCCATACTAGCTGCTAAAAAGAATATTAACTCTCTCCCAGCCAAAACCAGCACAGTAGTAGTATATAATGTGGTAGTTCAGCATCATTATATTTTAGTTGTCAGACTCACCCAATTATTCATCCACTTTTCCATTATTTAAACCATTTTCAGAAAGAGTGAATTGTATTTCTTAACTGGAAACTGAACACAGTTATTCATTAACCCAGATTTAAGCTCTTTCTTGGATCTTTCAGGGATTAATTATGGACTTCATACCTTACCAAAATACTCAGAGACTGATTTAAATTGCAAAATCCAAGCTAAGCTTGTTTTCATCATGTTATCATTTTAGGTAGTCCCAATGTTTTTGTTAGTGTTCATTAGTAGTCACGATACTGTTACACAGATGAGAGTCACTACCTGGATATACAAATGTAAGGGAGAGAATAAACTTTTTAGAAAAATCTGGGGTAAATTGGACTGAGAAGTATTTGGAGTTAAGAACCATTAACAAATAAATCATGTACTGTAAAGGCAGCTAGCTTTTTTAACCTGCTTTCAGCCTTCCAACAAGCAGGTTTCATGGAGAAGGAAAGGTAAAAATTTACTAAAGGGCTGGACTCTACTCTTCCCTTTTGCTCCTCCAGACAAACAGTCCATAAAGTACTTTTACTCCAACTTACATGATACAGTTTTAGCAGATAATTGGGTAAAAAAAAAATGTTCCTGTGGTTGATGCCTGATGCAACCCTATTCTCCTTTTACCCAGAAGTCTTCCTGGTGCGTAATACCAAACATAACAATTAGGCAGAAGGTCTAAATACCACCCCCCAGCCTGGAGGCTACAAAGAAACACAATTACAACCCATTTGCTTTTCCTGGTGCTTTCTCTCTGTCTCTGATTCTATCAGTACAATTCTTATACCCATGCCTTCCCCAGGGTGAACTTTGCCTACTCAAGGTTCACTTAAACCCTGGAAGCAGAGTTGAAGGGGGACACAGGCTTTGCACTGCCCCTTAGAAAACATCTCCTTGATTTGTCACTGATGGAGCAAGAATGCAATGTATAAACATGGTTTTAGTTTCACAAGAAGCTAAATGTAGCCACTCATTTTAAAAGTGGTTGCAGTGTTTGAATATCCTTACTATTTTCCCTACTTTGAAAAACAGTGAGGTAGACAAATTGTATTTGTTTTGTTCTTGGCAGTTACCTATTTAATTGTAAGGCATTGAAATTCTTCAAGTGGACAAACATCAGATGTTTTTAACATTGAAATCTAGCTTTAGTGTGTATGCTTAAAATGCAATGAGAGAGACAAAGCAATCAGGAGTTTATTTTTATTTGCTTTACAAATGTTGAGACTCAGCATCCAGATTTATAATGTGATAGTTATGCCAGCTCAAGATTCAAGGCTAAATTATAAAGTCGGTTTTCAGCTTCACCAAATGCTCTCTGGGTCCTGCTGTGTTTCTCTTAATAGCAAGGACAAGTGGATTCCATCTGTAGGAGAGCATGTTTTGCATATGAACTACTGCAAGGCAGGAGCCAATACTGAGATGGAGCAGGATGCAGTATCAGGACAGTTTTTTTATTTATGGACAGTTGCTTGTTTGTTTTCAAGCAGGTCTTTAAAGCTGGGTGGATGATTTAGGAGCAGATGTGGGCTTATAATGCTTAGGTTTAAAATGAGAGGGTGTTTGTCCTGTACTTTGATGGCAAACTGCTGTGATTTAGTATGAACAAGACAGCATTCATGGGTATAAACTAATCTGGCTAGGTGCAAAATGTGTACAAAACAGTAATTGAAATTAACGTATCTTTTTTGCCTGGAACCAATGTAGGTAAAACCTCAGATTTGATCAATTTTTTATGGAGTACTATTTCTGTAGTAGCAAAACCAGATGTGCATTTTTATGTAAGTGTATGCAATGATATACTGACATATATCAATAGATAATGATTTTGTTCATTGGTATGTTTTTGTCCATATTTTGGGGTGGGTTTTTTCAGTATAAATTGGGCACTTTCTAACTCCTGGATGCTTAAATTTGCAACTGTTTGCTTGTCTTGATAATACTCATTTTTAGTAACCTTGTCAATATACGTGTTTTTCTCTAGTCCTTGACACAGATTGGGTCTGTATTCTACCATCTTACACTAAGAAGCTAGGGACATGTGTGATTAACTTCCCTTAGACAGGACCACCGCAACGTTAGGCACAAACCCAAAAGAAACAGAGCATCCTGAGATCACCTACCACAAATTACCCCAATTTACAAAAAAAAAATAAATAAAATAAAATTTTTTAAATGTCAGATTCTATATTTTTATTCATTTTCTTATACACTGTCCAAGAGCATGTGTATGTGAAATTGATCTTTTCTCAAAAAAAGGAAAACACACACAAAGTAAAGAAAAATATTCAATTTGTACTCTTTATTTAAAATAAAAGAGATCATAATTTAAATACATGCTTCACAAATTCCTTTTCTTTGCCAGGAAAATCCTGAGATCCTTGCCTGGGATAAATCTTTATTATCTGTATTTCGTTGTTTTGCATCTGAGTGAAACACAGTTCTGTGTGCCTGGGCTGGAGCTGTAGGTTACTGCCACCTACAGCTGGAGTGCCACCCACTCCCAGATAGAGAAATGGACCTTGCATTAAAGACCCTCTGGACAAAATCCAGTCTATCTGTATTTAGGTGAGCTAAAGGAGGACTTTGCAGAGCTGGTAATAATCACCATTTGCCAGCTTTTTATGACATTTAAATAAAACTAGGGCTACAGAGAAAGTAAATCCCTCAGTAGTATATTCAAGTAATTTTCTTCTCATAAAAGCACCTTCCTGCTGTCAGTAGCTTGGCAGAAATGTTGCAGAGCTTAAATTTCACAGAGAGGAGGAAAAAAAACCTCATCTCTGACAATCCTTATGTCAGTTAACATTTGAAACGCACCAAGAAAAAAAATTAAAATACTGTACCATGTTAGGGCCTATTTTGTCATTGTGGTTTTATGTATTGTTACTATTTTAAGACAATTAGAATGATAGTTGTCTCCTATAAGCTCCACTACATGTTTAACTCTGCAGCTTTTTTAAGAAAAAAAGAACGAAAGAAAAAAAAAAAAAAAAAAGCATGCTCTAAATTAAGACCTCAGGAGAGCAGGAATAATAATGCCCAGCACTGATGTGCCATTTTCTGTGACTACTCCCACCTTTTTTGTTTTGTGCTTCATTGCAGTATCTTTTTCAATAAGGAAAATTCAGGGTTGCTTACTTATAATAATTATTCTGTGCTGCTGAAGCTGGTCTGTATTGGCATAAAAAATTCTGTGGGCATGGGAAGGAAGGGAAATTATTGTTATTTGTTTCTTCTTTTTTCACTGCTGCTGTGGTATCTGAGGGTTTTTTCCTGTGCTCTTCCTGATTTCATCTTCCTTTCAATGCCATATTGAAGAAGAGTGCTCTGTGTGGGCTGATCAAGCTACTTAGCTCCCAAATGGATTTATTATGTAAGTAGATCCAGTGAGATTTAGCAAATGGTGTATTTTAGTAGAAATGCTGTGTTCACTAAATTATTCTTGAGCAGTGAAGTGTGTAAGCACATAGGCGAGAGCCTGCATGACACTGTTCCCTTCTTTTCATTCACAGTACAGAAAACATTTTTTTTATCCTGCATTTATAATATAGGAATAAAGCTTGAAAGTTGTTTATTTCTTTTCCTTTTTGAAGGCAAAATGAGCATAAGAAAAACACAGGAACACATTACGCCAATAAAGAAATAAAATCAACATACTGTAGCCATCCATCGGAACTGCCGTTTGTTTGAGCTAACCTATGCCCTAACCAGCATTTCTTCAGAACACTTGCTTTTCTTCAAACAGGAATTATGCACTGACATCTGAGTCACAGAGGCAGAAGTACATATTCTTTCAGGCAGCATCTCCAATTATCTTTCTTGCCAGCAGATGTTAGGGGCATATTCTTCTCTGCCCAAATTAATAAATAGCAATTGTACAATTCAGTGTTTACATGTCAAGGAGCTTCATCCTCTGATGCAGGATTTAGAGCTAATACTGCCAGTGGATAAAGAAAGAAAATTAAGCTTGATTCTCATTTTACATCTGAGGTTACACCATTTTAGAGTGCTGAGTTTACCTTGCCTACGTGGAGTTGCTCTGATTTATACCACTGAAGTGAAAATCTAATCAAGCCCACAGCTGGATACATTCAACAACTTTTTGTTCACCCAGAATAACTCTGGATTGTATTGATCTGCATTATAGAACTGAACAGAAAACAACAGGAGGGAAATCTTAGAAACAGTGGCTCATTTAGAACCTAATAAAAGTTCTTAAGGTGCTTGTTTCATTGCCATACTCTGCTGGATCATCCTTAGAAATCAATGAAGGACCTGCAGTCAGAAGCGTGCATAAAAATGTCTTCAGCTTATTAAGTGATTTCTATGCATAGAAGCTAAAGACTAGGGGCAGGGGTCTGCAGTCTTGCTGATCAGAGATTTGTTCAACTTTACCTTTATTATTCTTTTCAGAGAATTGTAGAAGGGGAGAGAAAGGGTGGTACGACAAGAGACAGAAAACAGAGCAATAAAGTGCTGTTTCAGACTGCTGGATGAATGGCTCTGTTGGAGAGAAATTGCTGTAGTGTCACTGGCTTGCTGCTACCAGCGTGTAACACTATGGGTGTCAGCATAAAGTGAAACTGGGAAAAAGAGAAATCCACTCACCTCTCGCTCTAACACAAGGAAAAGGGCAAAACCTGCTCTACCCCTAGCGATAGCAGTCACAGATAAGTGTGTGTGTTGCTAAGAAGTCTGAGAATTAATCATCTGGAAAAAAAAATAGTCTTCTCATCTTTAGATGACTTTGCAACCCTTGCCATAGAGTATCTAAGTGATCCATGCAGGCCTGATTAAGAACAGCAGGGATATACTGTAAGCTCTGAACTAACGTAAAGTCAATTCTGTCACATTTTCTTTCAATATTTTAGGCATTAATATGTATTTAATGTTGCTAAAATACAAGGACTAGATGTGTTCCTTAGAGCTCACTGTTAGCTGAATGCATACGAGCTCATGATTAAGCAGTACAGCATTTTGGTACTGCAGCTTAAACATGGCTTCTGAATAGGTGCAGAGCAAACAGAGATGGCAGCTGCAAATAAGCAGTTTCAGCTATCTGTATCTCAGAATGAACATGTAGAGGAGTATTAACTTGGCCTGTTTTCTCAACACTGATTTAATAGAAAAGAATGATTAAATCAATATTGTGTTCCTGAACCACATCAATATGAACAACAATCCAACATCTCAAGGATATGTTACAGCCAGGAGACTTACTTGATTCAATTATTTATAATGAGAGCGTGCCAGTAATCTTGACTATTGCATGAACTATTAACATTTTCCTTCCACTCTATCATCCTGCTTTCTGGAAGGAGTTAATTATTACAAAGCTGTCAGCTATTACAGAGATCTATAGCACAGAAAGATAATATAATATAATGATATTGCATAGAATTCCTGACGTGTTATGACACTCTTCCTAGAACAATTTTCCAATTAATGCATTGAGCTCTAGAAAGTTATTTCCCTTCCCGCTCTGCTTCTTAGGGTAAAGAAATATATATTAACAAATGAATTGGTTTGATTTGGCTTTATTTTACTCTAAGGAGGAGACAGTGTGGGTTTTTATTTTTCCTCTGTGAACGTACTACCCTTTCCTTCAAGCAGTCACCATAGCTACTGGTAAACAGCATTATGTTTGCCTTACTCTTTCTGTTTTAACTATAATTCTCTTTAAAGAAAAAAGGAAAGGGGATGATTTTTTTCAATAATCAGAAAAGAGAACAGAAATATTAAGTAATAACCAATTAGTTCTGTCTGAAAAATGGGAGTCTAATTCAGGGCTCTCCTTTATTCTACAGAGAATATGACTGTGAACTTTTGCATCTGGTTTTAGCCAACTGAATGCTTCAGAGATTTTGTCCCATTAAGTGCTTTCATCTGTGTTTGATACAGCTGGGAACAAATTGCCACAGCACAATATAGATAATTATTTGGGTGTCCACAATGGCAATTTTTTTCTGTCTACACCTATTTTCTCAATTTAGACAAACTTTTTGTCGTTTCAGGCAGTAGCTCAGATTGTTCACTTTCAAGCCCTTCCTGGCTCCAAGAAGTGTGCAAAATTAGCTGCTACTTTCATTTTGACTTACAGAGTTCCCTAAATATATAGACACAACTATGTGTAGAATTATGCTTTATAATAAGCTAGATGCAGCTTATACAGGCAGTTCTTTTTCTGTGTTACATTTTTTACAGATATTTGGCACAGGGAAAAGCTGCTTAATTAATGTGGTTTAAATTAGAATTTAAGTGATTTACTGATTTATTAATTATATATATTTATTGATTTATTACTGAAGTGCCAATAAATGACCTAAACATTTACGATCAATATCAGTCAGTAGACACTGCAGAAAATTAATGCATCTACAGATTTCTAAGCAACTTTCTGTTACTAATGTACACCAAATATAGGCTGCACATACCCAGCCCCTCACAGGCAGTGGATTTTGCAAACACTGAAAAGTGTGGGCCCCCCACATGCAGACCCTCCTATGGAAATGTGGGTGCTCTAGCTGAGCATCCAGCCCTGCACTACTGACACCCTGCTGAGCCACCAGCACTGGCAGGCACCCCACATAGCCCCACACGCACCATGAGGTCCTCCTGTGCCAACCCCACACTGTGGATCTCAGTCTGGGTGCAGGCTGCTCCTGTGCCCTACAGGGAGCTGCTGGGTCCCAGGTGGGGCTGGGGATTCCACCAGGTGATGATGGGTGGTGCCCAACCAGGGCTCCTGACCCCACCTCTCCCAACACGTTTTACAAATTTCTGTGCTTCTAGTGTGCATTTCAAGGTGAGTCCTTTGTTTCAGAAGTCTCTTTATAATTCCTTGGTTACTGCTTTGCCTGGCTGATATCACAGAGCTCCTCCTTAGCATTATGAATTTGGGACAAACAGGTGGGTTTGGGTGTCCCATCACACACACTGGTACACACTCACCCTATGTTGTCAGCTGTTGGTTTTGAGGACATTTTGTTGAAGGTGAGCCAGGTATGCATACCCCCAATCAACGTTATTGTACAGTTTAGCAATTTTGAGCATATAACCTCAAGTAAATTATCTCCTGAGGCCCAGATATTTTAGGTATATTTTGCATTATGGGAGCATCACCCTTTTTTTCCCCTGAGAAATAATTATAGACTATCATAACACCCTTGTGCAGCACTAACCCCAGTCCCTGCTTTTTTTCCTGAAGACTACTTTCCTTTTAAAACCTCTGTTCCAGACATACTTGCTATTTTACCATTTTTGTATTTTTTTTATTACATTAGGTTTTATGATCTGCTTGTGCTGTTGGGTTTTTCCTCTGTAAAGCTTTAACTCTTCACATTTTAATACTAAAATATCTAGAGGCCATTATTTTCCCCACTGCCAATATCCATTCTCCTAGCTCAAATGCAATCATTTTGCTAACTAAATTGGTCGATTATTGTACTGGTTAATAATTATATTTTCTTTTTGCTTTTTGTAATCTTATTGCTTGTATTAGGTTATGATTAGGTTATGATTGAAGTATCTTTTCTCACCTACTTTTGCTTTCTTTATGTGCAGTTAAGGTATAAACACTTTCTTATTTGCTAATTTTATTTTTAATTAATTAGGTTTTTTAGTTTGCCAGTTGCATTCCAAAAATCTGTTGTTCCAGATACTCAAATGAATCACCAAAATGTAAGCAAATATACTTGTAGGAACATTATTTTTCTATTTCAGGTAGTGTGCCATCTTTGCTTTCTGAATTAGGTAGACCATAGAGTCCAAAGAGAAAGGTGTCACATAAACTTGCCCTTGCCCTTTAGAAATTTTCAATTCTAGATGAACTCATTTGGAGTTCTGACAGATAGTGCTGGCAGTGCCTGTTCAAGCTGTCTGCTCCACTTGTGTGTCAGGTGAAGGAATGTATGCCTGCATCTCATCACCCAGTTTGACGTTTTAGTGTAAGCCAGGTGGATTTGTATTAAAGTATTGAGCTGTGAGGAGGAACAACTGAACCATGGTTACACGATCTGTCCTACTGATTGCCCTGCAGTGGTTTTGCCTCCAACAGGGGATGGTATAGACAACTGAGGACCTGAGACACTTAGCCAATTTGACTGCTTGCAAAATATGCAAAAGCCAGAAATGAGAGAATCCTATACATAGAACAGTAATGTACCCTCTCTTTTTTTGTAGGCTGTGTTTAGTGAGGGGTTTTGTTAGGGTTTTTTTAAGATCCCAAATTATTAATTGGTTTAAATCTGACTATATTTCCTGTATAACTTGAATAACCAAAGTACTTTATCATATTTGTTATGGGATCTGTTAATATGCCTGTTGTATTTGCTTTACCTATAGCATGTCCCTTAAAATGCATTCAGTTCTTTTTACTGTTCCAACATATTTTGTGCTTTCTGCCACTTTAGCAGCAAAAAATATTTATTGGTAATATTTGTAGTCAATGGGACTCATTAATGTATCTCCGTCTTTCCTGAGATAGAGCAGTGCTGCTCCTTGCTAAGACAGATGATATAGTCACGGGTTTAGCCTTATGATGATACCTCACATCTAATGCTTCCTTCAAACTTTCTTCAGTGAATAAAATGTGTTGTATTTGAAAGCTGAGGCTTTATCCTCTTCTAGAAAAAGCTTTCATCTGCCTTGTGGTATTTCCTCCATTCTAATAGCCATTTTTCATAATTTTCCATGTAGAGTGTAAAGAAGGGTGTCTTATCAAGTGTAACCAAGTATTGTTTCATATAATGAAAACAAATTGAGAGAAACTGAATTGAAATTAAATACTGTTCTAATCTACATGTCTAAATAGTTAAAGTTCTTGTCTAAAGGCAAAAAGAGTATTCAATTTCAGATTCAATTTATTAGCTTCTGTGTAAAATTACAAATATTTTTTTTTCTGTATAAATGCAAATATCTGGGTGTACACGTCTATTTATGGAGTTCTAATTAAGTGCTAAGTCATATTTACAAATCTCTAATAAATACTTAGGAAGATTTGCTGAAGGGAAGTCAGATAAGACAGGACCTCAGTGGCTTTTGTGAGTTTATTAACCATAATTTATTTTTTTTAAGATTTTGAAAAGACTGAGTAGTTTTCAGATTTTAGGTTTACATACCAGTAAAGATTAACTTAATGTTTGGTTACTTAAAGCTGCTAATAATGATCTCTCCATTAATTCTATTTTATTATTTATTACTGATACTTTATAAAGAGACGTACTAAGTACACTAATAAGAAGTTAATGTGTCCCAGATTAAACACCTGGGGAAGATTACAGGGCTCGTTTTTCTCTTGGACGTTCAAAAAGCCCATGTAGGACAAATCTATAAACAATAGGATTTGGGTTTTGCTACATATTTGACTGGAGAAAATTTCTAATTTTGTGCTGAAGAACAAGTGTCAGAGCTGCATCAACAATGTGCTAGATAGTTACTGTCTCTTACTTTTCTGGTTCATAATTAAAATTAATGAGTGTTCCAACTCATAAGTGTAGGAGAGCATCAGATTTCAGTGCATAACTAGGAAGGGTAATTTTTTCTTAATTATGATGAAGTCCCTTCTTCCATCATCTTTGCCTCTTTTAAAACATTCTGAAGAATTCTTGTTCTTTTCCTTAAAAGTGCTAAATCATTGTGCCAAGTTGCTAGTGCTAAAAGTTTGGCAAATTGCTGACATAGTGCTCACAGCATAGTGAGCTGGCATCGTACTCATAGCACTGACATAGTGTAAGAAAATTACATTTTCTTAACATGTTGCAGTCTTTCCTCTGTCTTCATTGCTAAGTCTTATTGTTTCATTAAGACCTCAAGGCACCTTCATGAATTTTGCATTTTGCACTTAAGTTTTTAGACATGATAATGGTGACACTTCTCCATTAACTGGACACTTCTATATAACTTCTCATAAGCTGGAAGAATTTATTGCTGCATTCCTGATCATCACTTAATATTTATAGTTGAATGGAATAGATTTAGTTTCTGAAATCAAAGAAAATTTGGGTAATTTTTAAAATTTTTGTTAGTACATGCTGATATTCCATTAATGTTTTGTTCCTTTTCTTGATCATCAAAAACCAGGTTAACTAGGATTTTTTACTTGTTTTCAGGTGGCTTTTGGTACTGCACACATGTGCAGTACCTCTCCAATGCACAAAAATATGTTGGCGTATTTCAGAAAATCAGTTTCTGAATCTGGACTCTTTAAATATTGAAAGACTGCGCCCAAGTGGAAATGTAGAGCCTGGAAACGGTATTCTTAAATCTCAGTATCCTTGGGAGCTACAGATACAACAGATAGAATGCTAAATAATTGCTGTGAAACATAAGTAAGAAGGGGGTTGTTGGTTTTTTGGGGTTTTTTTTTGGGTTTTTTTGGTTTTTTTTACATAATCATCAAGGATTAGTGGCACTGCATTTGGTACATGTCTAGAAATATGTAGAATTAAGTCAAACTTCAGCTTGTGACCCAAAGACAAACTTATTTTTTAAAAAAAATCTAAGTTGGGCATTCAAGTTTTAACTGGCGTGTCTGAGTTTATAGAAAGAAGAGCCTTGCTCTGTCTGTACAAGTAGCATTATGGTAAAAATAGTAATTTCTTGGCAGTTGCAGCTATGCAGTAAATGTCTTCCTGAGCTCCTTGTGGAGAATAATTTTCCTTAAAGAAGCCCAGGGGGAAAGACATATCACATAGCAGAAACATGTCAAGGAGGAATTATCTGGAAACTATTAGAAAGTCTGGGCTGCAGTGCTGCAAGAAGAGCAATGTTACAGAAATAATATTTTTTCAATCATGGTGCAGAGTTAAAAGGGCTGAAAAATGCCTTTTAAACCTTGGAATCTAATTAGAGGTAAGAGAGACATGGGTTGTTGTCATATCCATTTTCATAAAAATAATTGGAACCGAGTGTTACAAGCTGCAACATTTAAAACAATGTAGTGCTAACACATGAAGGTATGAATCAGCCTCTCTGAAGCTTATGGGGCAAGATGCTGAAATACAGCAAGCCAGCATAATAGACAAGAAGCAAAGGTTAGAGACAAATTGTGATTAGTTAGTGCAAAATATAGACTGAAACCCTTGGGAAACTGAGAGAAGATTTTGTTCCCTTCGTAATTTAGAAACAGTCTTAATATAGTTCCTAAGACTAGACAAGGCATTAAGAGTGGGAGATACGCATGCCATTCACTCTTGTCATGTCTTTTCCACCTTTAGTAAGAAAGGTTTCAAAATTTAGATCTGAGAAATTAAATGTTGCAAAAAAGAAGCCACCAACATAAATTTCTCACCAGCCAAGACCAATGGTTAGCTCTTGCAAAATCTTTTTAACTTGGTCAGTGTTTGAAGTTACTAGGTCAAGTAAAGTCAAAGTGTCCCTTTATCTTGGCTGAAATTAGTAAAAGATTAACCTGAGGTTGCAAATTTAACTGCTTTGTTATGAAAGTGACAGCGTATCAGTCCCTGTGTGTGGTAGCTGCATTCTTGAGACTATTTTTTCTTCATAGCAACTTGTTTGAAATGACTGCACAAGTATTTACAGTTCATAGAAAAAAAAAGGTTTTTTTAGTAGAAATATTGATGCAGTTTTCTGTATCAACTGGCTACTACAAAAAAATTAAGTGTTACTAATTAGTGGTCTTCAGAGCCACAGAGGAGTGTGTCATAGGAGAGAAACATCAATAGAGTCTGAGATGGTCTGGAGAGGGTTATTTAGTACAGCCTTTTTATTCTTCTCAAAAGACCTGGAGTCTGTGGAAGCAATTTCACATTATTACTTGCCCAACTGAGACTTGTGGCACTTTACCTTGCATTCTGTTTGTTAATTACAGATGAGAAGTGCCAGTTTTGAGGGAGTATTTGATGGTGAGGAGAAGAAACTAATAATGTATATTCCACTTGAGAAATCCTAAGTCGAGGTTGTGATTCCTGACAGTCCTTGGAGGAGAAAAGTGGCATTTTTTATCAATGACTAATTGAAAGTATAAGTAAGTCTTGACAACTTGGGAGTCAACTAATAACAGAAAGTTGGTGCTTGACTCTTGGCCCTGCAGACTGAAGTTTTTTACACTCTGCTGATCACTGCTTATTTATTTTTCTTAGGTTTCTTGGGCTTTATTACCACAGAGTAGGGTTTGGCTTGATGAAAAGCAGATTAGAAACAGTTCACTTAATCTGATTCAGTTTTCATTAAAATCTTTTAAATAATACATTAGTACACATTACTTCTGACATACCCAAAGGTGTGACACTGATCCTGTTTTGACCTGCTCATCTTATCTGCATACTTGATAATTCTAAGTCATGCCTTCACTTTAGCTCAATATTAATTGGACTTCTGCTGTAACAATAAATGTTCTTAATGCTTTCTTGAGTTTGTATGAAGCCTGTGTGCTAGGTGTGTTGCTCTAAACAGTTTCTCCCTCAAGGATTATTATAAAATCATGCGTAAAATGGTCCTTTCAGTTTATTTTATAGAGAGAAATAAATTTTCTTCAATGCAGATTTATATACTTACCTTTCAAGAGAGCGTCTGAGATATGAGTAATAATTTGACCAAGCATTTTAAAGCTGCATGTATAAATGTGTTTACCTGAGCAGATCTTGTCATTTGCAATACTGTATCAGTAAAGGATCCCTACAAGGTCCACCTGACCCAAAAGGGGAAGCAGAGTAAAAAATAAATAGTTGCCTTACAAAAGGAAAGTTCATATTAAAGTATGAGAAGTGCAAATACTCTGTAGGTCTATTGTGTTTTGCAGTGAAACTGTCAGAACTGTTAAGCTGTGTGATGCTGCTTTGGTGGTCAGATAGAAAACCTCTGCAGAAAACCCAGGTGGCAGAGAGTCATCGTTGTTGACTCAGTAAGGGACACTCATCCCTTTCATCAGTTCTGGTTAAATGTCTGAGTCTGAGGTTAAGGAACAAAGGTATTCTCTTTCAGTTGAGACATTAGATAGAAGTCTTACTTGCTTTCAATGCTTAAGATTTTCTGATACTTCAAAAATACATATGGCAGATTAACACAGGAGTAACTTACTGAGTAGAAAACGAGATGGATTCTTGCGTTTCTGCTTGCACACCCAAATGAACGATTGTTTCCTGCACAGATGTTCAGTTCTCATTAAGCCGCTATTTTTTTTTCCTTCCTGCATTTGAAAGGCTGCATTTAAGTAATACAGAGAAGGATCCTTTAAGTGTATTTCTCAATTTGATTTATTAACTTCAGAAAGTGTGGTTTGGTGTTCCGTAGCTTAAGCCACAAAGAGCTTCACACATTAGTAAGGCATTCAATCACTTTATATACAGAATACAGTCAGAATACAATTTATCACCAAAGTTATATCCCTACCTTGATTAAAAAGCGGAACTTTTTTTGGTAAATTAAACATATTAATTAAAGTAATTTTAAAATGGGTTCTTTGAGAGGTGTAATTTGTTGTACTGGGACATTTTTTCCACCTACAGCAAAAGCTCTTAGCTAGATAAAACTTGCAGAAGTCTTCTGTACTGACTGCATTTGAATAGTTACTTCTCTTTAGAGGTAGTAGTAAAACCATTTTTTAAAAAAAACTCTTTGTAGCCAGGGTACTATTCCTTTTCACAGTAGCTGAGGAAATTACTCTTTTGCAAAAGTCAACAAAGAATTTCTCTGCCATGATCTGCTGTGTTTCCTGATTCTGAATTCATGGCAGAACAGGTAATCCCCGTGTCTCCAGAGGATAGCATTACTTCATCCAAGTAGAACAACCATACCAAAACAGGAACATGGAACTCTGTGCAAAGATGTTTTTAGCCTAATCGAGAAACCATACTTCCAGAATGGAAAATTAAACAATTTTGCTTTGTATTGCAAAAACTCATTAAAATTAATCTTAATATAAAGCCACTTAGAAATAACATGGAAGTGTGTTTGTATATGTACTTTTTCAATAAAAGTATCATAAAATCATAAAATAGTTTGGATTGGAAGGGACCTTTAAAGGTCATCTAGACCAACCCCCTTGCAATAAGTAGGGATGTCTTCCAATAGACCAGGTTACTCTAAGCCCCATTCAACCTGACCTTGAATTTTTCCAGGGATGGGGCATCTACCACCTCTCTGGGCAGCCTGTTTGAGTGTTTCACCACCCTCTTTGTAAAAAATGTCTTTTTTATATCTACCCTAAATCTACCCTCTTTTAGTTTAAAACCATTACCCATTGTCCAAACCAACAGACCCTGCTAAAAAGTTTGTCCCCATCTTTCTTATAAGCCCCTGTAATTATTGAAAGGCTGCAGTAAGGTTTCCCCAGAACCTTCTCTACTCCAGACTGAACAACCCCAACTCTGTCAGCCTGATGTAGTAAGAGAGGTCTTCCATCTCTCAAGACAACAAATTTCCATCATGTTTGATCCTGATTTATTAAATAGATTATTTAATTTCTGCTGTTGTATAACCTAAAGCAACTGATACTCACTTTTGTGATCTCTAAGCAGAGTCTGTTTTCTTTTTCTTCATTCCTCCTTTCCTAGACAAAGCTATCCCTGTGGAAGATGGGTATGTGGGAGAGCATGTTGGGATATAAAGTAAGACCTAGTGAAAATGGTGTATTGTCTGTGATAGTTAGGAAGAGATAAAGATACATAAAGAATTATAAATAGCAAGTTATGTGCTTAATGCTTGTTTACATTAGTATAGTTTGCCTCTTTTCTTTTAATCTATGTGCAGATTCCCTGCTTATTTTAATAGGGTGACATTTATAGGGGAGTCCTTCTCATGAGATAATAAGAATTATGGTATTCTTTTCTTTGTTAATTGTAACTTTTTGTATCTCTTGTATAGGCAAGCAAACAGTTAGATGTATGTAATTAACTTTAATGGGATCCATTATAAGTACTGTATAACAGTTTCCAAATGGTTTTCAGAGTATTAAATCAGTAGAGCTGTTCTATGTATTATACCTAAAATTCTGGCAGATGTTTTAGATAAGATTTAACTGGAACAGCTTTACATAAGTTTTGGGTTGTTGTGGGGTTTTTTTGTTGTTTGTTTTTTGTTTGTTTTGGTTTGTTTTTTTAGGGAATATGTCCACTTTTCATCAGACTATACTGATGAATCCATAAAAATTCTGGGAATCTTCTGCATGGCTGCAGTTTGAAATCCTAATTGTAAAAACTAAAATATATTGAAGAGGAGGCAGCAGTACAAATAATTTGCAATACAGAGCCTTATTTTGGCATATGTTCTCAGCATTTTCTTATATATAAGTAAAATATATGACCCAAACTACTGAGAGCATGGCATAGTCATTTGTGCATCTATTAGCACCACTGGGTTTGTTACTGACTTTCTCTGCACTGAACTACGTAGTGACCCTTAAGTTTCATTCTACTTGAAGCAGCATTTTGAACACTTTTGATAGAATAATAAATAGTCCTATGGACGTAGGCAATCCTTAGGCATTGCACTATTTAATGGAAAATATCTAAGCAAAAGACTAGAATTTCTTTTCACTTTTATTCTCTGTTGAAATAATGTAGATTTGCTTTTCTAAATCTCAATATGTATCTTAAGGTTATGGATTCGTTAGCTTACTTTTTGCTGCCACCTAGTGTATTTAACAGTATATAGGCGAGCTAAATTTGAAATGTTTGTATGAGGCCATGTAATTAAAAGTTATGAGATTTGTATTTATCACATAAAAAGGAGAAAATATATATTATATTTTTCTAACAATAAAAACTTTTTCCCTGTGTAACATAGCGCGCTCTCTCTCTGTTGTGTATTCTCCTGAGGATTGTTCAGCTCTTTTGGCTCTGCATCTTTATTCAGCATCATTTGTCTCATCTAAAGAAATTCTTCTAATTCTTTACAGCCATGGATTCATCTGTGATCCATGCAAACTTTTAAATGTTAGGTATACATTTATTAACACACTTTTCATCTTCCCATTTCATGTAGAATATGAAAAAGAGTAATTTGAACTGACTGATAAACATAAAATGCTGGGAAAATTGAACATTCTGAAATCACAAGCATTCAGTTCAATAGCTGGGTCTTAAGGTTTGTGAAAAATAAGTCTTACTTGGCATTTGTTTGCAAGCATTTGTAAACACAAGCTAGCCAGCTGATAAGCAAGCATTTTTAGCATAGAAAATGCTCAAAATCCAGTAAACATCCTTCACTGTCTGTTTGAACTGTTTAAATGTTATTTCACCTGTGTAAGTAACTTCCATTTGACTGACTGCTGTAACCATTATTAGGTAAAATCTATTTTGAAATTAAGGTGATTCTTTGTCAGGTTGCCGGTGTCTGTATTTCTTGTTTTTTCCTTATAACTATCTGGATAAGGTGTGAAATGAGCAGTAAAATACACTCACAAATTGTTACAGTTTGCTTTGTATTATGTTATTAGCGCATTGCCCAGGGAGATTGTGGAGTCTCTGCCCTTGGAGCTATTCAAAAGCTGTCTGGACAATGTCCTGGGCAACTGCCTGTAGGTGACCATGCTTAAGCAGAGGGTTGAACGATGTGACCTCCAGAGAACCCTTTCCAACCTCAACCATTCTATGATTCTGTAATCTTTGAATAATAAAATCTGCTTCTGGCACAGTATTTCCTCTCTTTCTTAAGGAATCTGGATCTGACAGCTGTTCTTGTTTGTCACAGATATCGTTTTTAAGTGGATTGTTATGGTTTAGTAGCAATCTAATAATTTTAAACATTCACTAGTGGCTGATACTTCCGTTAACGGATTTTATAAAAGTGCCTTTTTCATATTTAAAAAATATAGGCTATCAATCTGTATAGATCTTAGTATGGTTTAGTCACAAAGGCCTCTGGATATTTCAGAAAAAGAGCAAGTGCAGGGCAGAGGAAAATAGGATGAAGAGAGTTGTGTTTAATCTTGTTTGTTTGATATTGCTAAGCAACAAGATTGTACTGCTTTAGGGTCCCCTCCTGACAGAAGTGTGTTGTACACTGAAGAAAATGCTTGCCTACTTCAGGAGTTGAACAGGCAAGGGTATTCCTTTCTGGTAAACTATGTGAGCACTGACTTCTGTAATACCTTTATGTTGACTGAAAAACAAACTCCTAGACTGGCAGATGAAGTCTTAATTTCTGTCAACATAGCTTTTTACATCTAAGGGTGTCTGAAGGGCAATAAAATTATGTATGATCCCTGAATCTCTCCCTTGATTTTATAAGGTCTGTAACAGCATTCAGCAAGATAAATGGGGTGGTTCCTTCAGCTTTCTCTGAATGTGTGCAAATAAAGCAAAGAAAATGGGGAAGCAGGGGCAAAAGAAACTCTATTATTTATCTGCTTCTTATAATGCTTTGTAGAATGGTATAAAAATACAACAATAATGTGCTGTAAAATTATACTTCTTTGCATTGACATCATTGACAGGGAGTGAAGTAGCACAGTGTTGAAGAGAGCATCTGAGACACCAAGATGCAAAAAAGAACATTTTACAATACAAAAGTGGCATAATTGTAACATCTCATGCATTATGAAATAGCCCATGGTTTTTGGGTTACATTATGTCTCTGCTATTTTAGGAAAATGCATAAAAATTCTATGCAGTGTTATTTCCATAAAGCTTGGGTGTAACTGTATAAAACTGCAGTATATTACTGCAAATATACAGAGCCTTATTGCAGCGGAATACATTAAGAGAATGCTGAACCAAGGGCATCATAATGTATGTAATAAATTCTACATAGTAATTTTGATTTATCATATTAGTGTAAGAGCATTATTTTATCCTGATGACCACAGAGTTTACATTATAGACAGTTGCCAGAATAATAAACATTGCAAATTGTTGTAAAGCAATTCTGAAACCTGACTGATGAAGGCTCTTGGCTGTGCTGCCTTGTACTCAAGCCTACTGCTCTGGGTACCAAAGCTAGAAGCAACCAGTTGCCCTCTGATAACAAGCTGCAAATACACAAAGCATTTTTTACATGTGGGGGCAGACTTTAATTTGCTAAATTAGTTCATTCTCCGATTGGACCAACAATGGTTGCAATTTATTTGCAAGTTCTTTTTATAGAGGTTTCACTATCATGAATGTGCATTCAGCACTTACTGCATTTTTCTAAGAGCTGCTTTTATTTATTTATTTATTTATTTATTTTATTACTTACAGCTAAGCAAAAAAACAGTGGAAGGGAAACTTCTCCCATGATGTTACATCCAGTATATCATCCTATATAGTCTTTAACTTCTTGGGTTTTATAATTACAAGATTGCATATCTCCTTGTGACAATGATACTTGCCTGCTAGTTAGTGTCACGTTTGCCCCTTCAGTTCTGTAGTAGATACCAGCAGCAGCTTGGAATTAAGAGTCTCAGACTAGTGAGTGCTTCTTTTGATTGTTTGGAAGCCAACTTATTTATTCTATATAAGCTTATTTTTAAAAAAATACATGCTCATAGCAATTCAAGTTCCTGTTATTTTAGGAAAAAAAAACATGTTTCTTCTAAAAAGGTAGTGGAACATAAGTAGACACATCAAAGCTAGACAACTTGTGTATAAGCTTCAGTGAAGAAAATGCAATTTTACATAAACGTTTTCTGGGAATGTACCCAGGGCACAGGCAAGCTTGTAGGGAATGTACTGAAGCCCTTCTTACACCAGCAATGTTTGGCTAGTTTGGCTAGCACTAAAGCTGTCTTCAGCATGCTAATGCAAAGAAAGTCACATATCCATTTGCGTGGAAATATCTTTCGTAAGTTTACATAATGAAACTTTACAAATTACATTACATTCATGGAGGCATTTACAAGACTTGTAGATGTGGTGCTTAAGGACATGGTTTAGTAGTGGATTTGGCAGTGTGCTAGGTTAACGATTGGACTTGGTCCTAAACGTCTTTTCCAACCAAAATGATTCTATGATATTATTGCTTTTGTTTATGAAACCTTGCATTTGTGAGCCTGACTTCAAATCCAAATACCAAAAAAACCAGTAGTAATTTCCTTAATTCAGAATAAAATGGATAATTTTGCATTCAGCAATTTTCAGCTTTCGTTTCCAAACAAAAATCTTTCAGTGTTGAAAAAAGTGTTTCCCTCAAGCCAGTACACTAACACACAAAGCTAAGGCCGAAGAGCAAATAGTGCTAAAATGAAGTAGAAATTAATCACTAGTTTTGGTTGAGTATATGAGCAGACATCATAAGTTCTAACAGTATTTGTTTTAAATTAAATAGCTATAAAACTACAGGCTTTACCTCTAAAGGCTGTTCTGTAGGTGTCCAACTGTGAAGACTTGTATCAGTGTTCACACAGTACTGAGGGATAAATAAATGTGGATGTAAATTCAATATAAAGAAAGTCAATACATACTGAGAAGTAAAACACATTAAAAGAGGATAAGATCTTAACTTTGCAAAAGGAAAGGCTGGCTCTCAATCAGCAACTACGTGTCAGGAAAAGTTTTGGAAATTCATAGGTTCTAATATTCTTTGAGTAGTCTGTAAAATACACTAGCTCTGTGCTCAGGAGCAATTAAGAAAGCAAAGAGCAAATACTAAGGAAGGGAGAGGATGTGGAAATCGTACACAAATATTAATTGATAGGGCTCCATTACCCCACTTGTTTTTTGTGTTTTTATTCTCTCCTCTCAAAAAGGAGTGATGAAGTTAAAGGAAAAAAGGCAAAAGGATGATTGAAGAAATGTAATGTCTCCATTCAGCAGATTACTTTGAGATTTTCTGGTGTGGAAAAGACATGTTTTAAGAGTATTATGAAAGATGTCTGCAACATCAAGAGAGACATGAGAAAAGCAAATAGAAAATGATTGTTCATCTAATAGAAGAACTTGTGTGCATCACATGATAAAAGGAGACAAGTTCAAACAGAGCAGAGGTAGATAAGTAAGCAATGGAGCAATGCTACACAATGTCAATGTTCAAAGTTGAGATGAGTTTTAGTAAGGGATCAGACAGGTTTGTAGAGAAAAATATCTATTAAGCAAAGGTAAGAGTTGCTAAACAGCTTGATAATGATACATACTCCCCATCTTCAAATATAGCAAGCAGCCAGTCTTCCCGGCAGTCCCTTTTGTTCCTAGATTTCAAGGACACCACTGAGCCAGACCAAGAGGTCTCTGCATATTTTGATGTGCTGCTGCTCAGCCCCCCTTAGTGTAAACTCCAAGGACATCTCATAGCTCTGTGGGAATGCTACTGGCATTTCTACAGACTCCATGGTAGCAGGTTTTCTTTATTTGTTGTCTTAGAATCAGGGCTAGGTATCTGCTGTGGTCTGTGAACCAGCAGGAACAGAGTGAAAAATGAAGTATGAAAGCCTTTAAGGATATGCAGGATTTCTGCTCTCTGTTTCTTGACAAAATATGTTGCAGCCTGGTTGTCACATAAATCCTGACCTGCTAGTGAACTCACTCTGACAAATGTTTGTTGTTATCAAAATGGGGAAGAATTGCAGGAAGTTAATGTCCCTTGCAAAGTCCACATTTTCCAGTCTTTGGGCCACATAATTTGTCCTTGAATGGCATGCCAAATGCAGACTCCTCCAGAGTGACTGCTTCAGCAGCTCCTAGGCCCATTTAGAATTTGTCAGTTACTCAGGGGGGTGGGTTAACCCCAGCCAACAGGTAGGCCCTCCAGTCACTTGCTAACATACATCTAGCAGGGTCGGTGGGAATTGGAAGAGTAAAAGCAAGAAAACTGGAGGGTTCAGATATAGACAGTTTAATAAGTAAATTAAAAGAAAAGGAAAACAAACAAACAAACACAGCAACCAACAAGTGATGCAAGAGTATGGGATATCCCTTTGACTAGTTCAGGGCAGGTGTCCCAAGTATGTCCCCTCCCAAATTCCTGCCCACTCCAAGCCTACTCATGGCATGAGAAGTAGAGAAAACCTGGATGCTATGTAACTACTATCCAGCAATAGCTAAAACATTGATGTGTTGACACTGCTTAGGTCACAAATCCAAAACACAGCACCATAGAGGCTGCTGTGAAGAAAATTAACTCTTGCCCAGTCAGATGCAGGACAGCTAACTGAAATAAATATTGAGAGCCTGATTCTCTGATCTGCTGCAACAGCAGTGAACTACAAAATAGCCAGAAGATTATACTTCAGTATTAAGTCAATGTATAAAATAATAGACAAAGTCCACATCCAGCTGCCTTATGTTTTGTTTACTTTTTAAGTGAGAGTGTCCTCACTGTTTATTTCTTCAGTGGTGATTGGCTTCTTTGGTGGGAGTGAGAAACTATGAATAAATGAAGTATAAAATTTTACCTACATCCAATGCATGAGGGCCCTATCTAGTCTCTGACAAATGCTAGTTCCCAACAAAAACCTCATGTTTTTCAAATGTTGTATAAATTTCAACTTAGAAGAAAATGAAACTTTCTTTTTTACTACTATCATAAGGCAGACTATCTCATCAAAGTGAAATGTCTAGCAGTATTAGAAGTGTCATGGTGATAATAATAGGGTAATAATAGTCGAGGTTAGCCTTTAAAATATCAGCATTTTTAATCAAAAGCATTTTTGGGGCCAGGAGGGACGATCTTCTCGCTGCTGGATGTGATGTAGTGTAGTAACTAGTTTTTTCACTTTTCACTTTTTTTTCTCCTTGCCACTCAACAAAATTCTTCATTTTGTAAATATTACCAGAATAGCAAAATAAATAAAAAAAAGGCATGTGTCTCTGCTACCCTATACTGTTTCAGGTGAGGAGGCATAGACTTGTGTCAGTGTGTCTTGGCTGCAGGACAGGTCTTAGAAACAAAAAGGTTCCATTTCAAGAAGTCACATAAGCTAAAATGGAGTATGATTTTGTCTGGAGGAAGAAAAGGTTCTGAGTTTCTCCCATGAGTTAATAAGACATATTAAAAATTAATCAGATCATCAGTTCTTTTTAATATCTCATTAAAGAAAGATTGTATGATGCTGCCTCATCTGCCACAACTCTTTTGCTGGGAGATCACTCGTTTTCATTTATAGGTCAGAGCACAGCTGTGACTCCAGTGAGCCGCTGTGAACATGGCACTAATTTCTTCTGGGACAATGGGAAGGATTTTTTTTTTCTTAGATTGACTGCAATAAAGTGTGTTTTGGGGCTTTCTCACAGAATCTCTGGTGTACATTTGGAAAAACTCTGCTATTTCAGTGGTAGGAACGTGCTGCAGGTTTTGTTCTTCAGAGAGCTGAGTTCTCTGGCAGGCAGGAGTGTGCAGTGACCACAGAGCAATGCATTCATTGAAATTATGATGAATGGGGGATAAGGCTTTTTAATGGCTTGGGTAGTAAGAGGACATTGCTTTTTCTCCAGGATACTTAACCTTCATAAAATAGGACATAATACTATTTCAGGCACTGCCTGTTTAAGAATGAGAGAGGTCACATTACCGGCCATCCCCTGGCAGGTGGTGACGTATGATGAAGCAGTGATTAATGTATGGTTTGTGATCCTGTATGATTTATGCTGGTGATTCTTAGATGAGTCTAAGTGCTCCTTTCATCTTATTGTATTGCATCAGTAGCATAGCTTAGCTAGGGGTTGAAATTCAATACTATGGATAAAAAAATATTTGATAAATAACAAATAGAGTGCTAAAGAGGCTCCACAAAAGCTATTTTTTTTCTTGTTTTCCCTCAAATTTGAGGTTTATGGAATGCTGTGTAAAATAGATAAGCTTATCTGTTTTGGACATAACTTGGAGATAGATAAAATGGACAAATATACCAAAATCTTAGTTACAGTTGCATATATTATAGATTTTTTAAAAGCCATGTCAACCAATTTTTTCAAGTGTCTTCTACTTAGAGCTTTTACTTGAACAGCTTCTAATGTTCTTTGTGAAGTCACTCCATCATATCTATTTTTTTCTATTTCTAACATTTATTACAGATACTCTTGCTGTGCATGAGTTAATTTTTAATAGTTACTGTAATTAATACAAGTAGTGTGCTTTATGGAACTGCATTGAGCTATAAAAAGTTTAAACTTCCTTAAATACCAGAAGCTGCCACACAAGCTGTACAAGTGATGCTGCCATAGCTACCACTGTGGAATTGAAAAATTACAGCCATGGGAAAGCTTACAATAGAAACACCCTAGTATTGAATGCCTCTGTTCTTCCAGTACTGTAATTTCCAGTCTAGCATGAAGCCAGTTGCTGGAACATAGGAAAACCATAACTGATACATTGACATAAATACTGGTTTAGATCATACTAGGAGAAATAGAATTATATTACACACAGAAAATACATTTAGGAAAAGCCATCTGAGTTATAAAAATTTCTGCCAGAAAAGCTTTTGTGCACTGCAAAATCTTGGAGGCCTTGAGCCAGCTTCTTACAACTACAATGCAGACTGCTATTACTTTGCTTTCTTCACAGGCACAATCCAGATTCAATCCCAATCAAGTTGCATTAGTAGAAGCCTGTGTCAGAAGTCCCCCTCCCACAAATACAACTGTGGCACAAAAGTTATTGCTGTTTGAAAAATTAAAATATTATGAATATTGACATTTTAAAAAGATTCAATTAGTCATTTGTTTGACACCTATAAAAAGTAATTGTAATATAGGTTGGAAAGGAAAGCAAGGTTTTTAAGGAATTTTCTCATCATAGAACGTACTAATTAACTCTAATAGTTGCTTTTAGATTTTTAGTAGTTCAGCAGAAAAATGGTTAATAAATGTTTATAATCAGCTATGGTTTATATTAGTTGCAGTTAAAGATCTGTTAAAACCCTTATCTCATAGATTATACAATGTCAAACTGACCTAACAATTTATGTCCTTCATTACAATATTCCATGTTTACACAGATCACATATAAAATGTTCTAAGTGAGTATTAACAAAGTCAGGTTTTCACAAATCAAATTTAAAAAAAAAATAAAATGAAAGCAGATTGAAAACTGTACCTGTTTGTGACAAAAAAAAATATAACATAATTGTTTTCTACTTCTGAATGCACCTCATTTTAGTGCAGAGATTATATACCACAGAGAACACAAGACAATCATAGCGGTGCATCTTCCTGCCTTCCTGCATCCTTTCCTTTAGTATCCAACTAAAAAAAAAAAAATATATATACCACCTCTGCATTCAAAGCCAGTATTTTCTATTTTTATTCTGGATGTGTTTGATTTGTATCACATCCTGATTTGTCACACAATTGCATACTTTTTAATATTAACTTTTCAGGATTACACAACATTAAGTAAAGCAGGAACTCTTTTTTTCTTTTTAATTTTCCTTTGATGCAATGAGCAAAATTAAGCAATTAAGAATCAAAGAATTCAGCTGTTCTACCATCCTCTGTAGTTGCTAAGTGGTTTCATGAAGATCTTTGTCTGCATTAAAGCAACTGCCACTGTGATAGAGGTTATGATCCTCACAGAACCAGGGATCTGGTTCAGACTCAATCTGAACATTCACACCATGGTCTGACTCTTCAACACATTTGTCATGATCCGTGACCTATTATATCTCCTTATTGGAGTGTATTAACTTATCAGGATTTGCTGAGAGATCCACACGTGGGTATCGCCTCACACAGAGGATGCAGGAACTTATGTCCCGACTTTTTTGAGTGAATAACCTGCTCAGTGCTTACTAATATTTCTAACAACAGCAAGGTTTATTGTGGGGAAAACAAAGCAATTTGGGGCAGGAGGTTCAAAAGGAGTGATTACAACACATTAAACATATATGGGTACACCTTAGTTGCACAAGACAAAATTATATTTTTCCCTATAAGCTGGGGTAGCCGGAATTGTCTCACCACGGCAGTGCAGGTAGGATGAGCTGGGTAGCAAAGAGGCTGTGGGCACTCCAAGCGCAGGTCGCCCCCCCCCACCACAAAGCGGCGGCAGTCGGTGCGCGGCTCCGGGACCGTAGGTGTGCAGAGCGGCTCCGGGACCTTGGGACCGGGGCTTTGGCAGCTGCAGCTGCGGCGAATGGCTCCGGGACTCTGGGACTGCGGCTTTAGCAGCGGCGGCGGCGCGGCTCTGCGGCGGGTGGGTAGGCAGGCAGGCAGCGGAGCGGCTCTGCGGCGAGCAGCTCCCAGCAGCGGGGGCGGGCGGCAGCGCACAGCAGGAAAAAGGGGGGGGGGCGG
>NW_009954554.1:777019-825635 GCF_000747805.2 Chaetura pelagica
CCCCCACACACACACACAGAGGGGGTTTCCTGCCGTGTGGAGACACCGTTTTAAGTCAGTTTTGCCGGCTGACTCAAAGGACATTTCATGTTCGTGTAAGGAAATACCTGGTCCTTCACACTATTGAAAGCTATTGTGTTGGAAATGCAGTCACAGGTAGGAGTTTCAAGAGAAACATATTATTTGATGTGAAAGCTGGTTAGATATGGGGAAACCTCAACTGCAGGGAACTGCCTTGCAGTCCTGAATCTCTTAAAAAGGTTTTACAAAGCACATCAGGAAATGGAACCAGTTAACAAAGACATTGTTCTCCTTTGACTAATAATTGCATAATACATTTGGCTAGACATACAGATGGAATTTGTACTTTTAATTTTTACACCTGTAAAACAAAAATGCTATGTAACCTCAGATTCTATTAAGTATTCATAATTCTAGGGTAATTTATGGTACATGCCTCAAATAACCTTTGGACTCCAGAGCCTGTTCTAGGTTAGTCTTTACATATCCAAGTCTCTCAGAAGCTTTCTGGGAGAAATTTTCACCTCCTCTTTAGTAGTGAAGACCTTTGCAGTCAAGAATTCAAGAGCAAAAGAGTCTGTTGCTCTGGGCCAGATATAATCAGTAGGGGGCCTGGCCCTGGCATATAACAGAGAGCACTGAGGTTCTCGATGGTACTCCAGGGTTAGTTTTTCTTTTTGTCAATAAATTTCTAATATTAAAGCATGAGCAGTCCAGAAGTAGAAAACTGGATTCCAGTTGACCTTCTTCCCTCTGAGCACCCCCAAATTAAATATCTGATTCCAGCTATGCCTCTTTGTGTTAAATTGTGTGAAAAGCTGTGACTTTTCAAGAGTATCAAAGATTTCAGTAGAGCTGCCCTGATTTGGACAGCTGAACCTAGAAACCTAGGAAAAAACCCAAGCGCCTGCTGTCATTACCAAATCACTGTGTATGCACAAGCAGGATGTTTAACTTTCTTCCCCAACAAATTAACTGAGCTATTGAAATAGCCAATTGTACTTGCTAGCTCTAAAATACGTTTCACTGATAGGAGTATAGCAAAAGAAGAAATTTCTGCATCAATATTGCACTGGTATGAGTTTGGTGATTATGTTTGTTTTAAGTTGCCTAAAGGAAGTAAACAGGAAGGGTTGAAAAATATTCTTTCCTCTGGCTACATTAGCCCTCTGCCTTATTTTTTCCATGTTTTTGTTGTTTGTTTATTTTTAAGACACTCTCCCTTCCATTCTGTGGTAACTTTAAAACAAACTTGTGACCTCAAGGCATCACAGTTCATTCTGTGCTTGTTTCTATGGTTATGCAGAGGCCATGCCTGTAAAGCAAAATAAAGAGATATTAGGTTGAGGAAAAGGCACAACTAACATAGTTTTCATCAAGACAGGATATGTAGTAATATCAATATGTGCTAGTAAAGTGAATAAACCCCCTGATTTCCTTGAAGGATTAGCAGTCAGGGTGTAACAGCCCACAACATTTTCACTGCAGTTGGTAACTGCTACTTAGATTAAGGCTAAGTCAAATAGGTCTTAATTCCACTTCCATGGTCTCCTTACTCTGTTTGAAACTTTATGACAGAAATACTGATAGACCTTTCAAATCACCATTCTTGCTACTGAGTCAGTGACATCTTTCTGTCAAGAAAAATGCAGCATATACTAGAGACTGAAGCACCACTCATTCCACCCAGTAGTAAACAGCCCTATCTGTAAAATATCCAGACATTAGAATGAGATGTTGTTATTAGCAATTACTCCAGCACTTTCATTTTGCATGGATAGACATCATACTGAGAAACACTGGAAAATAAAAATGTTCAGAAGACTTGAAGACGTTCTTTTATATTCAAAGGTTAATATTGTCATACCCACCATCTTGCTAAACCTTAGTTGAAGACACCCTATATCTAGAAAACAATGTAAAATCATGTCTGCTTTTTCCACACGACTACTTTAAACACCACTGCATTTATTAATGATTGCATATGTATTTCCAGTCTGAATTTGGGTTATTTCCATTATTAGTTTTTTTTTTTAATTTGAGTGTCTTATTTAAAAGAAGAGCTTATTTCCATTTGCCTGAAGTTTGCAAGATAAGATGCCAGACTGACAGAATACATCCTGTTATTCTTCTGCATAAATGCAAAAAAATGGATTAGCATCATGATATCAAAAAAGAGGAACTGACTCATTCCTCTGAAGGAAGTCTGGAAGCAATTAACAGTACTGCTAATGATCCTGTGATGCACTGGTTTTCCTTTAACATATGTTCTCCTAGAATTTACTTTTTCAAATAGTCATGTACATTGCCTGGTTTAACTGGCCACTTGAGTGGCAGATAGAGAAGGACTAATCTCATAGTGTTTTATGTTTGGTCTGTTTGAGAAAATGGTACACAAATGGCCTTTTGTACCGATTCTAAAGGTCAGCTACAAAACAGACTTTTTCTGTTGCATTCTTCATTAGTTTAGCCTGGTGTGTCACCCAACTATGCTAATTCTGAACAGTGGAACAACTCTAACAGTTACAGTTCTTGCACATTTGAAAAATGCCAACTTTGTGGTTTATAGCATTTGATTTCACAGTCTTTAGGACACCTTTTATCTTTCATAAGTCATATCCATCATCCAGGAATGTGCAAAATTCGGAGCTGAGGCAGCGATTAAAGTAAAAGGTCAGGCTACAAGACAGAACAACTCAACCTATTGGTAAAGACTGTATTGTAAAAAAAAATTGAAAGCACATAGTGATTGCTTTTACTTCATTTGGTATTGTCAGTAGTTCTAGTACTCAGGACTTCTCTTGCACTTCTCACATTCAAATAGTTGTGCAAGGTTAAACGATTAGTCTTCATAAAAGGTTTGTGCAGTCTCCTTTATGTTATCTTTTATTTGCAGTAGGAGAAAAATGTGGTAGACACATCAAGATTTGGTCCATCAAATGCACTGAAGTTCCTAATCATTTTTTTCTTTTCAGTTTTTGTGACTTATCTTTGATGTTATTTAAAGAAATAGCTTAGTCAGAATTAACTGGAGATACTCAGGTAGAGCCATGGGCAAAGGAAATCTGTGCTTCTTTGCAGCAGCAGCAGCAGCAGCACACATTTCATGCTTACAATGTAATTAGATACATCTCCAGTGATGCAACACCACTGTTGGGCTGAAATAAGAATTAGCACTAGACTTTCTCTCCCAGTATATGTGAGATGATTCCTGAAATAAGTGCTCTTCAAACATGACCTACCAATTCAGTTGTATCATGTGAATTATGATGTTCTAGTCTGAGAGCTATTACGAAGTTCTTTGGGAACTTCCCAGAGTTTTATTTCAATTCTCTAGGAGCTATCAATATTAGAGTTAAGCTCTTGTCAGTCAAAGAAACCACAGATTGAAAAAGCACAGAAGTGTGAATTCCTTCTGAGGCAGAGAAATTACTTTGGTCATTGGTAAGGAAACTTATATGATCTAGTTTGTGCCAGCCAGAGAATTTCAGCTAATCTACCACCCTTTGTAAGCACTATTTGTAGAAATGTGTAGAAAATACAGTAAGTGCAATCCCTTGTGTCATTCATACATTACCTCAAGCTTCATAATAGGTTTAGATTCAGGTGTTAATAGAAATTAACTCAGCCCGCAACATTCCTAAGATTTTATGTTTGACAGGCTACAATCTCCTATGCTGCATGTGTAGTCATAACCTTCATTTGACCAGGAGCTTGAAAAACTGTTTTCTATAGGCAAATGACTTAGATATATCTCAAATTATACTCTTCCAAAGAATGTGTAAAAGTCCTGGCAATATCCTGAATTGTCATTTTAGAGGTTAAATCAGTGGTCCATTTTTAATATACAAATTACACCATGACATTGTACAAGAAAGGTACGTTTTTGTAAACATCTTAAATATATATTTGTTTATGTTACTATTTTATCATATTTGCTGTATTGCATAGGCAGAAGGAGCATGAGGCTACATTTCACTAGGCACTGTGTAAAAACAGATAATACCTGTCCATGAATGCTTACTGCTTCAAGGCATGATTTGTAGGGAGGAATACTATTTTCTACTTTGTCAGCTTAAAGAATCAGAAAATAATAAGAAGCTCTCAAGGCCCTTGGATAGAAAAGAAATGCACTTAAAAAAATTAGAAGCTACTTGGAAGCTTTTAATAAGCAAAGTGGAGACATATACTTTCTCATTAATATTAAAATGTAGAAGTATGTCTCATAGTCATCCCCTTTCATGGAAAAACTTCATGATAATACCTGCTCTGTCCCATGTAAAAATTCTTGTGGTTTCATTAGATGCCCAGAGATAAAGCAGAGTGCAGGCCTGTGCACCCTGTTTTGTGTTTTCATTAAGAAAGGAACAAGTGATGTACAACTTTTCTTATGGCAATCACTGAGAAAAATAGGGTGCAGATGTAATATGGAAAGATGAACCCTCTGAGAAAGGTTCAATTTCGATTCTCCTTCATGAAGTTCATTCACACAGAATGTATCTCTTCTATTTTTTGTAGGATTGTTAGAAAAGGGAGTATCCAAAGTGAATGATACAAAATAATTATAATAATATAAAATACCTTGTCTCATTACAATGTTGTCAAGTTTTCACAGAACATTCTATAATTGTTGGTTTATTCATAGCTTAGGGTGCATTTGATTTTACATATTTTATAAACATTAATACTTGTATGTAAATATTATGTTGTGTTACATGTGTAAGGTGAAATTATCTCCATTTTGTTGAGGTAGAAACAGAAAGTTCAAAGACTGAGTTGAAAACAGAAGGACCTAAGATTTTACCTAGGATTAAAAAGAAAACTGTGCATTTGAATTAAGAGGAGGTATTGAGAAGTAATTTTGTGAAAAGGGCAAATCACTGTGGGGAAGGTGATGATGCCCTGCAAGTTCAAAGCCTAGCTTACCCTTTACGTGATTTCTTATAGATTCCTGGTTTCAAGCCCTGTACATAAACCAGGCTTACAGGAAAGTACGGTGATCAACTCCTTATGATTAAGGGTGTCTTTAAAATAAAAAAAGTAATGGGTGCTAATTAGATACAAAGAAAATGCTGAGACACTGAGTATTAGAGTTGCAAATTGGTTAAACTAGTGACAATGCAATGAAGAAGTGCTTATGAAAACTTTCTCTAAATTGAATTCAAGGTCAGGTAGGAAGAGCTTGCATCTACAAAAATTTAAAATAATAAATGCATAAATAAAAATCTGTTTTAGAAACAAAAAATATTACTAGGAAGAAACTGAGAAAAAGTATAACAAAAACCTAAATTTAACACAAACTTTCCTTCTCTTTTCACAGTAGATGATTCTGCATTTAGATTATATTCAAAATAGTTCAAAATTATTGTGTTGTGAATTTAGAGTAAATGCTGTTATTTTACAAACGGTTTAATATTTTCATGTTCAATTTTGCTGTTATTAATCTCCTGGATACACGGTGGGATGACTCACACAACTGGAGTGGTGTAATGGATGGCTATAAACTCTTCAGAGGGGTTAAGCAGATGAGGTTGGAATCTGTTATAGACCACCTAACCAGGATGAAAAGCCAGATGAAATAGTCTATAAGCAGCAGAGAGAAGTCTCACAATCACTAGCCCTTGTTTTCATGGGGGACTTCAACTATACCTGATGTCAACTGAACAGTACAGCAGAGAGCAAAGAGTCTATGAGGTTCCTGGAGTGTGTGCCATAGTAGGTGATGAAGCCAACTGGGAAAGGTGGCCCACTGGACTTTGTGAACAGAGAAGGACTTGTAGGTGATGTGATGGTTGGACGACATCTTGGGCATAGTGATCATTAAATTATAGTGGTTATAATTATTGGAGAAGTAAGGAATGGAGTTAGCAGATTTCCACAAGACATTGGCCTGTGTAGGGGACTGGTGAACAGAGTCCCTTGCAAGGCAGTCCTAAAGGGCAAAGGAGTTCAAGAGAGCTGGACATTCTTCAAGAAGGAAATCTTAAATGTGCAGGAACCAGCCAGCCCTGTGTGCTGAAAGACACGCTGGTGGGAAAGAAAACCAGCCTAGCTGAACAGAGAGCTTTGGCTTTGGCAATGTTCAGTGTTACGACTTTGGATATGGTGCTCATGAGTCCTGCTGCAAGTAGTAGATATGTTGAAACAAAGGCTGTGTAGGGCTCTAGGCACTGCTGGGAGCAATTGTAAACTTTCTGTCATAAGGATTTATGAGAGCTTTGCAAAAGACAGACAGGAGTTAGGCAGCATGTGATTTCAGTGAGAGGTGGAGATCAGGCTTCTACATTGTACTGTTGAAAATGTTTATGTTCCTGGCTGTGTTCCATAAAGTGCTAATTTTAATTTTATCAACATCATAGCCTTTCAATTTAAAAAAAAAATATTATTTTTATAAGTACATTTTAGCAGATATCATCTATATACTATTTTTCCTCTTACCACATAAAGAAAGATAAACTGTAGGTTTAACTGAAAAGGCTAGGGAAACTGGGGAAAAGAGTAGTGTCAGAGCTAGTTACAGCCCTTGTGATGGACCCAGCCTGACAGCCCATTATTTCTCTTCCTAGATGTGGCCAGGGAATGAATGGACTGTTGCCCACAGCAGTTGTTTTCACCAACCATTTCTTGCTATACTTTCTTTTGTAAGGGATCCCTTTTTGAGGGATCTTAACCATCCACTATTAAGTATCATGTGTTCAGAATTGCTTGATACCCCAATTGTGTATCCTCTGGTGTGACAGGAATGGTCATAATTGTCACATGAATTTTGTGCATCATATTAGTTAATGGATGTGTATACTTCATGTGATGAGGAAAAATCTGTATATTCACTATTTGAGTGGAAAGTGGAGGTTAAAGAGACTATATAAAAGACTCCAGAATAGGCCAGATATCATCTATATACTATTTTTCCTCTTACCACACAAAGAAAGATAAACTGTAGGTTTAACTGAAAAGGCTAGGGAAACTGGGGAAAAGAGTAGTGTCAGAGCTAGTTACAGCCCTTGTGATGGACCCAGCCTGACAGCCCATTATTTCTCTTCCTAGATGTGGCCAGGGAATGAATGGACTGTTGCCCACAGCAGTTGTTTTCACCAACCATTTCTTGCTATACTTTCTTTTGTAAGGGATCCCTTTTTGAGGGATCTTAACCATCCACTATTAAGTATCATGTGTTCAGAATTGCTTGATACCCCAATTGTGTATCCTCTGGTGTGACAGGAATGGTCATAATTGTCACATGAATTTTGTGCATCATATTAGTTAATGGATGTGTATACTTCATGTGATGAGGAAAAATCTGTATATTCACTATTTGAGTGGAAAGTGGAGGTTAAAGAGACTATATAAAAGACTCCAGAATAGGCTTTATGATCCTGAAAAGTTAGATAGTACCATGTTAGATATTGAAATGAATACATTTTAAAACAAATGTTAACAATCAAAAATTCCTGAAAATAATATCATTTTTGATAGTCTGAAATTAATATTCTGCCAATAAGCAAGAGCACTTACTCCTTCATCATTTCCATAAAACAAATTCTCTCCTCCCCAAGTCATGACTAATTCAAATTCAATCCAGTGAACTTTTTCAAGGTTTTTTTAAAGTATTATTCGAGGAGTGGATTCTTGTTCAAAGAAAGTCATAAATATATTTAATGATAAGATTGAGCAGATGCTCATTTTCTGTGTGGAATGGATTAAGCATGTATTTAATTACATTTCTCAATTTAGTCCTATAAATTAATTTTCTCTTTGAGCTGAATTATTTTATATATGATGGTCTCCTTCATGTATGCTGACAGCAGGCAAGTGAGGTACTGCAACATTTTTGCCACTCCTCTTTTTGAAGTGGAATTAGAACATGCCCACTCCAATACTTTTAATCTGGATCAAAGAATTTGGAAGTGTCCTTTAAATGTGAGCTTCTGCTAAGTCCATGCTAGAACCAGAATAACTCTGAGTAAAGCTTGCCTCAAAGAAAACTGAGAGCAGAAGTTTTATCCAAGAGTACACCCAACCAATTTGGAAATACTTTCCCAAGGAGTTTTCAAAACCGATTTAGTTCACAATTGATTGAGACTTGGTTTAATGAGAGCCTATCAGTGGCTGTTTATACAAAGAGAAGCAGTTTAGAAAGTGCTTTCAGTGAAAGGAAGGGAAATTTAAAGTGAATCACCAGAGCCTGCAGAATAATAATTCCTGTTAGGGGAAAAAGGATTTGAAACAGTAAAGCTAACAAAAGCACTCAGATCTAGGGAAGATACCGTAATTGAGGAAATTTGAGTACTAAAGCAGCAGGAAAGCTGAATTGATTTTTTGAGCTGTATAATACAAGGAAAGATTGGGAAATATATTGTGTACTAGAAGAACACCCACTGTGCACAAGGAAGAAATGCCTCCTTTATATATTGTCCTTTGATATTTTTAAGATTATCGCAGAGATAAGACTATAATTCTGGCTGCAATGTGTTTTTGTGGGTTTGGCTATTACACAAACCTTTCAAAGCAAGGTCCTAATAACTTTTACATTATCCTGGCATTTTCTAGAAAGAGATTTAATGAGTCTTTGCATGAAATGTAATTCAATTTAAAGTTGAAACTGATGAAGTGTGATGCTCCTTTCAGTTTCCAGTAGCTTAAAAAAAAATGGCATTATGAATAAATAATACTAACAAATGTAAATAAACTGAATTACATCTACTGATGTTACTATTAACTGAACAAGCTTGGGAAGCTATTCCCTCCAGCTTCCATAGCTTTGTCCTAGATAGGATAATGGGAGCACTAAAAGAACATGTGTCATTAAATGTTGAGCCCACTGCAACACTTAGTTTTTGACATTCCCAGCTTAGTCATAATTAAAGGGTGTTGAGTGAAAGGAAGGGTGTTCCCTGAAAGGAAGCCCTCTCACATTTGGCCACACAAATGTGAGAGTATAATGCACAGTGCTTTCAGTGGGAATCACAGAGCATAGCATTCCCTCTTTAAAGATTAAAAAAGCCCAGGCATATAGAAAATGATACTCTGCTTTGTAGAGCCACACTGCTGTATGACCAGAGTATAAATTATGTCTATGACACATTGTTCAGAGGGATTATAGTATTTTCTTTTAAAAATTGAATTAATTTAAAAGTCCAAAATTGTGATTAGATACATCTGTTACTGCATTACTAATCTGCTACAATTCAGTCCCCTCTGCATCATGCAATATTTTAAAAGATAAGTTATCAAAATGTCATTAAATCAGGTCACTGATTTGTATTATTATATTATTGTATTGCCAATATCATGTCATACCCTGCAAAAGCTTCTTGATTTTCTTTCCAATCTAATGTCTAGAACAAAGATTAAAGGAATAGTTTAAATTGGGAAATGGCAATGAAAAGTGTGTCCCTTACCATTTCAGAGGAGGATTATAAACATGTTGGAGAACAGTTCATCTTCCCTACGCTTTTTTCTTCATATGTGATAAGGCTGGTGATGTGAGGTGATGGTGCTGTAGGGGTACTGGTCTTCTCTTTGACTCCTTTTCTACATTGTTTCCGTCTGGTCTCCCAGTGCTTACTTTTTTCCCTCTGGAGCTCATCAATACCTCAGTTTAAAATCTGGAGCTTTTTTGATACATAATATACAACAGAGCTACCTGATTGTCTGTTTATGGTTTATAAATCTGCATCCATATTAGCAGATAATGTAGCTCAATAGAAGTAGGTTTACAGGGCAAATTGCTTAGTGCTGAGGAATCAACATCCCCATTATTAATGTTTCAGGGAGCTTTAACTCCCCCTAGACCTGGTCTGGCCCCATGTACTGAATACCCATTAGCAGCTGGAATACCTGAGGTATGAGACAATCTTCTGGTGCAGGTTCATCTGAAAGAAATTGAGTTCATGTACTCTTGAGATCACTCCACAATATGAACCAAGGCATTTTAACTGGGCACAAGGAGATTTGCTTTAAAAACGTTCTCTGGATCTGAATAGACCTGTAATACATTTCAGCAAAACATTTCAAATCTGTTTCTAATTTTGCAACCTTAAAATTCTGATATTTTCCTCCTTTCTTTCATGCATTATTCTTTCTTCAGCTTGTGCATGTAGTTATCCAATGGCTTTTTCTCTGAGCCATTCACAGGTGTACTGTATAGCCAAAAGATAGTACCATTCTGATTTGCTGTCCCTTTTCATTTGCTTCTGGCATTTATAAAAGATTGTGGGATATAATGAAATTGTGAAACCCTCTTGAGAGGAGAGAATTCCCTTGTCATTCAGGCATTTTTGTGTTTCCTGCAGCTGAGATTAATTCAGCAGAATATGGAAGATCTTGTCCTTTTCTTAATCACGTACAGTGGCAGACTGCTTTGGGAGAGAAGAAATCATGTGGGACTTCATGTTTCAGTGTACTAATTCTTATGAATTACCTGTGATAGTTTTTTCTGTGTGGTTAGCAGTTATATTTTCATGCTTTGCATTGTTTTGTAGAAATTTTTAGAAACTGTTTTCTTTGCCTCATTGGGAATCACTTGTCTTTGTTATTAGGATTTAATGGCATCAATAGTAAAATGTTAGAACATTGCTCATTTTAATAACAATAAACTTCTCACAACTTCTTATGAGACCTGTTATTTTTTATCATCTCCACAATAAAAAAAAAACAAGACTACAAAAAGAGATGGCCAATTTTTACATAGATCAATAAATGAATGCATGAAAAATGTTTTTTTTAAAGGTGAGGACTAAAGTCTCTGTATTTTGGCAGTCAGCAGCGATGATCTGTCTTCTTTTATATAAGTAAACAGGAAGATATTTGATAAGTAGTTTCAGAGCTTATCACCACCAATTGTAGATTTCTATGAAGAGCTCAGATTATTGTTGCTTTTTTAATTAGCTGAACGGTAATGCAGATATTATAACCATTGTAAAGCAGACTTCTTTAAGCTGCACAAATGAAAGCAGTAGAGTATCTCATTTACATTCCTCTCCTGTTGCCAGCAGCAAATCTATAAATAGAATAGGCTACACACAGAAATTTATTATTGCAGCTGATGGCAATTTTATTTTGCAAAGGTGTCTGGAGGCATTATTCATGAGATTCATTCTGGCAGACTCTCCAGCTGAGATCCTCGCTCCCCCAACTGCGGGTGGTCAGTTGAGAAGCACACTAATCAACTGCTATGCACAAAGACTGTCAGAAGACTCACTTATTTCCCTCTTTTAAAAAATGCACGAGTTCTCTCAACTTATTTTCTCTAGCCTGATTGCATGGATATTATAAGCAGTGAACAGATTTTTAGAAATGATATGTCTTTGACTTTTTATCACTGAATATCCTGAAGATTATGCGCTATCAGGAAAAACACAGTGGCTGTGGTTTGATACATCAAGTCTTCTGCATTCATACTCATTGTCACATGTGACCTTATCAAGTGTAAGACAGACATATTTCTGTTTGATACCAAGGATGTGTAGTAAACACATCAACTGACCTATCTAGCTGCCATCCAATTTCAGTCATAAAACAAGGGGAAAATCAAATAAGACCTTTAATGAAATTATATTTATAATAAGTGATAGATGGGAATATCTTACACTCTTGCTTTTCCTATCTGATTTTGGTTTTCCTACCATATCTGCTATTGTGCTATCTTTGCATACTAAAAAAAAAAAAAATCATACAAACAGAATGCGCACATTTTTAGATGTTTGTTTTTATCACCCCTCAAGACTGATTAGAATTTATTTTTTCCCTTGCCTATTCTAATATTCTTTCTGTGACTGAGAACATAAGATACATGAAAGGAGAGATGTTGCCTGTTTATTCTAGTTAAATTTTAATATAAAAACTACTGTAAGCATTCATATTTATTTTTTTTCTTTACATTCTACGGTGTTGTCAAAAGGTATTTTTACTACCTGAATGTACAACTTGTGTTTGCATTTTTAACGTAAACTAGTAACTTTACTTTTTCTCTCTTTCTTTTCTTTTTTCAGACATAAAAGAGCAGTTTTTCTGTAGCAGTTATTACATCTGTTATGAAACCAGCAGCACAAATAACTAGTGAGACATTAGAAAAGTCACGTATCTTACCATGAAGGAAAGGATTAATTAAAATCCAAAACTAAACCCAAAAGAACTTTGGGTCACGCATAAAGTACTCAAGTCATCACCAGTCACCTATAAAGTATTCTGGCATCTGTAATGCGAGGCACATCAGGAAAATAAAAGAAAAAAGTTAAGAGAGTAAACCCAGAGATATTTATTACAATCATAAGTCAAATGTCCATGATTTTCTGTGAGTGTAAAACCCATCTAGTCTTTTTAAATGTGTTTTGGTACTTACACATATTTTTTTGTTTGTTTTTAATGTACATTTGTCAGTGATGCAGAAAATTGGTTTTGTGAATGCCCTAAACTCTACTCTGGAAAACTCTGCCAGTTCGCAACTTGTGATGAAAATCCATGTGGAAATGGTGCCACGTGTTTTCCAAAGTCCAGACGAGATGCTGTTTGCCTTTGTCCATACGGAAGATCTGGCATCCTCTGCAATGATGGTAAGAACAGTATTCTGCATGCATTGGTCATAGTTTCTGTCATTCTTAGAAGCTTTGGTGAGAAACAGGTCAAATGCTGTGAAGGCAAAGTACTAGAAGTGACCAACTCCCCACCTACAAGCACAATCCGAAATCCAGTCACAAGCAAGGAGTGTCTGAGCTGAGCACCCTTCTTGCATAACAGTGTCAGGCAGAGGGACTCAGAGCAATCAAAGAAGCTGGGAAAGCTTCTAACCAGGAAACTAGGAAACACCAGGTAGTGTGTGATGTTTAAATAATTTACCCGGAGAGAAGCTGAAAGAGAGATTTGACTGAGAGTTTCTTTGGATAAATTAATTTCTCATGTAATTTGATTTTTTTATATACGTAGGAAAGCATGATTTTGTACATTTTGTAAATAAAAGTAATGTGTGAACAATACATTCTGGATTGTAAAAGAAACCCTCAGGTGCTAAAATTGGGCTGATTTTTCAGGTCAAAAAGGGGAATTATTTAAAACGTACCAGTTTGCTATGAAACAGGAGACAGGATGAAGGCAAATTAATACAGCTAAGTAAATAGGTCATTTGACTAGTATTATCAAACAAAGGACTTTTATTCCTCAAGCATTGATTGTTCTAGGTCAGAAATTCCTGTGTGTGAATGCCCAAGGAATTAGTTTTCCCCTAATACTCACTGTAGCAAGAAGTAATGATTGAAAAATCTGCATATAGAATATAAACACTGGTTCTGAGCTGATTCAGCAGTGCATATGAAGTGACTTTTAAAATAAATATTTTAAAATGTTCAGGTTGGATCAAAGTCTTATGTTCTTCATAACATATACATCTTTACCTCTTTAAAACTTAATCAGAAGACATTTCCAAAATTTTCAGTAGGTGAACGTTTATGTTTTATCAATGTTTTCATTTAACCCCGATAATTGATAGCCAAAAGCAAGCAAGTAGGCAAGTGCATGAAACATGTATGACACTTCCTTGGTAATCTTTCATAACTTGCAGTAGTACAAGATGTTAGGGCTTCCTGTGCTGTGGTTTTATCTGGGTTAGCCCTTGATAGATTTATTTTCTTCCATGCACTTCTCTAATTGGTCTTCGTGTCCATGTAAACTTGATATACAACATCCTGTGGCAAAGAGCTCCGTATCTTAAGTATATAGCTTGCACTTAAGTGCTTCCATTTGTTTGCTTAATTACACCAATTGCTAATGACATTAATGCATCAAGCTTCTGTGTTAGAACAGATGTTTCAGTTGTTCCATGTTTTATGAGTGTTTCCCTGTTCACCTTCTCCATGCCTCTCCTGATTTTATATAACCCTCCCAAAATTATTTCTGAATAGCCCAAGTTGATTCATTCATTTTTGGGACAACAGCATGCTGTGTCTTTAGTAATCCAGGCTGCCTTTCTTTGTTCCTTCTCAGTTCCACTGCATCCTTATTTAAAATTATATTCCAGAGCTGATCACAGTATTTGAGGTGTGATAATGCCCCTGCTTTATACATTGGTGTTTGACATTTTTCTGTTTTACTCTGTCCTTTTTTAAATAATTTTTTCCATTCTGTTTCCTTTTATGAGTACACTGACATTTTCTTGAAACTGCCTATTAAATCTCCTAACACCTCTTTCTTTTAATGTTGATGGGGTGTTGAGAGCCCACCATTCTGTAGCTAAGGCTACGTCGTTCCTGTCATCTACCTCAATTTACATCTGTCAACGCTTAGTGTCATCTTTTTCCCTGTGGTCATTCAATGAAGCTCTTCCACAGTTCTTTGTAGTTAGCTCTCTCTAACTGAATTGGGAGTTTCAGTAAAAATTGAGAGGGTCTAAATTGAGGGGAAGTACACTAATTTGTTAGTTTGATTAACTACAGAGCTGAAGGCTTTGAAAATACAGAAAGAATGAAATTTTATTGAGTTTAAAATCATCACTGTAAGCAAGCAAAACAGGGAAGAATACCCAGCTTCATAGGAGAGAGTATAAATCTGGGCTCAATAAGCCCACAACAGAACAAAATATTGAAGTATGAAAAATTATCTTATCAAACTGTGTCTTAAAAGTTTAGAAGGAACAGAAATGAACTGAGCATGGGCGGAAGTCTTGTTAAGCTGGAATTTGCATTGACACCTAAGATGTCAATCTTAGGTGACACCTAAGAGCAAAAGGCTCTTTTATCTCATACTCTGAAACTAAATAATGTAGGGAGAAACAGCTACAATGCAGTGAAGGTGCAGTCTTAGGGACAGCCCAAGCTGTGTCAAAGCCATACATTTGGTGAGGTATTTGAAGATAACAATGCAATGCCTAATTACAATGTTAGAACAATGTAAATTGTATTAGAAACAGAAGACAAATTTAATTGTTTACTGTAACAAAAAGAGTGGCCCAGATAATAAATTCATTAGAAGGAAATGGTCCATAAAATTTAAAGTCTAGGCACACACATTTTCAATGACTCATTGCCTATTTAAGATAAAGAATAATGTTGTCTTCTCTGTTAAGATTAGTAACCAAGTGCATGCTACTTTGTGTGAAACACTGCAGAAAAGCTTATTTCTCTTAAACGCTCATTAAGTAATTGTGGGTCAGTAAGAAATGTGCAAGACGTTACAGTGATTATTTGGTAAAAGGAATATGGCAAATGTACCAAATAGAATGACAGATTTCATGCCATTATTGCTGGTCCTACCAATAGAGAGTGTTTACAAAAGACAAAGGATAAATAAACATGTGGACAGAGCCACAAATGAACCCACTGCTCCAGGTCTTGCCTGTGTCAGAGCTCCCATTGCCACGTGTTACAAATTGGAAATCAACATCAACAACATCAATCTCTACAAGTATGTAAGAAAAAGCAATAATAAAACTACTGTACTTATCAAATGGGAAAAAAAACAAAAAACACAAAACCATGAACACAATACTTGGTGTGACAAGTTAAAAATACGTTATTTTATGGGGAATGCACAACATTCTAAAAGTGAGGAAATGATAGGGCTACCCTAAACATGACAAATGAGTAAAAAATTTAAGGACAGCTAGTAACTTCAATTTGACAAATCTACATAAATATTGGAAAACAGACAGCTCCTGGGAGTAACAGTGACTTCCACTTCTGAAGCAGATGGAGCATACTGCAGTCTAAGCAGGCTGGGAACAATTGCATTGAGTGTATCTTAGTTACTTTATATTTGTTTCAGACATCAAGAAAAGCTTTCTAAAAGCATGTTGAATTTTCCAAATATGTATAGTAAAATGCATAATTTCTCACTACACATCTTTCCTTGCTTTTATCACTAGATGACCATGTTATTATGACTGTTAGTATGACCATTATATATTGAAAACTCTCTCAAGAAGCTATATAGCTAAGGCATAATGGACCAAAGGGGAGGAGGGATGGTAAGTCAGAGGCTGCTCTGATCAGGTGATGGGCCCAGGGGGACCAGCATACTGATCAGCCAGCTACTTAGATGTGACTGGTCTCTTTTGTCCCTGTATCCCTCTATTTTTCCACACTTGTTCCTCCTCAAATGACCTAATTCCTTCCTTCTCTCCACCTTTGGTTCCTTTCCTCCCTTAATCATCCCTTTAGTCCTGTGCTGTTCCAAAATGCTCTTCTTCACTTGTGTCCCATAATGTGTCCCATTCCCCTTGGCAATCACACCCTTCTGTCTAGAAGGTGCTCTAGTGTTGACTCATCCTGGTGAATGTCACACCTGGACACTAGAGCTGAGGGTCTCCTGGGGCAGCCCTGGGAGGGTACCAGACAGGGTGTCCCTTCCTCTGAATACTTAATTTGGTTTCCCACCTGCCTCTGGGATCTGTGCTCCACTGGGATTGCAGAGATGGACCTGTGGTGAGCTGATGGTGCTGGGAGTAGGTGGGGCAGGGTAGTGAGTTCTCCCACCTGCCATTGTCTCGCTGCCCCGCTTGGGTGTGCAGGTCAGCATTTGTCACATAATCCCATGACTGTCAACTCAGGTGGGTGGACTTGCCTGAAACAAGAATTTAGTCACTTACTAAAACAGAAAACAAAATGCACATCATCGATATGCAACAATTTGGAACAGAGACTATGACTACATGGGCAGCTTGACTCAATCTCACAAGTGACTGTTTTTTTAAGCTGTACATAAAAGGTTGCTTTGTTGGGTGTGCAGGTCAGCATTTGTCACATAATCCCATGACTGTCAACTCAGGTGGGTGGACTTGCCTGAAACAAGAATTTAGTCACTTACTAAAACAGAAAACAAAATGCACATCATCGATATGCAACAATTTGGAACAGAGACTATGACTACATGGGCAGCTTGACTCAATCTCACAAGTGACTGTTTTTTTAAGCTGTACATAAAAGGTTCTGTATCATTTAAACTGAGTCCAGTTACTCAGCTCTGGCTTTTCAGTAGTTTTGTTTGAAAGCAGCCAACATCCAAACCATAGTCTGATAAATGTCCTGCCACATTTAATTTAGTAAAAAGTTGCTTGTGTTGTGTTTCTTACAAATTGTCCATCTCCTCCATTATTTAGGATCGCACTGGTGAATGAAAGTACTTACAAACAGCATCATTGCAGACCAAATGAATACACATTCTCCAACAGTGCTATGAACATATTTTTTTTCTGTTACATGCCTTCAAAAATTGCTTCCTTTGTATTTTATTTTTCTTTTGAGAACTTTTAAACGTTAGTCAGGAAGACATATCAACAACTCACTATGGAGGCAAGCAATGACTAAGTTAGCACTAGAACTGCCTATAATCTGGGGAGATTTGTCATTTAATAGGATCTGAGACATAAATGAAAATCTGTGGTGCTTGTTTGATCCAAAGAGAAAGCTTCAGCTCAGACAGTTAGAGAGATGCCTTCTTGCTGCTTCATTAGAAACAAGATGAATAAGAGAAGGAATAGCACAGCTGCTTTAAAAATTATTTTTCTAAACTCAGCCAAGAAAACATTTTGCACATTGTTCATCAACATTTCTGTGCTCAAAAGTGAGTTTTGGTGTATTAAGAGCTATACTGCAAATCAGTAATGGCAGACTTTTGTGATGACAAAGGACATTCTTCTGAAGACTTTGTACAGCTTAGACAACTGGAAAATATAATGCTGAGTAGTAATTTGCATTCCTTTTTCAATATTGCCTTTGCAAATATGTGAGCTGGTATTTAGGGAAACTGAGTAATACTCATTCCACAGTGTATATGGCTGCTGATCCTAGAGCCAGACAATGAGCTCATAACTATTCACAGTTAGTCAATGATAATATAAAAAAGTGGATTATCTTATTATAATTCTGTAGCCTGAAGTTTTCATCTCTTTCTTTCCTTCACCTCCTTCATCTGTCTTGGTTTTTGCAACATATTGTAAAGCTGTGGTTCAAGATACACTGGCAGTGAGTGCTGAAAGAAACATTAATTTTAACTCTTAACAGAAAATTCAAAGATAATGAAACCATTATACTCTTTTTTTTTTTTTGCCACTTTATTCTTTCTCCTTTGTTAAGATTTTTTTTCAAACTATAGTTGATTTTCAGCCCACTTTTATGCTTATCTTTGATATCATGTGCAATGTTAGGGAAGTAGGTAGTCAACCATATTACTATATTTATATAATGGGATAATTTGTCATTATTTGTTTGTGAGGCATTGGGACATCCATACCATACCCTATTATTTTTTCAGTACTGGGAATGCAGAAGAGGACAATGATGAATGGTGTAGGACTGAAAAAGAGACACAGGACAAGATCAAGGACAAAAAGTTGATAAAAGTCTTCAATCCCCAGTCAGAGCAGTGTGTGGTTTGGGCACAGTGTTAATTTGGAGTGTGTTTTTGCATCTTATCGTCAGAGCCATTGCGACACATCTCTGTTCTTTACCATTTCAGACTGTACACTGCAAGAGCAAGTGTGGAATTAGCTTGGATGGTGTCTGGGCAGGAAAAGAAAATAACCCGAGGTGGTTAGCTGTGCTAGTTCAACCAGCCACAAACATTTTATAAATAACATATTGAAGGACTGTGTATCAAGGAAGGTGGGCCAGAAGATTATACAATTTTATGCACAGTCTTTGCTCCATACCTTTATAATGAAAAAAAAAAAAAAAAAAAAAAAGAAAGGCCAACCTTTTCAGTACTGTGAGGAGCCCAGGCCATGTGTAGGATCACAGGCTTTATATAAATGGTGATACTAGTCTCTGAAGTCAAATGATAGTGCCTCCTTACAACAGCAAATTTACCAAACTAAATTTTGGTTTACATGTTAAATTTACTAAGGCCAGTTCCCACTTCTGCCTTTTTAAAAGACTAGGCACATGCCCCTCATTTTAGCATAGAAGTTACTTAAATTATTTTTTTTTAATAACCTTACATAGGAACAGTCCTGTTATCAACACAATTTTGTTGTGACTCCAGAAGAACCTCCACCCAATAAATCTGTCACCTTGTTACATAAGAAAAAGCACAGAGAAAATCTGAGTCTGGTCTCAGTAGTCCTGAATTTGCTGCCCCCAGCTCACAGGCCAAAATTATTCTTGCTTAAATGAGATGTGGCTTTAGTTTTAAGTTTGGAGATCTTTGAGCCTTTTGTTCTAGGACATGTCAAAACAGCAGTGAAATTGAAACTAGTATGCAGTAATAATCTAAGACTATGGATATCTAACTATTTCTCTATATGTTGTGTGCCTGGTCAGTGGGAGCGGCATCCTCCTACTGTCCAGGTCTTTCTGTTGTAGATCACTTTGCAGGATATTCCTTTAACAATGTTCAAATCCATCTTTGTAGGGAATTCTAAAAGGAGAAAGTAGAAAGGCAAGAAAACAATAAGAAAACATCTGAGACAATGGCATATTTCATCCTGAGAATAGCATTTTACCTTGCTAGGAATACCTTGTCAGGAATGGAGTCGTCAGTGATCTCTGTAAGCAAATCAAAATACCTGGCTCTGTGGAAGCATGTGCTAGACTTTGCCTTTTCCATTATACAGGGGAGCAGAAAAAGACAACAAATACAAAGGCATCTGTTACTTTAAAATCTTCTTGTCTCTTAAATATTTTGTGTTTTATTAAATAAATAGATATAAAGAAAAATTAAAGGAAGAATACTTCATATTAAATGAGCTGCCTGTGTCTTATAGCTTCCTGAGAAGCAAAAAATGCAGAATTTGAGCCTCCCTCAGGCAAGTTCAGGTAATCTGAGTGAATACTAATGAATTGTAACCAAGATCAAATTTAAGTATGTGAAAGTTGTGGTTTTCCTCCAATGCACATGACTCGTAAAGGTCTAACTTGAGGTTATGTTCAGACATTCAAACTAGGTTGAGAACAAGCTTATTGCCAGTTTTCTTCTAATTAGGACAAACCCACTGTTTCATATGGAAATTTCCTGGCTCCTGTTTAAGATCACAGAACAAGGCATAATGTGCCACACGTGAAGTAGTGCTTAATAAATGGGACAGGACACTCTGTACTGCTGCAGACTCTGAGTCTGTGCTAGAAGAGGTTTGTCAGAGCCTATGTCTGCACCTTTTGTCAGATGCAGATACTACGGTGTTATTTAACCTTTTTAAATTCTAATTTATGTTCAATGACACATAAATGTTATGGCAGTTTTCCCAGGTTGCAAATTTAGAACCAGACTCCAGAAACTAGAGATTATTACATAATTTTCACGTTTATGTGTGATTGTTTCTCCCACCCTGTAAGTATTTAAGGCCAGATGCTTAAAGGTGCTTAGGCTAACACAGATTTACTTGGAGAAGATTATAATTCTTTACTAGCACTTCTCAATCTGGTTTCTACATGGTGCAGCTATGTATTCCTTCCTCCCCCAATGCCTCCTACTGCTTTAATTAGTAAACTTGGATCAGCCAATTGGTAGTCAGGTTGTTTGGAGATAACTGCTCAACTCTTAAATTTAGCCCCAGTATTTCAGGATTAAGCTTTACTCAGCTATTCTTCCCCATCTGTTTTTCACTTTTGTCAAAACCAGCATTTTATGTTATCTCTGCCCTGAGCTCCAACTATAGGAATCGACTACAGCAGCCTGGCTGCTCAGCTCCAGCAGAGAGTCCTTGGTACCAGTGCTCTGTTGACTGGTCACCCGTGAAGATATATATGTATCCTTGATTTGATGTACTTTTTTAATGTACAGTTTTTCTGAGCATAAGTTATACATTTATGTGTCATAAAACTAGTAGGTGTTTGAATGACCTTGCGGCCTTCACAGCTTTGGAGGAAGGAGGACTGTATAGCTGGCAAAGGTATTTTAGAAAAAGATACGTGCTTTGCTTGGTCAGTGTACAACATAAAGGAAATTTGCATTAAATTGAACATAAATTAGAATTTAAAAAGGTTAAATAATTTTTTAAAAATACTGTAAGTTACATATTTTTAAATACTCAATTCCTTAATATTCAGACAGTTTAAATTATGGAGTGAATAATGTGAGCAATGTAATTCATGTAGGTCCTATTCACTGTGCTGCAAATTCATCTATTTGTAGAATCATAGAATCGTAACATGATTAAGGTTGGCAGGGACCTTAAAGATCATCAGGTTCCAACCTCCCTGCTATGAACAGGGACACCTCACACTAGACCAGGTTGCACAAGCCTCATCCAACCTGATCTTCAACACCTCCAGGGAGGGGGCTTCCACAACCTCCCTGGGCAACCTATTCCAGTGCCTTTCTAGTACCCTCATAGTAAAGAATTTGTTCTTTATATCTAACCTAAATCTGCCCTCTTTCAGTTTAAAATCATTACCACTTATTTCTTTTTATTATTTCTCTGTCTGTGAAGAATGGAGTTTCTTTTAACAGGATAATTTCTTTGTATGGTTTCTTTTGTCTGAGTTTTGAGTAAATACTGCAGTGTACTTCTATTTCTAACAATGCTATCTAGAATCCAGGAGATGGCAGTAATTGTCAATAATTCAGTTGTAAAATAAGTGTATTTACAAAGCTGAGAAATAGAGATTACTCACAGAGAAAAGCCAAACTATCTGCATGTGTGTACAGTATGGCAACATATCAAAATGTCAGTATTATTATTAGATTTTAAGTTCTAAACTGGGCTGTTTAAATAGAACTTGCAAATAAATATGTTAAAGAATTTGCCCTAACACTGGATTTCTTTTTCTTTAATCCAGCTATTAATATTAGCCAGCCTCGTTTCAGTGGCACAGATGTCTTCGGCTATACCTCATTCCTAGCTTATTCTGCAATCCAAAATATCACCTTCTACTTTGAATTCCGCTTGAAATTTCAGTTGGCAAACCACCACTCAGCTTTACAAGATAACTTGATTTTTTTCACTGGACAGAAGGGCCAAGGTAAGCTTTGTTTTTATTATTTATCCTTATAGTCTTTCACATATTCATTAAACAAGTAGGATAAGAATATACACAGCTTTTTATTGACTTTTTAAAAATATAATTTCATTAGGATAAAAATAATCTCTTAAATACCTTATTGTTTTGTAAACAATCAGATTGTATAAATGTTTATTTTCATTAAGAAGGAGTATAACAGCTTCCAGTAGTTACACTTCAAGTAGCATATCTCTGAACAAAATAAATAAGAACCAGAAGATTAATGTTCTCTTTTTGGTCGTAAACTTTAATTATTGATTACATTTATTTAGTTCCCAGTTTTGAGAGTTGCTGCCTCAAGTCTTCTTCCACTGGTACTTTATTGGAAAATCAATCCATCCATCCAGCGTCCCACAACCACCCTGCCATTTTGTCTTCTTGTGTCCTCAAACAACCTGCTGCAGAAGGAGCCATGAGTTGCTATTGTTGTCATAGTGGGCACTTCCATGGCCCACAGAAATCTCAACACTGAAATCCAATCCTGTGGCAGCCAGAACCTGTACTCTATGCTATTTACATACAATATGAGACCCTAACCCCTGAGATCACTCAATGTAGTATAACCCAAGCTAGCTATGAATACATTGTGCTGCAATTTGTATAGCAAAGTATTCAACTTGATCTGATTAACACAGCTTAGATGCAGGTCATATGAATCTATTTTACAAAGGTGATATAAATCCTATTACTACAACATTTGTACAAAGAATTTAACAAGAATTTAGGTACCTCTTCACATCAACCCACTGTGGCAGATTGATACGTCCTTAGCACTGAAATCTGGTGAAATAGTAATCCTCTTTCTGTTCTGTCTATCTTAGAATTACTGTCAGCACGGGACCCATAGTATTGATGAAGGTTGAGAAAAATTTAATGACACATTAATGCAGACTTAAAGCAGTTAGGGTAGAAATTACTTCATATTTGATACTTATTTTTTCCTCAATTGTTTCTTCAATTGAAGCATGAGCTAACTTTTACACTGGGAGCTGTCCTATGAGATTGTTGAAGCCTAGGAGGGAGGTTTGATAATGTGTCTTTAGGTCTAAACCCATCAAAGCAGAAGAGTGATTTAGGGATGTAAATAGAAGTTTTACCATATCCAAAACATCATGCGAGTTTGGCAGGTATGGGAACCTATGTTTACACAGAACAGCATCAGAAAACTAATACTGCAGGAAGATGAAAGAGGGAAGAAATTGTTATTAGCAATTTTAAGATAGTGAGATCTCAAACTGCGTTATTAAAAATCAGTTGCCAGGGTGTGGGGGCTTATGCAGTCACATATATATTGCACACATCAACTGCAATACATCATCTGAACAGGATACAGGGTATCCTCCGTTTGCTGTGTTGATATATTTGATATATTCTTACGTCTGTTAATTTTCTTTACTTAAGGTTCTGCACACTTTGGGGATGCTTCTGCCTTCTCCCTACAGTACACTGCTAGTCTATTGAAATATTTTATGTTTGCTTAGGAGGGCTTGGCAGTTTATATATCTGTGATTATAATTAAGCCTGTTACATTTTGCTTGCAATGAACCTGCCCACAGGGTGTACCCTGTAATGTCAAAGTCATTATGAAGTATAGGTCTTGCAACCATATTGAGATGAACTGAATAAAAAACTTTTTACTGGTGTCATTTTTATTAACTAGAATAGTAGCATTCTGGGCTTATTATGTAGTTGTCAGGTGGAAGCCTGGCTTTTTTTATCTTGCATATCTTTTCCTTCACGAACGCTGCCATGTAGTAGTAATGCATTTCTGCAGCCCTGTGTCAAATGATGGGTGGGCAGCAGAGCTCCAGGTGTCAGTGAAGCTGAGAAAAAATGAGGTGCTTGGTAAATTACTGAGTAGCAGTTTTATTTGTTTTCTCCTTAAATGGCTGGGGAGACAGAGTAACCCCTATATTAATTACCAGAAAGCAGTATTTCTTTCCAAGTGATCTTGGCTTATTTCAAAGGACATGCTGTTGTTCTAACAATTTACTTTCACCAAGTATCAAGCAACAGTGCTCTCATTGTGAGGAGCTTGAGGTTTTTCACAGCCTGTGCCCTTGCTGTAGGAAAGTATTATTGAGTCTCTAAATAAGTGGATCAGAAGTCCATAAAAATAATGTGAATTTAAGATGGCCTGATTTCTTTGAAGCCTATTTGAGAGTCTGTTTTCTTTTCCATTCTTGGTGCAGACAAAGAGTAAGACAAAAAGAATCAAAAAACAACAGAGCAGTTAGATGCTGTCTCATTTATGCAGACTATTAACATTTTCCTCAGCTTAGTGTTTTGGGATCGTGACACTGTTGCATTTCTTCCATGTAGTTAATTTCCAAAAAAGTATTTTAAAAATGCACAGATCATTTTAAATAACACTTTGTCGTTAATGTGCCTCCCCTAGTTTTGCAGGCCAAACCACACAAGTACATTGTGGACACTGCTGGAAATAGCAACTTTGGGAATGATTAAGAAAAAAAAAAAAAAAAAGAAAAAAAGGTTGTTATTTACAGTTTGGAAGCCCTTCACTGGTAATGTGCCAGGGTAACTGAAGGCAATGGGGCTTCATTCAGTCCTGAACAAATAATTATAATAAAAATGAACAGTGTTTGTGTTCTATTCAACTGTATTTAACTGCACATTTTGTACAGAGGCTGTGTATTGAAATTCTTTTGAATAATCTTTTCTTTTTATATATATTCATGTTGCATCAAAATAATAACTACAGAAAAATCAAATCTCTGTATAGAAAAAGTAGAGTACTGTTCCCTCTCCACATTAATAATGGAGCATGCAAGGTAAGGGGAATATGGCAGTTTTGGCTGTGAAACAGCAGTATGCAGAGCTTTAGTGTGAGGATGAGCTATATTTATTATTGCTTCTTGTGGGGAAAGGTCCACTTTATCTTTTGCAAATGAAGCAAACTCCCCACACACTCAGAGCAGGGGCATCAAGTCACATGGTTGAAATTAGTGCCACCATATGACACTGCAAGAACAAGAGACCTTCCCTAAAACTAATACAAAATAAGATAGCCTTATGAAAACAGAAGAACATAGCAAATAAAACACAGCTTACTGGCATGAAATTGAGCACTGAATTGCTTGAATTCACAGGAGAGTTGTAAAAAGAAATTGATGGCTTTGAATTTCAATACAACACATCCCAATCCAAGACTGAGAATATTCTTCCCTTCTACTTTTGTTTGTATCCCAGTTCTTTTACCATACAAAGAGTACATGCAAAAGAAACAGGAAGGTTTGTAAAAATAAACAAATTTTCTCTAGTTAATGATAGTTCTACTCTTGCCTACATGAGAAGAGATATTGAATTCTCTTCAGACATGTCAGTGTAAAAATCCATCTACATGGATGATCAGGAAGTGGTCCAGAAATTGAAGTCTTACTCACAAGCTTTATGTCAGTTTTAAAATCCTTTGAATAAGATTTTCTGGGATAGTACCTGAAAAGCACAGGCTACACTTTCGATGTGTAGTCCTAAATGTAAAGAAAGTTAATTATTTACTGCCAGTTTTCAAAGGAATTGGTTCTAACCTGAAAGTTTAAGAAGACTTCAGAGAATTAAATGATAAAGCTGTTCTGACTTACAGAAACTTCAGTAACAAATACTCTAGACCCTCCCTAATCAGGGGCAGCTGCAATAAAGTCTCCAGGCATTCTTGGGTCAAGTGCAGCTAACCAAGCTTGTTAGAAGCTGCTAGGGCTTTCTTAGGCCCATATCCCTGTTGCTCCCCTTACCTCATAGTAGCAGGTGGCCTCAAGTTTTTGGGACTGTTAAAGTGCATACTGTGAAAATTGAAAATATGCCAAAATAGCTTTAAAACATGGGCTATTCTCACATGCAAGTTAGAATTTCAGTTAGCCTTTTTTAAGGTTTTGGAGAGTGTTGAAAATGTATTAATGTTTTGGGGGAGGGGAGAGAAATAACTGCTAAATTCACCAGAGTCAATGGCATTTGTGGATGTCACTAGCCTACTCTAGTGTGAAAAAGAACTTCCTTCAAAATGCCTGTAAATACTTTCAAATGTCTCTGCAGTTTCTATTTTAAATCCAGAAGAATACTGCAATGTATTACAAGTTAAACAGAGAATATTAAAAATATATACAAAACTGAAAACCTTTCTGGATAAAGTTTTCCTAAACTGATATATTTTCAATGGATATGGAGCATATTTTATGCATCAGTATTCACTAAATGCTGGAATAAGTAGATATTCTATTTTTGTCTTTTCAGGTCTAAATGGAGATGATTTCTTGGTTTTAGGCCTCCGTAATGGCAGAGTAGTATATAGCTACAATCTAGGTTCTGGCACAGCAACTATCATTAGTAGACCACTTGATCTGACACTCAATATTCATGTCATCCATCTTGGCAGATGTCTCCAGAAAGGCTGGCTGAAGGTAAGAAATTATTTCCCTTAGAAGGATAGTTTTAGATTGAAGTGTTTTGGTTTTTTTCACATTTTATATGGTAAGTTTAAAAACTAGTTTTGAGTTTCCTTGCTAAGTTTGCAGAACTGTGTTTACAGATGTTCATGAATAAGGTGAATTCCTTTTTTGTAACAAATATAAATATTTCATTGAAAGGTGGATGATCAGAAAAATAAAACTGTCACTTCTCCTGGGAGACTGGTTGGACTCAATGTCTTCAGTCAGTTTTATTTAGGAGGCTATCAAGAGTATACTCCAGAACTCCTACCAAAGGGATCCAGATTTATGAATGGCTTTCAAGGTAAAGATTATACTGTTTCAATTCCTTTTAAAACATGCACTGGATTGTTTCATCTGCCTAAGAAATAAAGATCAAAAATCCCTGTCTTACAAGGAAGCAAACTAGAATCTCTTTGGCTGAGATTCCTGTGGCTTTTTCATTATTTCAGTACAATAATTAAGAAACATGATGCAAAGAGAGGCTTTATGAAGTTTTTTTAGTACTGTTTCTGGAAGTTTGCCATTGTATCATTTCTTTCCATATGCCCCTGTTCTACAACATCCATCCTAAAGGGCTTCCTTTCTCTGCATAAAGCAGTTTAGATTCTTCTCTCAGCAAGCTCTGACCATTATTACAAGCAGTGCTGGTCTGGGTAATTGTTTCTATGCTGAAAGCTTCTTTCAGATAAGTTATTATGAAATCTGATTATATTTTTCTTGACATCATGACCTAGGTCTCTAGACAAGACCTAAGTAATTCATAGTAAGGCTATTTCACCTATTTAACCAGCAGATAATAACTCCTACATCAAAACTGATACCCGATACCTCTCTAGAAACCTTAATTCAACTCCTATCAGTTGGATCAGGATTGAAACAAAGGATTTGTTCACAAAACTTCTGTATATGCATTCCTTACTTTCATAGAAATAATGTGTCCAATATTTGTAAGTTAAACTTCAGTTTATTTTAAGCACTGGAAACCCTTTCAAATGAAAAGAAAACATTTTGCCATAGCAGAGCAAAGTTTCAGTTCTCAATTATAAAATCGGGGGCACATTACAAAAAGCAAGCATAGCAATAAAATTCACTTTCATATACTATTACAGTACATTTCCACTAGTAGCACACAACTGCTTCTTTTCCAGCCATTACCTTACTCTTACTTCTTACACGGAAACTTCCTCAAAATCAAGTTTCTTATGCTGTAATCAGCTTTTCACTTAGAAAGTCATATGGAAATAACAATTCATCTATCTCTGCCTTTTCAGGAAGTATGGGTTGAATAGTTACAATTTTCATATCTTGCTTGCAAATTGGCATATGATAAACCATAATGTCTATACAAGTATTTTAGTAGTGTCAATATTTGTTAAATATTCTTGGCTTTTTCTATAGACATGTTGATGTTAGGGGTGACTAAGGGGAATCTCTGGTGCTTCGCTTTAACCACAAAATTGTGCTGGTTCCTCATGTTGCAACTGTATTGCCATGGCCAAATTTCTACAAATGCAGGATGATTTTTATTCCAAAAATAGAAAAATACTTTAAAGTTCATATACTGTTAATTAGCATACTATTTATTACTTGTTCTAACTGTTTAAAAATATTTTTGTCCAACATATAGCACATAAACATTTTCTCATTTTTCTAGCATTCACAGTATTAAGTCTACTGTATCTGCTAATTCATTCCATGGTCCAGTGCCCAGCAGCAGCTTCTGTCCTGCCCAGAGCATATTGACTTTCAAGGAAGCTATTAGCTTCCCTATGCCTGATTTCCTATGACATTTTCTTATCTACTCAGCATCTCATTTGTTGTTCTAACTCATAAATCTCCCCAGTTTCAGCTCTTAGGATCAGAAATAAACCTCCATTAGCCTTTCTCCAAAGTGAGAACTGCAGTACTGCGAACATAAAAGAAAAATTTGAACCATTTTACTTCAGCTAATCCGCAGCTATAGGGAGCCCACAGAAGAACACTGGAAGTGACAGTCAAGATAAATTTATCTAGTACATAGTTGATTAAAGTACTCAGGCATTTGGAAAGCTGTTGTTGTCTGCTTTTAAAGACATGATTTATTAAAACCATTTTGTTTCTAATACCAGAGTGTACATCTCCTTTTGTAAGCAATCGCTATTGGACCAAGAAACATTGAGGTCAGCCTTGGTGCTGCAGACTAGCTGTCCTCTGGATCAGTATGCAGTCATTTAGGATTTTTACTCTGTACAGCTGCTGCTTCAGACCATTTCCTCCCTTACTTGCATGCAGTTGTTCAAGTGATTTCCACTGGGGAGGAGGAAACTGAAAATACATGTCTTTAATAAGCTGTAATTTAATAATTAAAAGATTGGGAATTCTAAGTGTAGGAAATTTGGCGACCAACACCTTGTCGTAGTTTGGGCCTAACATGACAACAAAGAACCAGTCACGTCACCTCTCACTCAGCTCCCCCCACACACAAGCACTGGGATGGGGAGGACAAAGGCCAACTAGTAGCTCATGGGTCAAGACAAGTCACGGGTAAAACAGACTCAACTTGGGGAAAAAAAAAAAGTGTCCAGCTTTTCTTCATTGTCCTGTAACGGTGTAATTAAGGGATCTTGGAGAGTTTCCTGAGGTGTGTAGCAGAGCATACTGCAGCTGTTCTAAAACGTTGGCATGAGTTTTAGGTAGCTGCAAGTCTTGGGACCAAAGAGATTCAGCCTGCTCATTATAGACAGTGTGAAGTGGAGTATAAAATCAACAGCCTCATGTTCGGATCTGCACAACTAAACACTGAGTCACCTACACAAAATGAGATAAGAGTATTATTTGGAAAAGGGCAGAAGTTAGAGCTGAATTTCCAAACCTTAAATCTCTGAGACAGGCAGAGAAAAATCTGGTGTCAGGGAGAAAAAAAAAAAAAGAGGAAAATTTCTGATGTTTCATGATCCGTGTTACCATTGTGGCAGGATTCAGTCTCTAGCCATAGAAGCAATTGCTGTAGAAACAGGGCATTCATCTAGAAATAAGTGAAGAGCAGAGAGGGAGGAGCAACTGATTGTTCTTGTGATCCTGTTCATAAATAGGATGAAGTATAGCTATAAAAGCAACCTGTTGTTTGACAGCAAATAATGTTAAGTAGGAAAGTAAAATGGCAAAAGAAATTTTGACCATAAAGCTGAAATGTTGAGGAACTTCTTTCACACTGAAAGAGCCGCTTCTTCATATAAATGGTTTTGCAAAGAAGTAAATAAAATTCCAGCTGCTTTGGCCACTTTTTAAAATAAAGTAAACCCAGGACTCAGTTGAGTTCCAAGTAGATGTAGATATAGATATAGCCTTGTGGTCAAGGCTTATGTTCATAATACACCAGAATACACTGCAAGTCTGCCAGGGCAAGGACTACTTTGCTTTATGTTCCTGCATCACAGATGTCACAGAAGGAAGGTGACTTCTCAAGTAGATTTTGCTTCTTGCATCACAGTTTCATATGACTTAAACACACCTTTTGGTTCTTTGGGTCAGAGCAGCACTGGGTAGTTATTGTCGGGGCCATCTTATCTTTTAGACTATCAGAACACTACTCAAAGTGGTCAAGAAAAACAGGAAAAGAACAAAGCACTTTAGGACACATATAATCTTAACAATGTGTAAATTCAGTACTGTGTTGAGATAGACCACAGTTTGTCTGTGTATCTTTCTGTCAATTCTCTTGCTGCATATGTATCAGAAAAAAAATGAAAGCTGAATAACAAAGCCATATATTTTTATATTATCTATGAAGTTTCTTTAGCCATTTCTTGGTGACTCTTTTGTGGCTTGTGAGCTCTGCTTCATTAGGGTGAAAGCTATAAATTAAACTGAAATTTAAAAAAGCCTGACAGAAAGCTCTAAGTGTGGTCTAAGCAATCACTAGACAAAAGATGACAAAAAGGCAGTTTATTCTCTGTGAGTGCACTGTTCTGCATCTGATTTAAGCTTACTTGCATCAAACTCTGATCTTCAGAATCAAAGTTTAACCTACAAATTCAGAAACTTCTGAATCTCTGTTGCAAACTTGGCTGTGTCAGAAAACCTCTCCACTATTCAGAACAGTTGGCAGTCTCTCATTAAAAGAGGCCCAGAACTGGCAGACCAAAGGGAATTCTGGTCAGAAAGAAGGCACATTCATCAGCTGATCCCTCTGCAGAAGGTTGTATAGTGCATGCTACAACAGGCTCAAATTGCTGCTTTGAGTCCTTCATCTACATTCCAGTCACTAAGAATTAATAGAAATAAGAAAATTAAATGAAAAATTTAGTTGAACTCACAAAACTGGTCAAAACCCTCTAGTACCTCCTATATGCCTTGTTTGCAAGTGCTCAAGAAGTGTTTCTACCTGGGTGTTCTGCTGGCAGAGTTAAACTAATCATCAACACAAATGATAGTTTATTTCCCGTGGTGACCTTACCAGTTCTTGGGTATTCACTGTGCTTACCGTTGTTTACACAGAGCTCTGGGCTGCCTTTTCTTAGTACTCTAGCAAGACTCAGGCGAACAGAACATGCTTTATCTGCTACTGATAAACAGATGAAATATTTGTTAGGATTTACTGAGCACATGGCATCCTAAAACCAACACTGTTAAAAGCAAAGAAACAATAATATGAAGGTTGCAAGTTACCATCAAACTAGGTTATTTTTAAATTGCTTAATACAAGGCTTTGAATTACCAGTTGTGTGTCAATATAAAGAGAACTACAAAATGTGTGTAGTACAGAAGAAGCCTGTCTAAGAAGCTAATTTTACTAGCATTGTTCTAACTGTAGTTGAAATAGTTACCTTACTATGAATATTACTTATATTTTTTCCAGAACAAATATTATGATAAAAAATTCAGAATTGGACATTAATTGCATCTTTCAGGTGCAAGTCTTTCTTTTCTAAGTGATTTTTTTTAAAACAGTGTGATGATTACCTGCAATCTTCATATCATATTCTTTCTCTGCTTTTAATATTAAGCAGGAAGCCTTTGGCAGGCACTGCTGAATACCTGCTACTCTTATTATTTCAAGTACTGTGGGAATTCACTGCATATCAGCTAAATTGTATAAATCAGATTTAGAAAGTTATGATCATTTCTGTACTGGTTTAACTAAAGTGGTTCAAAAGCTTATTTTTAGTTTAAAATTGTATATATTTATGTATGGATCTGGGTGACATTTCAAAAGTGCTTCAGGCTATCTTTAAATGTGACTCTAAATCACTTGGATGTTTAGGTATGTATTGAAAATTTACTTAGGATTTGATAAAAAAAATATATTACATAATCTTCAGTTTTGCAGTTCATAAATAAGCATGTGGATCTGGAAATGTGATTCGGAAATATTGATTAATTCAGTTAGACCCATAATGCTAACTATCCTGTGCAGTCACTAGGAAGAGCAAAGACTCTCTAAAGGGGCAATCCCCAGAAAGCCCAGAGGCTAAACGGGAGCTGCCTGGAGGTAGAAAGTAAGGAACGTCTCTGCTTCACTCTGAAGCTTTGGCTCCTGTTTTCTCTTGGGATACCAATGTGTTAGCAAATTAAAAGAACGTCAGGGCATAGATCCAGGCACTGGCATTCATTCATCTCTGCAAATAAATTCTTAGAATGGTCCCTGACAAAAAGTTGGCTTGTGACAACTATCATTTTTCCAAACAATTCTTTAGTGTATTTGGGCACTTAACATGGTCTAGGGACCATTTCTCATCGGTAGTCTGGATGCAGCTTGGAAGGTATTAAAAGGTTGATAAAGTAATTGTGGCCACAGGAGGTCACTTTCCCACAGGACTAAGTAACAGACCATAGATGTGTTTGCCTTACTAGTATACATTAAATTTGTGAATTCGTTTCTGTCACAGTTTGACTCAGGTCCGACAACAATGCTCTCGATCCCCTCCCCCTCCCACCCAGGTAGGGAAGGAGAGAGAGAAAAAGAGAGAGACTTGGCTGGATTGAAAACTAAACTACACAGCTTTAATTAAAATACTAATGAATCATACAAGAAAATATATACAATTATATACAGATATATTCAGGTATGGGCAAAAGCCTCTCGCCTCCCCCCACCCCAGCAACTCCCACAGCACTTCCCTGAACTGGGAAGAGTCCCGAGGAATCCCGAAGCTGCTGCTGGAGAAAGCAGAGAGTTATGAGGGTCAGAAGATCTCGAGCCTAAGGGTCGATGGTGATGGATGAACAGAGTCCTCCCTGGACGCCGGCCATGGATGGAAGAGAAGGGCAAAGAAAAAAAAAAAGGAAGGAAGTTGTCTTCTGTGATCTCTGACCTTCCTCTGAGCTTACGTAGATATATGGAATGGAATATCTTTGGCCAATTTTGCTGTCTGTCTAACTCAGCCTCCTACGGGGGGGTCACAGATCTCCCCATAGTGTCTGAGCCGGCAGAGTGCAGGTGCGGCCTTGAAGCCTCAGTAGTTAGAAAAACATTCCACTGTCTTATCAGCCTAGCAGAACATGCTGTTGCTAGCTACAAGAAAGCTCACTGAAGGAAAAAAAATCAGGAAAAAGAAAAATTGGCTTCATCCTGGCTCAAACCAGGACAGTTTCTGAAATTAAGGGGCTAAAGGAGCAGTATATACCTACTTTAAAATGCAGTCATGTGCAACATGACCTGTATGTACCAGAAACTGAGCCATTTCACTTGAGAAGGGGAGAATCTGGGTCTTTCCCTGAAGGAGTTCTTCTCAGCCTAAGTCCTTATTCCTTTCCTGAATTGTGTTAGACAGTTTTTTTCTAGAATCTTACATATTTTACATTGCACAGACTTCTTAGTTTCTGATCATTTTTTCTGGGTTGTTAGGGTTTTTTTGACTGCTTTTGTCTGATATAGATGCATTCCTGTAAAAGCATGCATGTGTAAACTCAAAATTGCACCTAGTCATTCATTAGTCACTGACTTTGTATTTTGTCTGTTCCTTGAGAAATTACTTGTTGTTTTACTTATCACTAAATGAAGGAGTATAAAACCATCCACTCATTTGTCTTAACAGAAAATAGCCTGCATACCTTTAGCTCATGTAGATGGTGTGGTTGCCTACTCATTGAAGACATTCTGGTGGGACTCATTCATTGAGCGCTGACACTGTCCTTTGGTTTTACTTCCTATATCTGTTTTAAATTTCATTTATTTTTTCTTTCTACTTTTGAGGTTGCATTTTTAATGTTCAAGTTCGTACCAGCATGGATCAAGAATTTAAATCACCTGGGACTCCAGAAGGTCACCCCAATTCTGGCCGCAGTGTTGGACAGTGTAAAGATTCCCCGTGTAGTTTAATAAAATGCAAAAATGGTGGGAAGTGCGTGGAAAGTGGCTCTACTGTTTAGTAAGTATATTTACCTTTTTTTTGACTGTAGCATAGACTGATCTCTAGACTAATAACTGTGGTAATTTAGTGGCTTGGTAACAGAAGTCTCCAGGAGCCTATCACCTTATTAGAAAGAAAAAAACTGCTGAAGGGTTCTTTCAGTTTCACGTGTAAGACCTTCTTAATCCATTTAAAACAAAACAAGGTGTGTTAGTCAGGATCTCATGTTAAAATAGCTTGAACTAGATCAGTTCATCAAATACCTGGCTGATATATGGGATAATACGTGGTGGTGAGGACAACTGGCCCAGAAGACAAGGCTATGGTTTCTCATGCTTTATCACTAAGTGTAGATTCGTCTTAGTGTCCAGTCTGTAAGGCAGGCAGAAAGGAAGTACATTTGCAGTTCCAAATTGCTGATGTGCATCATCACTTCCATTGTAATAAATCTTGTTTTCAAACACTTTGTAACTCAGCTGTAAAACCTTTGCTGAAGAGCACTTTTGATTTTAAAAGTACCTGCCAAGATTAATTATACTTGCTTCCCCTCATGTGCTTTCACATATCTTCATTTATTTACACCTACTTGCATTATTTTTTTACTAAGAGAAAAGTGCTGATTTAAAACATCTGAAGACACTGCCTGAAAACAAAGCAGACAGCAAGGCTTTGCACTGTGCAGCTTCTATGTATGATTCTTCTTAAAAATGGCAAGGACCTCTCCTCTGTGTCCTACAAAGAGGTTGCACACCTGTCAAGCCAAAAACACACTACCTGTGTGTCAGAGAGAGAATTATACATAAATTGTTTTTGTTGCTCCTGAGACAAGTCTTCATGTAGCATTCAGTTCTCTCCTCATTCCCCTTATGAGCATATTGAAATTATCTTAGAGTAACAAAGGAAATGTTTTAAAATATATACATTGGGCTTGCTTTCCAGTTGTTACACTACTGTATGTCCCAACTGTTGCACTTCTAGAACTGTTACTCACTTGACATTCAGAGTTTGATCTTTTTGATGAACAAGAAAGGAGAGTGATATTCTTTTCACTTATGTGCATATTAGAGGAGATACAAAACCAAAACTGAAAAAAACCCCACCATATCAGAAATGTGTGCTGAAGAATGCTACTTCTATTTACCCACCTACACCACCCTAAATCCTTACTTCAGTGACTTAACCAGCTTTGCTTACTCATCTTCATGCCTATAAGGTACACAGAGCCACCGCCACCACCATCTAGAGAATATCCTGAAAGCAGGTGGCTGGCTAGAATGGCAGCTGGTGACATAGCTACATTGGAAGCTTAATATAGGCAAAGTTCTTTTTCATCATTATGGTTTCATAATTTGTATTACAGATTTGTTTAGGGATTGTTCTAAAAATGGGGGGGGGGGTTGATTTGTTTTTTTCTTCTCCTCATATTTCAGGACAGCTAGTTCTTCACAGACTGTGTATATATGCATGCATGTACCAGTAATGGCCACTTTCTTCTCTCAGAAAAAAAGTGAAATATTGGCAAAGAGGTGTGGATGTAGTATGCATATAATTTTTGTCAATAGTAGCTGTAAATAGTGTCTCACATTTTCTCAGACGAAACTTCTGTTTTCAAATCATGTCTTCCTCTGAAGAGCAGAGTCCTTAAGGGAACTGGATTTGTGTTCAAATATTTTTTCTCCTCAAAGAGATCTCTCCAGAGGTTTCTGTTGCTGTTTTGAGCTATTTTTATGTCTTGCTTTCACCACCCTGCCAGAAAGAGTGCAGTGCTGTTTAGCTGTAGAATCAGTTGCTATAGGGATAATGCTTTTATTTAAATAGAAGCAGAAATATATAGCATTAAACTTTACATTCTGGCCAGCAACAGAGCAGAACTGCTATGTTTTTACAAAATAAAGAAGAAATATTGAATAATAAAATGAAGAAATTTATGTCCAAGTTATATTAATATAATCCATTACTTTATTATGGCACAGAATCATAGAAAATAGAAAACTACATATAACAAGATTGTTTTTGCTGTGTTAGTTATGGCTATTGCTTGTTGGTGAAGTAAGAGAAAATGTATGTCGTGTGTACTTCAAACAGAATGAATGAGATTCAGTTTACTAAATATAAGTTTACCCTGAGGTAGACCATTTAGCCTTCAGCTGCTTCAGAAGAGCTTAGGACTTGGATAAATCTTCTTTCATATCTCCAAGCCTCATATGGATTTCTCAGTGTTCTATATATTTAAAAGCACTAACCATTTAGTTGTAAGAAATTAAATCATAATATGGTACAGCGATAAAATGAGATGCTGTAGATTCTTTATTAGATTAGATTCAATTAGAACCAATAATCAGTGGAACAGTGGAACCCATCTTTAATGCAAGGACATACTTCTATAGTTTGTAAGGGGAAAGGTGTTTCTCTATTTAATCGTTGTGGTTTAGATCAATAAAAGTTTCCACTTTTGGGGTTGAGTCTGCTATCTAAAAATTGTCATTCAATTTGGCTTATTTGCTAGACACTTTTGCAGCATTCTGTTCTTTTTGTTTAAATGTAGTTAATTTCCTTCCAATCTTAATTTCTTCAAACTCTATTTTTACCTTTTAGGATGAAAATAGACTGCTTTCCATCAATACTTAGTTTTCCACTGCCTGAATTTAAAACTACTTTTATTTAGAGATCTCCTCTATTGCTCAGCATCTTTTAGTTCCAATACAATACAAAATTAGAGACTATATCCAGAAATCTCCAGTGGTTTGGGGAGCCTCATGTGGCCAACACAGGCCAATGTGAATTTGAGATGTCCTGCAGTATCCGAAATACCAAAACAATGTTGAAAAATTTGACAGTTCCTTCTGGAATAGCAGTTGGAGGCCAGATGAGACACCCTACAGAGTTTCAGAAGACACTAAAAATCTATCTGGTCTCAGTTGACCTAAATAATTAATTAAATTGTTTGAGCCTCTGATACCTGATCATTGAGTATATGCCCATGTTACAAGTAGACATCTAAGTTCAGGTGTCTGAATATTGGATATAAGCAAACTTTCCACTTTGTTCACAAAAATCCTTTAGAACCTATAGTTATTTCCCTGTGAGGTTCAAGAAATGCCTCTGGTTTGATGGTAAGTGTTTCATGTACTACATACAGACACATTGCTTGCATAGTTTGTAAAATGAAATTAATTTTCATGATTTTTTTTTTAATGTTATACAATATATTTCAGCATCTGGTCTGTAATCAACAGTGACATCAACTTGTTGTTTCTTATTTAGGAACTTTGCTGCTTATTTGAGAGCTCTGTTTGGCTTTGGTAAGGGACTTTGAGCCTGGAAAGCCATTCTATGAATACTGCATGACGCTGTTAAGCATTTGACAAGCAGCAAACAAGAGAAAGAAAAAGACATTAAACCATACTTGAGCTTCCTAAATACAAATATTGCAGAACTTGAAGTGGTTTCTGAAATTTCCAGAACTGAAAGTTATCTTTTGCTGCATTTCTCTGGGAGCTGTGAATTTAAAAGTTCTTGCTTCCTGAACTACCTGTCTGCCTTTGTGATGCATGTGCTGTGAAGTGCACCTTAAGTCCTTTGGAAAACTAGGGGATTCAAGATTATCCAATTTCCTCTCAGGTACACTATCAAGGTCTTAGTATTCTTTCTCCACCTAAAAATATGCTCTAGAAAAAATGAGACATTTTTACAGTTGCTGTTGAGAAACTCAAAAGCTAGAGTGTGGGAGAATCAATTTAATTCATGTCCTTGAAAAACCTTGACAATAGGAGGTTATCTTGCAGTGAGATTTAGCTCCTAAGACACATAAAGTTAGAGTGTCTCCAGGTGAGTTAGATGTGGAAGATGCTATCACAGTCAGTGGTGGTTCAGGCCTTTCTAGTTTTCTCAGCAGTGGTATTCTAATGGCACAGGTCATGGGATACCTTTTTTGGTCTTTGTTGGGTGTCCAGAAGAGCACAAGTCTTCCGCAGTTCTTCTGTCTTATCTGCTAGTATCACACAGGTCTCTCAGATACATCACTGTACATCAGATGGCACTAATTGCCCATGTTGAGGCAATTGATCACAGCACCTCATCATTAATCGTGCATGTATTGGTTTGTGGGATGGGTAGTGTTCCAATTCCCCTGACTGTTTCAGCTGCAACACCATTGATTAGCGTGTGAGTCGGGCACCTACTTGAGGATCCCTAATTGCCTAAACTTGAGCATTCTGTCAGTATCTTGTCTCCGTGGTCTCAAGCTACCTCTCTCACATGCCTCTAGGAAGGCACCTGGAAGCCATCTGGGAGGGTTTCTTGATTTCAGAATGAATGTCACCTCATATCTAAAGAAATTGAAGGAGCATCTGGATAGTATCCTTAGTCATATGATTTAATTTTAGGTCACCCTGCAAGGAGCAGGACTCTATCTTTTGGATCCCTTCCAACTTGAGATATTCTATGGTTCTAAATATGTCTTTAAATCCCTCAGAATCAAGGCACTAGTAATGTTGCAAGCTATTGAGTTCTCCTGATCTGGAAAGACAACATGCAACCACAACAAAGAAAATACAGAGAAAACTAGACCAGCATGGCAGGTCATATGATGGAAGGGATTTGAAACGCTGTCTCTTCTCTTATCTCTCTAAAGTTTAGGAATTTTTCGATACAAACTCCTCTAAAGTCTGAATTGCTTAAGAGTGTTAGGCAGAAGAGGTAGCATTCCCTAGTAGACTTTTGCCACTCAGGCCACAGCAAACTTCTTCAGCTTCTTCAGCTAAATAGACATGCAGGCACAAGCAAGAGAAAGGAGAAAAACCTTGTGAGTATGCTTCCCAACAGCAGTAGCTTCAGCTCCAGATACCTTGCTTCACAACCCAAAAATTGGACAATTCTGTTGCACTCTGTTGGTGATCAGGTAGTGAGGTGGATCAGGAACTGGTTGAAAGGAAGGAGTCAGAGAGTTGTAGTCAATGGGGCAGAATCTGGTTGGAGGTGTGTGACTAGTGGAGTCCCTCAGAGGTCGGTACTGGGACCGGTGTTGTTCAACATCTTCATCAACGACCTGGATGAGGGTATAGAATGTACCCTCAGCAAGTTTGCTGACAACACTAAGCTGGGAGGAGTGGCTGACACACCAAAAGGCTGTGCTGCCATTCAGAGAGACTTAGATAGGCTGGAGAGTTGGGCGGGGAGAAACATGATGAAATTCAACAAGGGGAACTGCAGAGTCTTGCATTTGGGGAAGAACAACACAATGTCCCAGTACAGGTTGGGGGCTGACCTGCTGGAGAGCAGTGTAGGTGAAAGAGACCTGGGGGTCCTGGTAGACAGGAGGATGACCATGAGCCAGCAATGTGCCCTTGTGGCCAAGAAGACCAATGGCATCCTGGGGTGCATTAGAAAGGGTGTGGTTAGTAGGTCAAGAGAGGTTCTCCTCCCCCTCTATTCTGCATTGGTGAGGCCGCATCTGGAGTATTGTGTCCAGTTCTGGGCCCCTCAGTTCAAGAAGGACAGGGAACTGCTTGAAAGAGTCCAGCGCAGAGCTACAAAGATGATTAAGGGAGTGGAACATCTCCCTTATGAGGAAAGGCTGAGGGAGCTGGGTCTCTTTAGCTTGGAGAAAAGGAGACTGAGGGGGTGACCTCATCAAAGTTTACAAATATGTAAGGGGTGAGTGTCAGGGGGACGGAGTTAGGCTTTTCTCAGTGATGACCAGTGATAGGACAAGGGGTAATGGGTGTAAATTGGAGCATAGGAAGTTCAAGGTGAATATCCGAAAAAATTTTTTTACTGTAAGAGTGACAGAGCACTGGAACAGACTGCCCAGGGAGGTTGTGGAGTCTCCCTCACTGGAGACATTCAAAACCCACCTGGATGCATTCCTGTGTGATGTACTCTAGGTGACCCTGCTCTGGCAGGGGGGTTGGACTAGATGATCTTTTGAGGTCCCTTCCAACCCCTAAGATTCTATGATTCACTCAGAGTTAAATTGTTTCCCCTTCTCAGTAGCTTTCATGGATCGAAGAATGACATTTATAGCTGAGACAGAAAGCATTCTGTTGCTGACTTAGATGAATTGAGGTGCATTTGCTTTTGCAAGGTTCTGTCCTCTTTTCCTCTTAATTCCAAATAGCTGTTTATCACTCAGAAGGACTTGTTGGCTGTGCTTTGTTTACATGTTGTTGTGTGATCAGAAGGTTTGGTGAAACAGCAGAGTTTCACAGTCTTCTCACCATGTTTTGCCTAGAAACAGTGGGCTTATTAGTGGAAAAAGTGTAGCACAGTGAGTTAGAAGTAAAATTAAAGATTTTGCACATATGCAAAAAGATGTGGGCTAAGAATCAATAAAAATATATGAAGTGTCATTCTTAACCTTGAGAGAGAAAACTTTCAGGGTAAAAAATCAGTAAGTACTTTTTTTCAGGGGAACAATTTTTTTATTGTAAAGTGTCACAAAATTCCAAGATACAAATAGATCCAACTTTTCATTGTAACTATTTTTAAACTTTTTCTTTTTAGTTAGGAGGTCATTTTTAACATGAGTGCCAAATGTATCCTATATCTAACAATTTCTATAGAATTCATTCTAATTTTAAATTTACCAGTTAGTGTGTTGTTTTGGGGTTTTTTTAATTGTAATTCTCTTGGCCTGGATGGAAGAAAGGCATAAAGAGTAGTGGACACAAAAAAGTCCAGTGACTTGGTCAGCTTAGAAAATTTGCTTATGGCATAGATGTGCAATCCTAGATATATATAACACTCACATTGCCATCTCTTTCATGGTCCACAATCCTCTTTTTCATCTACTGCTTCACCAAACCTACCTCTAATGTGCTGATTATAAGAATTCAGCAAATGTATAATGGCCAAATAAGAGCCATTGCTGACAGACTCCTGTTACCAGCTAAAGTTTGGAATTATTATCAGTTATCCTATACTGACATATGATTTTATTTTTATGGCTGCTCCTCATTGCCTTCCTTTCTCTTCTAACGTCCACTTTGACTCATCTTAGTTCATGAAGCTGAGGCCTTTTTGAGTTATTTGTAGAGCAAAACATAAAAAAAACCACAAGGTTTTGTTTTGTTTTTATTATTTAGTATTTATTTTTTTATTTAGTATTGTAATTGTAAGAATCAAAGTAAAATGTTTCCTAGTAAATGTGTTTTTCTTTTACAATAAAACAATCATCTCAAAAAATTACATAAGATATTTTATTGCTACATTTTTCTGTTGAATGCTTTGGATCAGTTGACTAAATACAGGTATCCAAACTTGAAAATCTTAATTACATTGCTACTGACATGTTGATTTCTTTTGGTAATAATGTTATATTCTTTCCTTTCACCTACTTCCCCACTGTAGCTGTGACTGCCTCTCTGGATGGAAAGGTGCGTTTTGCACAGAAACCGTGTCAGTGTGTGAACCTGAGCACAACCCCCCGCATCAGTGTAAGCAAGGGGGTACCTGTGTGCCACTGCCTGACGGCTACACATGTCACTGTCCTCTTGGAACAACCGGTACCTATTGTGAACAAGGTATGGCAAATGGACAGTACCCTGCACATAAAGTTATGCAATAATGCCCAAGTGTAAAAACAGTATTTTGTAATATATCATTTAAATGTGACATAGAGACACAAAGTACAAAATAGATTTTATTTAAGAAAATGGTGCTCCATTCTGTTAGAAAAGTCAAGAGATTTAAAGCTATGAACTGTTGGATATTGTTTTCTGACTGCATATTTTTAACACCATTTATTCCTTCAATTTTTTCAAATCAGTTCAACCAAATTCATGGGCAGCACAGCACTGTAAGATACCCAGGGAGCAAAAAGCATTGCAGAGTAGCGTTACAGTGCTTAGTTGAATTCATAAGCTTGCCATAATGAAGTATGTTGAGAAATACACTTAAGAGCTCAGTAGGACATTTCTGAGTAAACTTCAGAAGTAGGGAGCACCTGGGACCTTAACCAATTTCTTCTGACACTAATGGAGAGATTCCTGTTGACTTCAGCAGCTATTGGGTAGAGATGCACTGAGGATGATGATAAAAGATGGAAACATCACTGTAATGACCTGGAAGTGTCTATTCTCCCTGGCTTTCATCCAGCATGTCACGCTCAAAATATGTCCTCAGTTTGCCAGTTTTGCCTTTCTTAGCCTCATGTGTAGGAATAGTTCGTCTGTCTTTTTTCTTCTCTGAGAGTTTGCATAAATGAATATTCAACAATGTGGATACAAAGGGGACTTCTCCTGTCAGTGTCTGAAGTATCTCTGTGTGCAAGAAGATGTAGAACAGTCTGAATCTTCTTTTCTGCTGCTCTTGGATTCAAGTTAATATTGTACAACCTTGTGGTTTTCCTTCAAGAAGCTCTCTGGACATCTATTGAAGAGCTCCAGTTACTATGAAATAGCTCCCTTTTCCAACTGTGTGCTGAGGTCCAGCCTTCCTTGTTGTGCCTACAGAGTGAGCAGTTTCAAGCACAAAACTGACAAACTGAACCTGTTGACCTGATTTGCAGTCCTCACCCTATAGATGGATAGAATTTTGAAAACCCCTTACAGGAAGCACTTGCAGTTGGTAGGCTCAAATCAAAGAGAATAAATATAGCTTTGAGAAAGCCATTGTTACATCCTTTATTCCGCATAAGAATGTGCTTGCTCTATTGCTTCTACTGCAACAGCTTTTCAGGGCTCTTTATAGGAACTTTTCAACTTTGAATTCTCATTTCAAGTGAGGTTTTCAAAAGTAATGCCATCTAGATTCAGGACACCGATCGCGAGGACATGTCCTGTACATAAAGCGGGTAATTAATCAGCTAAACACTCCTGTTTTCTAGTTTCAGAATAGATTTGGATCATCTTGTGATGGCCACTATTACCAGGACAAATAGCTTATATCTGAGCAACAGAAAATTGTGTATCTTGTGGATTGTCATTTATGTAGTAATTCCTCCACCTGGTAAACACATTAGAGAGTTCCTCTCTGTTTTATTTAAAAGCTTTATTTTTATGAATAGGGACTATAGGTCCTGACCAAACTCTTTGCCCTGCATTTCACCTTACTCTGTCAGAATAATGAATTATCATGAGATTTTTTCAAAGCACAGTTTGCACTTTTAGTGGATGGCAAATTGCTAAAAAACAGCTGCTTATCAAGATCGAATATCTCATCTCAGGATTGATGGTGATTATTGGAGCCAAAAGAAAAAGAGACAGAGAGCAATGAACAGCCCAAGGGACCAAGAGAGAACAAACGGAAATTAAATGATGAAGACTAATTGAATGAGCAAGCAAGAAAGAAGTGTGAGAAAAAGACAGAAGAGATTTATGAGGCAGAGAAGCAGAGTGACAAAGAGTAAGAACAAATAGGGCTTTACCCAATAATAGCAACCAGTAAATAAAGTACAACAGTAGGTATTGTATGAGAACAAGTCAGGTAAAAGGAGTAAATGCGGCAGTAGGGGTAGAACCACAGTAATAAGGAAGAGTACTCTAACCACAATGTTAAATTTGTACTTCCTTAACCACAAGGTTACAGGGGAAGTAGTTTATGTAGGGGGTTTTTTTAAGTAGTTATATTTTCCAGGACACCAACATGCAGTGTTAACAATATATTTTTTGTTCATTTGAGTGAAGGTTTGCAACTGAAATACTAGACAACTCTAAATTGTCTTCTGTTTAAGAAGTGAAGCTCCAACCCAGAGCAGCATGTAATTTAGTCTAGTTATTTCTTTAACACACAATGTTCAAACCAACAACAGGCTCCAGCTCCCAGCACTTTGTCTGAGACACTCTCCTGCATGGCTTTGAACACCAAGTCCAGCTCATTCTGTTTGGACCAATTACTTCCTTTGTAATTAGATATCCTAAAAAGTTTCTGAAAAGGAAGAAATCTCTAAGGATCTGGTTGTTTCAGCTGTCCTGCAAGTATATGGTAGACCTATTGGCTTCAATGTGTTCACTACTGTGAGAAAAAGTGGCCAAGATCCAGTATCAAGGATAATGGGTAAGATGCGACAGCCTAAAACCCTTTTGTGGCAGATTGTTAGATTTATAGGACATCATTATTACATATGTGAATGCAACACCTTTTTCATAACACATAATTATTAAGATGTTAACATAAAAAATAGAGACATGTTATCCATAAAGACTATCTGCAATTATATTCTTATCTCTGCTAAATTGTATCTCAGCAGCTTATTCCTCTTACAAAAAGTGTCCCTGTGTGAGGCCAGTAATCCTGTCTCTAGCAGTGGCCAATAATGAAGGTTTAGAGAAAATGTAACTCAGAAGTTATGTATGACATTTACAAATCTGGAGCCCATTTGAAGTTCCTCAGATGTTCTTTTAAGCATTGAGATGTATTTCCACATAAGCTAGAATTCCTACAGGTGCTAAACATATGGAATTTATGTCCTGGATAATTTACTCGATTTTTGCAGAGGAATGAGTAGGGCATATAATTTCAGATTAGTTAATTGTGAGATTTCATAGACTTGATAATATTCTCATTTAATGGGTCAGCACTGTAATATTTGTAAGATTCTGTAGGTGGCAGTATTGGAGAAGAATTGCCAGTGGCTAAAATACAAGCGCGTTTTTCATCACAGTATTTTTGTAAAATTTAAATTATTCAACAGTTTTCTTCTTTAGCAGAATTAGTTTGTGCCACATACTTTCATAAAACCTGTTAAAATATTTTTTCTTGACTTCAAGACATCGTAATGGAACGCTACTGCCCTTTTCACAAAGAAATAAGGGAATAAATTTATTTCTTCAACTGTATATTAGTCTCTGACTTCCGTAGCCACAACTACTGCCTGTCCATGTACAGCTTTAGAAGAAAGGAAAGCATATGGAAGGAGCTTTTCATTGTTCTGTGCTCAATTTAATGAGATACTTGCCAAGCAATAAAGCCATTTCATTGAACAAATACAAAACAACTTCCTTTGGCCATGTTTATCAGCTCAATCAACTTTCTAGATATTCTTCTGATGTTAAGTTCCATTATTCTAAGACAAAAATATAACAATTTTTTTTTTTTTTAATACCTGGTAGCCTAGCAGAAAAGGAAAAGAAGTAGTGACAATTCTGTAACTATTTAATCCATCTTCATAATAATAATTAATTAATTAATTAATTAGTGGAAAATGGCAGAAATGGACTTCTGAAATATTTTGTACTGTAAAGATCTTTTTCATTCTATATAGTCTAGAACATTGCTTGACATGTTTTGACTGCTGGGTTTGGACAAATTAATTCACAGTATGATTTAACTCAAGAATGTTACATAAGACACTTTACGTACAAGCATTCAAGCACACATACATACACGCATCTGTTAGATTTATCTGACAATGTAGTTAGACTTGCTGGCTTAATGCACAAAGTATTCCATAGTTGTTATTTGGAAACTTGTGTTTCTGTGTTTACCTATTTAAAGGAGAACTGCAGGCACTTGTTAGCTTGTTGGTTTGAGTCACAGTGACTGTTGTTCTCTTTGTCATTTAAGTGACACTGGTCCCATCAAGCTTTCTGTTTCCACTATTATTTTTTGAAAACTTGTGGAAGCATGAGAAAAATCTTTAAATAGTATCTATAACACTCATGTTCTATAAGGATAAAAGGTACTGTTAAAGCTTTATTCAGAAAACAATCTAAGCTTTCAAATTTATCAGCAGCAGTCCAGTACACTTAATATTCATGATAGACACAAGAAAACATGGAGTTGTAATACTGCTCTGTATAATTTAAAATGCCAGATAGAATAACGAGAGTTGTCTATATAAAGATATGCCGTGGAATAATGGTATATAAACTCAAGGTGAAGTCATGCATGACAAAATGGAGGGACTGATATGCAGTACAATACGAATGCTCTCCACATCAGGTCAGCCATGAGTGACGTGATGTTCCAATAAAAATTAAGTCATGCACTTACCATTACCTCAGTTTACCCAACTGAATAAGAACAAGACACAGGCAGCTAACTAGCACTTAGCAGGATGGCCCTGGAATTCTTTTCAGACTGAGCCTATGAGCATGAATGATTTGCTGGAATTTGCTAGTCACCTTACTTTGTGAAGGTGTTCAGAGTTAGAAACTGTATCCAGGGTAGGAACTGGTTTTAAAGGCAAGCCACCTAGATTTAAATTTTTGCATGTGAGTTCAATATATAAGTTCCCATTATGGTTAATGAATGTCTTCAATAGAGTTAGTGGAGCTATTTAGCTGTTAAGAAGGCTTTCTAAATGCAGGTGTTTAGTGATCTTTGAAACGCCCTGGTATTCAAACTTGTATCCAAAAGCATCCAGACAGAAATTTCCACTGACTGGAAAAGGGGAAACATAACCCCCATTTTTAAAAAGGGGAAAAAAAGAAGACCCAGGGAACTACAGGCCAATCAGTCTCACTTGTGTGCCCAGCAAGATCACAGGGCAGATCCTCCTGAAAACTATGCTAAGGCATAGGTAAAATGAGGAGGTGTTTGGTGACAGCCAATATGGCTTCACTAGGGGCAGTTCATACCTGACAAATGTTGTGGAGCTACAACATTGGTGGATAAGGGAAGAGCAACTGATGTCATCTACCTGGACTTGTGCAAAGCATTTGACCCTGTCCTAAATTGGAAAAACATGGAGTTGATGGAAGGACCAGTCAGTGGATATGGAATTGGCTGGATTGTCTCACTTGAAGAGTGCTGGTCAAAGGCTCAATGTCCAAGTGGAGACCAGCGACAAGTGGTGTTCCCCAGGGGTCAGTATTGGGACCAGAACTTTTTAACGTCTTTGTTGGTGACACGGACAGTGGGATCAAGTGCACCCTAGCAAGTCTGCCAATGACACCAAGCTGTGTGTTGTGGTCAACATGCTGGAAGGAAGTGATGCCTCCAGAGGGACCTTGGTGGTCTCAGTGAGGGAATCTCAGACTTGGCGTTTCTCATTAGAGGTTTCATCTTGAAAGCACCTTCAGAGCTTTTTAGTACCTAGAATAAGCTTATTACCAAAGCCAGACGTGGATTAAACTTCTGTAGATTTTGTATATCATGTTTTCCTTATTTCCTGGTGATTAAGCATTCACTTTCATGATGCAAATACTTGAACACAAATCTGTCATGTCTTCAAAGACTGTAACAATAACTGAGCAACTGGGTATGTAAGATTTGCTTTCTTTCCTCTATTGTCTCATCTTTTCTATGAAATTTTTGTTTACTACAGTATTCATTGGACAGAAGAATTATCCATATCCTGGCTATTAGTAGCCATATCCTCAGATGCAGGAGGATCAGGTTCAGATTTCTGATCCAGTTGATTTCCTAGTACTGAGGTTTCATCGCTGCTCCCAGTACAATTTGCTGGCTTTCTTATTCTTAGGCACTCATCTCTTAATCTGTGTCATACTGAAAAGCTGAGGTCTACTCTTGACTTTGGCTAGTAACAGCTATTTCGGGCTTTGGAGAACCAGAGATCTCTTTAGGGATTTAGCCATATGCTCCTAGATATTACTTCTTAGCTAATTAGGTCTCTAATTAGGTAACAGTAGAGATTACAACTGCACTGCAATAAAACCAAACAGAACTGTAGACTGGTGGAGCTGCTCTCTCTCTAGGAAGGATTGAAACCACTGAAGATTTCTGATTGAGGAGTTTAAATCTTTTAGACAAGTGTTTATTGCTAATGAACTGTTGTACCATAAGTGCCAGGGCCCCGAGCACATCCTCCCACTGCTTCCTGACGGTCTCGCCAATTGGTCTCAGAGCCAGATATGGGTCTGGCACTGATCTCGAAGATAGCTCTGCTGAGAAGCTCCAGCAGGAACTTCCTCCAGCAGTGCTCAAGAGCAGCTTTTAAGTGGAGGTCTCTGCCATGCCAGCCATGCTATATCACTCCTGGCACCAGGCTCCCAGCTCCCATCCCTCAGGGCTGCCCAAGAGTAAACCTGGCTGCTAACACCACCAAAACAAAGCCAATACCGAGACAGAATTGTGGCTTGCAGTCAGGACAGTAGATTTATTGTGATAAGTGACAGAGTTCTATGAAAAATACTGGTTGATACCAGTTGGTTTTGATAGTTGCAAAAAGGATTTGAAAGAAGAAAAGCAAACTGATATAGTTAGTATCACAGACTGATCCATCTGTTCAAACCACTGTTTTCCAATGTAGCTATATGGTCACTATGAGGGACTGTGAGGTCCTGTCAGTCTCCAGGCAACATTCACTGCAGTTGACTTTGCACTGAGCCACCCATCTCCTCACAGAAAGCCATCAGACTGGTCACACACGATATGATCTTGTCACCGTCTTGTCCTTCCTGTGCTTGGGTATTGTGTCAAAGAGGTTTTGCTCCATGATAGTTCCCAAGTGAGGTGAGGCTGACTGGTCTCTAGGTCCCTGCATCATCCTATTTGCCTTTGTTGGAAGAGGATGTGATATTTTGCCTTTCTCCAGTCATCAGGAACTTCCTGTGATTACCATGATTTTTCAGAGCTTACTGATAGCAAGCAGACTTATGGTGATACTGGGCACCTTCCTCAACACTCAGGGGTGCATCCTGGCAGGTGTCTTGCCCTTGTGTGTGTCTGATTGGATGATGTGCTCCCAAATTCTTCTTCTGCCATAGATAATATTTCACTTCCACAAGGTAAGCTAACAGGGTCTGTGACTTGGGAGGCTTGATCAGGCTTTACCTAGTGAAAAAATGAGCCAAACAAGGCTTTGAGTATTTTAGCTTTTTCCATGTCCTTTGTCACTAGGTCCCCTTCAAGGAGTGGCCTCACATTTTCCTTTAGTCTTATTGGAAGCCCTTCTGGTTTCCCTTCACATCTCTTGCCAGTTTCAACCCCTGCTGAGTTTTGACTCCTAGCTCCATCCCTGTTCAATTCAGGCACTGGCTCTGTATTC
>NW_009954554.1:826158-854405 GCF_000747805.2 Chaetura pelagica
TCCTGCTGGGTAGCCCATCCTTGCTTCCACAGCCTCTGCTTTTGTCTTGGAATTTGAATTCAGTTTTTTCATGTTGAGCATTTTGCTCTTCCACTGCAAGTTTCCTTGACATGCAGAACAGCAAAATGGGCTTGCTGGGAGTTCTGAGGAAGCAAACTGCTTAAAGAAGCTATTGAAATGTGATGCCACCAAAATGTAGACTGGGATGTGTACAAGCACTTCTGCTTCAGTGGTGGGGACTGAGCTGTGAGAATAGCCTAGAAAGCTTTGTTCATAACAACAGTTGAATAGGATGTAAGGGTATTATAAGGCTCAAATGAGGATAGCAGAAGGAACCTACTCATAATAGTGGGGGGGGGGGGGAAGCACACTTCAGCTATAGTACTTGCAGGAACTTTGTGTTCCCATAGCTCTATCTAGTCTAAAGTGATTTAGAGTTTCTCTTGCTGTAATTTAGAAATATATAGCTTCATCGGATACTAGTACTCAGCTTCAAAAAGTAAGTCATTATACAGAACAGAAATGTTCACTTATATGCCTGTTGTGTTTCCAGTACACCACACAGTGCTGGGCACCCTAGTGAGTGATGTAGTTACACAGCACAAGTCCTACAGATTTAGCTTATAAGATTGGCAAAGACATCCACTCACCTCATTTGTTTTAGGGTAAGCACATGTGACACAGGAACTATCTTGTGCAAGTTTATCTTAGCTTGTTATTTTTGTTAAGTGGTAAAAAAAAAGTTGCCAAGAAAACAACAGTAAAGTACCTCAGCATTCCATGTGTTAGTCAACATGATATGTTAGTTTTGCATATGCTTGCCGGAAAAGCAAACTGAAAAGCTTAAATTGTCTTATCCTTCACCTTAAAAGTTTGTCTTATCTATAGATGTAGTTTTTAAAAAATTATTTTTATAGTGATCATCTCTGTGCACTGCAGTGGAATCAAAGCATTGTATCCTGAGCTGTGGGTGCACATTTCCATGTGCCTCTCAAGACAGATTTGTTTTATTTTCCATTCATGCAATCAGTTCTTGCAGGTTGTCCAGATAATTTATAAGCAAAATAGAAGTCATTCAACTACTTCCAGTAGTTACTCCTGCTGTATTGTGGCAAAATACATTGCTTTATGGCATTATTTAAGATATACTTATTGGGAATAAAAACACCTTTTTAGCAAAATGGAAATAAAATATTTCTATCTTGTAAGTTTCAGAATGAAGAATATTAATGGAATGTTTCTTTGGTCTATGTAAATTAGGATAAAGCCTCCTTTCTAAATCATTCCCACATCTACTGTTGAAGATGTGGGTGTTACTTTTTAATACTCAGTTTGTAATGTAAAGCCATGGATTTAATCCATTCTCTGAGTGATACTATTAAAAAAAAAAAAAAAAAATCACCTTTTTTCATCTTTGTTCTCTCTCTGCTCCAAGGATTTTTTATCATAGCAATCTTCATGTTAAAAGCCTTCCAAAGATAAGCAATGTGTGATTTCAGTCCTGCTGCAGCTGAACATGTTGCTTCCACACTAGTCCTTGTCCATTAACTGCATTGACAAAGTGAAACGCAATCTGACACGTAGACTTTCAGATGCCTCATTGTACACTTCACCTGCTATGACCTTTTAAGCAGCAGCAGCAACAGCATATTTTAATATAAGATTTACTGCTATGGCACAGTTCTTCCATGTGTAAGTTTTACTGTACAGGAATTTGCCAGGAGAAAACTGACTTCCAAATGATGCATAAAACAAAAATATCTTTGTACAAAATTAATAATTATTTCTGATTGATTTTTAAATATGATGATATCAGGATAGGGATTACCTCTTTAACTGCTAATGGATAACATTGTCTCTTACCTTCAGGAAAAAATACAAGCACCTAAAAATCCATATGAAAATGTATTGGTTTACCTTGTCTTTTGCACCTGATAGTGCTTATATGAATTAAACCACCTAATCTGTTTAGTAAGTTTTATTGCTATTTATCTTCAAGGGTAATTGCTCTCTTAAAACTATTTTTATTTCTGTTAGCTTTTAACTGTAGATTTCAGGAACTTCATATTTCTGACAGTATGTAATATATTACTAGACACTGCCTAGCCTTGATACCATAGCAGCTATTATGATGCTTAGGATGAGAGTGATTTGTCTATGCAATGTGTTTGCATGGGGATATTTACATGGGTTGTATAATAGCTCATCAAAAGCCTGACTGTGGTCATTTGAGCATTTCATAAATCTATTATAATTGGTATTACAGAGATTAAAAGTCACTTTTAGACCTACTGAGAATCTGTGAGGCTAAATCCACGCACCTTCCTGAGAAGTACTAACTGTGGGGGGAAATAAACACACAGGCCAGCTGTATTGCTCCATGTCCATGTCTTATGATCGGGGCTCCAGAACTGGACACAGTACTCCTGGTGGGGTCTCACAAGACCTGAGTAAAGGGGGAATCACCTCCCTTTGACCTGCTGGCCATGCATCTTTTGATGCAGCCCAGGACACAGTTGGCTTTCTGGGCTGCAGGTGCACATTGCTGGCTCATGCTGAGCTTCTCATCCACCATTACTCCCAAGCCTTCTCCTCTGGAGTGTTTTTGATCCATTCTCCACACAGCCTGTGTTTTTGCTTGGGATTGACCAACCCACGTGCAGGACCTTGCACTTGGCCTGGTTGAACTTCACGCAGTTTGCATGAGCCCACTTCCCAAGACTGTCAAGGTCTCTCTGAATGGCATCCCTCCCCTCCAGTGTGTCAGCCTCACCACACGGTAATGTCGTTGTGTATAAATATGTAATGTCATTATAATGGGAAAAATTGGAAACTGTTGGAAACCATTTCAAATAACATAAACAGCATAGAAAGGTAGAATACTTTATCATTTGGCTGAAGGAAGCCTGATTTCTTAGGGGTATACAGTCAGCACTGAGAAAAGTGATAAGACGGAGTGATGAAGTTGTGTAAAGCTCAGAAGTGTACATTGTATCTTCACTGTAATTGTGTGAAAGTGCTTCATTTCAGTATAATACAGTTTGAATTATCAAGCATCTCAGCATGATTTATCCTAAAAACAAATTTCCGCAACAATTAATGAACGTATTCCACTTAAGGTGTACTTATGACACACAAAGCAGTTCATTAAAAATCCTCCACTAAGGTTTTAATCTGTATGGTGAAGAAATAAATGTTTGACTCCTGCAAAAGTATTTTGCATTAGAATTTTTAAACAATATAAAATTTACTTACATTTTAAAATGAACACTAAACAAACCACATTTATTTTGCATTACAAATACAGGCTTGATGTTAATTAAGAAAAAGGCACACAAAAGACAAAATGGCATTGATTTGCTATTATCTAAGTTTTACTCTGAATCTAGGTTGCTTTTTGTCTTTGGAAAGAGAAGAAGTGAAATTATTATGTCCAGCATTTATGAACTATACAAAATAACTGTGGACAACTGGTGCCATAGTAATGCAGTTCTCTCCAAATATCTTTCAGAAGACATTTACTCATGTATTTTTCAGATACTTCCATTAGTGATCCATCTTTCAGGAATAATGAATCATCATGGATGTCATTTGCACCCTTTTATATCCGGCATAAGACCCATATCAGACTACAGTTCCAGCCTCTGTCTGCAGACGGTATCCTGTTTTACACTGCCCAGCACTGGGGTACTCAGTCAGGTAAGGATATTCCAGTTTGCTGCTGTTATACACCCAGGCAGTACATTGGAGTGATTCAGGAATTCAGTCTCTGCAACTCATTGTCCATGGTTACTGGGTTTTGAACTGTGAATAATGATGTTCGTAAGAAAAAAGATGCATAACAAAATGTTTGGTTAGACAAAAGCCAACAAGTTTTTAATTAAGTGATTCAGGAAACCATTTTTCCCCTGAAAAGTAACTGTAGCCAGCTCTTCAACAGACATTCACTGATACTGCTCCCACAGTCCCAGTGCAGCTACATTAGGATTCAAGGTCTGAAAGTTTGGCCCGGTGCTTCAAAATGACCAAAAATAAAGCAATATAAAACCAAATCAAGTAAGTTAAATGAAAGCAAACAGACTATGTGAGAGCTAATAAGGCTTATCAGAAATTTGACTTCTTGTTATGTAATGCTGAAAAGCTTGCTAGTACAAACAAAACACAAAAAAACACAAAACATACAACTCTGCATTTGCCAGATGCACACAAAACATACAACTCTGCATTTGCCAGATATGCGGAGTGAAAAACAAATCTAAACAAAATTTAAAGTATTTTAAAATTTACTGAATTAACTTCCTAAAATTTCATGGCAAGAAAATATAATTTGCTGGCCAATGTAACTACCTTTTAACATTTAGCCCTTCAGGTGAACATTTTTTGTACTTACTTTATTAACATCATCTTTATATTGCATTTATATGGTGTCTTGCACACTTTTAAATAGAAGCATTACATACAATTCATAACATGATCTTAGAGCAAATTTTTCACTTCTATTAAGCAGTGTGTTACACAAAAATGGGCCTTTGTATGACAAAAATAGCACTTAACTATCATGTTTTTTTACATTCCTTGTTGAAAGCCTAAAGCCTTGAGGCATTTCAGTAAACATACTCAGCCACACATGCATATAAACACACATATGACAGATTTACCACCTTCTTACTCTGTAGACAGATGTTTGAACAGGCAGTTGTTCAGTAAAACTGCTAATACATCACACACTGCTGGCACCACACGGTTGCCTTTTTCTTATTACAACCACACACAGAGAAGCAGCTTTAAAGAAAAATATATGGAACATCTGTAATAAAAATACATTTATTTGCAAAGAGCTCTGTCTTTTACAATGAATCTTTTATAATTTTCTTACTTACAGGCCAAATTCTGAGATTCTCAGTGAATAGCTCTCTCCTGGATAAACTAAAGCATTACATGGGCCATGAAAAATAGAAGAGGAAAAATGGAGCTCTCTCAAAATAATAGTCAGAGGTCATGGAAGCAGCAAGCATATAAAGAAATTAACTGTCTCTTTGGAAACATCAAAGAGAGTGCTAAGTCTGTTTCATTTGGGCCAGAAGTGGTTTAGCATGAGCATGCCCTCATCCTACTGCCATTCATGGATGTTTATTTTGCAAAGGAGTAAATATTTTCTTTAAATTACTTTCTAGGATCATATAAATTTAATTTCAAAATAACAATAATTTTCCATAGAGTAATTTAATTCCTTTACAAATTTCCTACTTCCATCTTCACTGTCCTGAAATTTTGAAATATTTAGGAAAAGCTAATCATCTGGCTTTTTATATTTGCCTCCATCTAATCCTGTCGAATCCAGACAGAATTACACTGATGAAAGACTCAGAAGTATTCTTAGCAGCCAGCAGATGTGAAAGAGATTTCTGCTGGGATTAGTTTAGAATGCACTTTATATATAACCTTTTCTTCTACACAGTTATGTAAGATTTAATAAACTGATTGCCAAAATCACAGGAATTTTTTTCTAAAATTCCTTTTTAATACTTAGAATACTTAGAACATTTTTTTACTCGCTAGACAGTGCTGTTTTTTTAAGAGATGAGCTCTGACTATGCAGCTTATTTAGCAAGATACTTAGTTGTAGCATCTCACAGTGGCATGGTTATACATCAGCTGGCTTGTCACCCATATAAACACTACACTGGGACTTACCCTTCAGGAGCATGCCCCTTCCAAATAATCTCAGAATTAAAAAATAAAAAAATAAAAAAAAAAATTAGTGGATGAAGAAATAAACAGGAGACTTCCACTGAAACATTTTCTTCTTGCTTTGTTCTTTTCAAAGGACATTACATGCATTTCTAGAAAGGATAGGTAAATGGCTAGTCTTCTTACTTGAAAGTTGATAGGCTGGTTCCAGTCTCTTCTAACAATGTGATTTATTTAGTACACACATTTAAACACCTGGCAAATTGGCATAAAATGGAAAACATCCTATGCGTTTCCTAGAATTCTGTCAGTCACTGTTTTTCTTGCTCTGTTAGCTACTTCTGAATGTATATAATTACTTCAAGTGTGGTAGTATAGGTTTCTGCAGGCCCAAAGAAAATTTCCAACAATTGGCAATATTTAAATTATTTATCATTGTTGTTGTTGCTATTATTATGGGGGAAGAAAACCAACAAGTAAGCTGTGTATGCATATTTTAGTTTGGAAACTTGCAGACAGAATGATATGGGGACTTTTTTCCCCCACTTTGATTACTTGCTTTATGGCAATGAGGTAAAAATGTGGGAGATGCACTGCTTCTGAGTGAGGTCTCTGCAAATAATTCAGCATTCCTGTGGAAGTCAGCAGAGGATTGGTAAGAAGGCCAGCCCAGTTCAGAGTTTTGTCAAGTCCATTGTATCCTGTTTGTACCAAAGAAAGTATGAGAGCCCCATTGAATAAATAGCCTTTAATTCAGACGAGGTTTGTTTGGATGCCCATCAATTGCTTGAGCCATGTATAATTCAATCTATTTACATAGGGACATCTCTATATTCCTGAAGGCCTTGTTAAAAGGCAGTAAGGAGCATTAGTTTTTCATTGAGTCATAGCATTACGAAGCTTTACATTTGTTCATGAAGGTGCAATATGCTGCACTTTCTGCACTATTCTAGAGTTCAGGCCAGGGTGATGGAAAGGTTTGCTCCCTGATGAGATGAGAAGCGTTATGCTGGGTGACTAAGAAGGAAGTCAGGTTAATAAACAGAATGGAATGACTCATTCTACACTTAGTACTCAACATTTGCAACACCAGTGCTCTGTGTCTCTCTTAATAGGATTATGTTACCTGCCTGGTCTGGAAAACCTCAGAGCTTTAGCTACTGATATTTAAGGCATTTCAGTTTAAAAACCTAAGTGTAAAAATAAGAGCCAGTAGAGGTGTGTGATGTTTTTCCAAGACAATGCTTATGATTAAAACTGAATCATGGAATTGGACTAAAATCTTTTGAAAATATGCAGAATTTCTAGAATACCCACAGTGGAGGAGTGTTTTTTTCCTAATCAGAAATGAATTAGTTATGCACCTACATTAGAACAGAAACTTAGAGTGGTTAAGTCTTCTCTCTTGGCAGGCATTTTCCTTAACTGACAGGGACATCATTTCTGCTTTGTCATTAGTTTTGATATCATTTGTATGGACTAAATTAGCATTGTAGGAAGCAAAGCTGCCAGCTGTCTGTGTGACAGAATAGACATCCCCATTGTTCTGAAATCTGTTGCATATGAAGTGTTGTTACTACCCGTTTGCTGCTGGCAAGAAAATCAAAATGGAAGCTGGCAAATTGAGGTTGCCCAACGAGGAAGGTGGTTCCTTCTAGCTGCCAGGGTGACTAAAGGGAAGAGAAAAAGTTTCTTTACCAAGGAGAGCAGCATTTTTGAAAGGTGAGGCTCAGTGTTAGAACCTACAAATAGATAATTGCCTGTCTCTTTTAGATGCATGTGTCTGCAGGGTAGTTCTGGATCCTAGCTATGCTCTTCTGTTCCAGGATGGTGCTCCCAAGTGAAAGCTGGAATCTACCTGCTGACATAGTGATTTTTTACTTGTTTGAGAGATTTACAGGCTTGGTTCAATACCTGTTCTCAATCTTGTATTAGCTGACATGCAACTCCATACATGAAGCAGAATCATTTTGTAATAATGCACAAAAACATATCCATGGGTAGTTCCTCTAAGAGGAACTGGCTATGGTCATGACTAGATAGAAGTTCCAGTTACAATAGCTGCAACAAACTGCTATAACCTGTCAGCTGACTGATACCTGTCTGTGTGCATGCACTCAGACCATGGCAAAGACAGAGTCAAGGTTAACAAAACTCTAAGGACATGGAAGGAAATAAAAGATAGAGATTAAGCAGAAAACAACAAACTTCAACCACGCTTCTGTGCTATTGGCTAGCAATTAGCAGCACAGGCTTCAGAAGGGTGGCAGTAAGGCTAATCTCCTCTCTCTGTCCTTTGTTCTTTTGTTCCATCCATTTATAGGCCTCCCTTTTCTGTTTTGCTTTCTCTTCTTGGCCATGGGCTCCTGGAAGTGTGCAGGAGACCAGCTGTGAGGGACAACTACTGGTCGGTTAGGTTCCCTCTCATGTGGAGACCACAGTGCATCAATTTCCTTAGCCACTGAGTACAACCATTTGGCTAGAGGTTGACACGGTTCTTTTAACCTTTACTAGACTAGCAAAGTTCTGCTCCTAGAAGAATACATAAAGTGTCACAGTGTAAAAGGACACAATTTGGGTCCATGGAAAATCATGCAGAATAGCAAAGTGAAGGGAGAACTGAAGAACAGGAAGAATTAAAGCAATGTGAACCGAGTTCAGCAAGGCAAGAAAGAACAGTGAGCAAAGATACATCTGGAGGTATGATGCATCATACCAGCCAGAGGCAATATTACTGTTGGAGACACAGGCACTTCATTATGTTGGCTTAAAGGGGTCAGTTTCAATCAAAGATGAGCATATACTGAAACCAAGCTATGGTAAGAGAGCTCCTTTTCATTAACTGGGAATGATTCCTGGGAATGTTACTGCTTATGAAGTATAAGGTTCAAATGTTCACTCTCTCACCATGACAGTCCCAATGTGAATAAATGTTTCTAAAAAAACCATTGTGGCCATAAGCTAGAGGAAGGAAAGGTGACGTAAAAGCAACAGAAGGCATACACTAAGGTCGACAAACATATATCCAGAGATGCTGTCCCAGGGCTCTGAAATGGCTGAAGGAACCAAGAACACAGGTGTTCTGTAACCAGGAAACCACTGCCTAGAGCTCTGGAGACACCAACCCTGCAGAAGCTGCTGAAGCACTTAACTCATCAAAGCCTCTGTCCTCAACAGAATATCATAGCATAGATGCTTCTGCTTTGTAACACAGGATAAGAGAAAGGAGAAGCATCAGATGTCTTACAAGTATTTGTAAAGGAATCTAGACCTTTAGTCCAGGAACTAACTAATCAGTGAGTTCCAAGCAAACAGCCTTTAGAGGGACTTGGATCTCTATATCACTTGAGACATGACAACAGCATCAAAAAGGTCAACACCACTGACTAGAAGACTGCTTATGAAGTTGCTTGAAAGGATGCTCCTTTGGCCTTAAAAACTAAATTTGCAATGAAGTGTAGGAATAAATTCAGGTACTCTTAACAGGTAATAAAGGGTTCACCTTGTATGCACACACAGAGAGCACAGGGGTAGACTGAGTCACTGTGGGGAAGAGACCCTGAAAGAGGAATGTTGAAAATACCATCCAGGATACCCTCCCTGCCTGTGGCCTGTCAGCCTAAGATCCTCTGACATTGTATTCAGTCCTCCTAGGAAATATATCAGCACTGAGCCGATTTTATAGTGAAGCAGTAGCTGCAGAGATCGTTGCCCAACACAGGTGTGTAAATTTATCACTATAGCATTTGCTAATGCCTGGTAATGCTTCTGGCATGAATAGGGCATCTCAAAATAGAGTGCAGCATTCCTAGCATGCGTTTCCAACTGTAAAAATCTTTGACAAATTATGATGTAGATGAGTTTCCTTTGGTAATGTAAAAACATGGTGACCTGATACTGCTTAAGCATGATGCCGTCTCAAGACAGGGATATACGGACACACCTGCAGGTTTAGATAAAAGCTGAACATGAGAGGGCATTATCACCATTTGAGAAAATTTTAAATTGAACTGCATGACTGTAACCAACTTGCTTACAGACTTACATACTTACTGAGTATGACTAGCAGCAAGGTGAGACTTGTTCACAAAATGAAAACCTGAAAGTTAAAGTGATGAAGAAAAATCGATACCTGTTTTGAAGTGCTGCCTTTTACTATGGAATAGAGACAATCTACCCTGAGATGGAGCAACTTTGACCTTCAGTCGTTTGGTGAAAACCCTGGTCGAGGGTTTGCAAGCAGTAGTGTATTTAAGTGCAGAACAGTTCTCTTAAGGGAACACCTGCTACAAAATCCCCTTCCCCTGAGGAGACAAGGAAACAATCTTTTAGCATTTGAACTGTAAAAATCCCCTCTTTATTCTACTGAAACAGGGAAGACAGGGGCAGGAAGGTGCATCAGAACAGAACTGAATGATGTAACAACTGAAGATGTTATCCAACACCCATGGTCTTGACATGGTGCCATTTCTAGTCACAGCTAAGTTAGCCTATTTCCAAAGAAAGGATGTCATCTCCTTCACACTTAACAAAAGCAAATGTCCTCAGAAAAATCTCTGGCCCCAGTTAAGGTTTGAATAATGCCCAGACTGAAACAGTGGAAACTACCTTGCTTCGTGGTCTCCATATTGAAACTGCCAAGAAATTCAATTGTAAGGATGCCACTTGTTTGTAATGGTAATGCAATTCCTGTGAGGGCCTAGGCTTGCACCGGTTTCAGCTGTGCAACTTGTCCCTCAGAGACAGGGCAGACTGAGGTCCCTTGCTGAAAATGTCACTGGTTGCTAAAGGGAAGAACAACAAAGACAAGGCCATAATTTGCCTTCACTATGAGAAGAAGATTCACGGGCACTGAGCATGCATTACCTTATACTAGAGTCCTAAAATGTTTTCAGTCAGTCCCCCAGTAGTACCTATGGCATGATAAACTTAATGAAGAAATACAGTGCTGAACCTTGGGATCAACATCCACATAATAAAATTTATCTCAACACTCTGCTGTTCTTGCAAAAGACTGAAACAGCAAATCATCTGTGAAAAGAGAGGGTCTAACCAAGGGAATAAGAAAGTCTCTTGAAAGCATCAAGAAGACCTGAAATTGGAAAGTTTTAATTTTTTTTTTGTTCACAACTAGCGGAATAAAAGTTACTCAGATTTGAAGAGAGGCCTCAGGTCTGTGTTATAATCCTCTATATACACTACAAATAGCAGATGCAGGAATACAGATTTGCTCTTGCACCAAGACTCCAAAACTGACTGCAGGTATATTAGCAACATTAGACATTGTTAGGCTTGAGTCAGCAGTACTATGACTAACTGCTGAAACTGTCATTTTTCCATAGATATCACTGAAGCACACTTCTCTAATGTCATCCCAGACAAATCATTGTCAAATGTGCAAAGCTATCAAAAACTCTCTCTGCAGACCAGAAAGTCTTGGAGAAGTTCCAGCTTCTCCAGCTCTTGATTACAAGACAGATGAGCAAGCAACTCTGGTCAGCTGTTTTCCTTCTTCCTAGACAGCAAAGAATGAGTATTCATGTTCTTATGCAAGTCCACGTCTGGGAAGGAGGATTGAAGGCTGTCAAAGAGGTAGTTCAGAAACTTTTTCCAGTGCTCCTTTCTGACCCTAAGATTGAGGTCCTCATCAAAGAAACAGACAAGCAGGTTATCCATATTGCTCAAACAAGCGAGATGAGTGCATTCAAACTGTGCACTGAAAAATTGTTAGCTTAAAGCCACATCACTGAGCAAGAGCAACCACAAGTGGAGAGAATTGTATTCATTTTCTGGAAAAAGTAGGAACAAATAAGAACACTACATGCAGGTCAAGTAAAACATCAGAACTTGAACTAGCAAGCTAGAAGGAAGAGCTCTAGCATCGCAGAACTGGAGCTGGAAAAAAGGAAGAGCTGCCTTCTCATTCTTCTGTGGGTGTCAGGCAGGGAAGGTGAGCCAGTGAAACATCTCCACCCTTCCTGAATGGGAACCTGAATGATTGCTGAAATGATTTTAGTAACTTCCACAAGACTCCAGTAAATTAAGCTGTTCATTTTTAACTTCACTAAAAGTAATGTAATTCAAGGATTACTTATACCAAAAAATTAAAACCTCCAAGAAATCAAACTTCATTCTACCAATAGATCCACCTGCTGAATCTTTAAGGAAATTGTACTTTCCAAATTTAAAAGTTTTTCTTCCTTAGTAAAACACTACATGAAACTTAAATAAATATTTATTACATTTAAATGTAAGCTTTCTCTCCTGATAGTTACCAGTAAAATTTATTTAATTTATACTTTAAAAAAAATTATCAACAACCTTATGCCTAGTATTTCCAAAGGCAATAAAGAAAAATTGCAAAGACAAACATAATTTAAAACTGTGACTTACATTTGCAGACTCCTCCATTGTTCTCTTCTTCCTCCATCACCTTACCCTCTCAGACTCTCTCTACCCTTACACACCTTCTTTACAGCTCCCGTTTCCTACCTTTCCCAGCTTTTCTTCTTCATGTGTACAAGTGTATTTCAAAGTGGTAGTCTTACTCCTTTTATAGTGCCTGTAAGGCCAGAAACACTGGTAGTACAGGAAAAGATAACTCCCTGCTAATACTTCGTGTCACGGAGGCCTCCAGAAGACTAATTCAATAAAAACCTGATCTGTTCCTACAGTGGTCAGATTATTAAACCCAAACATCCCCACTAAAAGTAGTTTCAGGGAAAACAGTGTGTTTGGTGCAGACAAACTTTCATTGCACTGAACTTGACAAATCCACTGGGCCTGTATTCAGCATACAAAAATTGAGAGTATCCTGGTATTTATAACTTGGCCAAAAGTTGATTCTTTTTTGTTTGGCAACAGCAACTCACATTCCTTAGATGCCAAAGTGATCCTCTTTCCTTCTCACAGGTATCTAGTCTCCTGCACCAGAGCTGAGCTTTTTAGAATGTTTGGCTTCTTTCTTTCAAGGAACCATGAACTTAGTTTCCAACAATGGAAAAGAAAAAAAGGCCGTGAGAGGCTCATCAGGGAACATTTCCATTTGTGTGGTTTGTACATGGTGGTGATACAAGGCTACTGAAAATACGTTACCGATATGGGGAATTGCAGGCTTGAAAGCATCAGGATTACGAATATCCTGTTTTCCACTAAAAAGTAAAACTTTAATATATTTTTTTACAGGTGACTTTCTATGCATATCATTACTAAATGGATTTGTACAGTTACGCTACAATCTTGGAGACAACACAGTCATTCTACAGAGCTTTCAGAAGGTCCGTACAAACAGAAACACATGGCATTCGCTCAAAGCAGGAAGAGTTGGTACTGAAGGCTACCTGGACCTGGATGGCATCAACATGACTCAAAAAGCTACTCCTGGAATGAATGCGCTAGACACGCACACGGATTTCTTTGTTGGAGGAGTATCCTCCTTAAACCTTGTCAACTCAATGGCAGTAGAAAATGAACCCACAGGTTTCACCGGTTGTATACGAGAAATTGTTATAAACAACAGGGAACTGAAGCTTACCGTGACTGACCCCAAAGGTGGAGCCAACGTTGGTGACTGTGATGGAACGATTTGTGGTTACACAGTGTGCAAAAACAATGGAATATGTCGAGTTAAAAACTCAGGCTTTTCTTGTTCTTGCCCAAAAGAATGGGTAGGGAACACATGTGAACAACCGATCCACTGTTCACAAAACAGGTGTGGGGCTCAAGCTCTCTGTATTCCTCAACCTACTTCATTTTCATATATCTGTGTATGTGCACTAGGCTGGTCAGGTAAGTATTGTGACAGAAAAACCACATTTTTCATAGCTAAGTTTGTTGGCAACTCCTACATCAAATATACAGATCCTTATTATGGAACAAGAGACCTCCAGAATAGCCGCATTTCTGTAAATTTTACTACCAGTCAAACTGAAGGCTTAATAGTATGGATGGGTAAAGGTGAAGATGAAGATAATGATTTCCTTGCCATTGGTCTTGCCAATGGAACATTAAAAGTTGTGATTAATCTTGGAGAAAGAATCTCTGTTCCTCTAATTCATAGCAAACACTCCACCTGTTGCGATGACAGATGGCATTTTGTTACTGTAGTTCAAAACCAAACTTGTATTAAGGTGTATCTTGATGAGGAGCTAATTCTTTTTGAAGATATTGATCCAGACAGAAAGTACACTGCTTTAAACTATGGTGGCATTTGTTACTTTGGTGGGTTTGAAATTGGCAGGAAAGTCAAAATAGTTACTGCAGGGCTTTTTCAGAAGGAATTTATTGGTAAAATTAAAGATGTTGTGCTCTTCAAAGATTCTAAGAAGGTTCAGCTAATTAAAGCAGAAGGGTATAATGTTTATGATGGAAATTATAGAAAATAATTGAAAACTATTTACATAGTGATCAATTTCCTTTTCCCCCTGTTTCATGTGTTAGCTGGCAGTATAAGACTAAGGAACTGATGTAGAATAGAATGGTTTGAGTTGGAAGGGACCTTAAAGAACATAATCTAGTTCCAAGCCCCCTGCATGGGCAGGTAAACCTCCCACTAGATCAGGTTGCTCAAGGCCCCATCTAACCAGGCCTTGAACACTTCCAGGGATGGGGCTTTCACAATTTCCCTGGGCAATGTGTAATACCACCTTCACGCTAAATAATTTATTCCTAACCTCTAACCTGCATCTACCCTCTTCCAGTTTTAATACATTACCTCTTGTGCTCTCACTATAAGCCCTTGTAAAAAGCCCCTCCCCAGCTTTCCTGTAGCCCCATCAGGTACTGGAAGGCCACTATAAGGTCTCCCCTGTGCCTTCTCTTCTCCAGGCTGAACATCCCCAACTCTCAGCCTGTCTTCACAGGAGGTGCTCCAGCCCTTGGATCATCTTCATGGCCCTCTGGAAGCACTGAATAAAACTGTCTCCGATTTTTTTTTTTAATGCAGAGTATTAATAGCATATGTAACATGTGAGCTGATGGTTTACTCATAAAATTACTTGTAGATACTTTTCAGTATTTTTGGTAAATAATGACAAATTCTGCAGGGTTTTTTATCTTTATTGTACTGGAAATGTGTTTGTAGACAATAAAGTATTAATTAGCTTATAAAGCCAACCATTAATCCAGTATTACATGGTTGTTGCCTTATAAGAACAAGCAACTTACCTGGTTCTCTAAAATGCTTAAATGTTATTAGAATGCAGTTTCTCTTTTACAGTTTTGCAATATTAAGATCAGTTGTAAAAACTGAAATTGATAGGGGAAGAAAAGGTGCACTTGGGGCTAAAGCACATTTATTGCAATGAGAATTTTTAACATCGTAACACCAGTCTGCATTTGTTAACTCCATGAAGTTTTTCTCCCTCCCTTCTGAGTATTTATCTCGTCTGCATTTAAGTAAAAGGGTTTAAGCCTGTTTTCACACTAAAACAGTACAATTAAAATAATTCTTTAAGTGCAGAAAAGGTATCTTACATAATTACTGCACAGATATATAAATATGCCTGCTGTTTTTCTCCAGCAGAGGCCACCCATGTTTGACTACATGGAAACTTGTTTTAACCATTTGCAACCGGAATGTGGGAACATGGCAGTCTGCCTACCACTAACTTCAGTTCCTAACAGCTTAAAAACTAGAAAGTCTAAGAACTGCTTTCCTTTAGCTATACCCTTCTAGTCTATATGCCCCTACATGAGATTCTGAAGTTTTACTAGACCAGTGTTTTGGCCACAGTAAATTCAATTTTCATTACTATCTTCTTCATGGATTTATAATGTCAAAAGTAAAAAGAGCTCCTCCGTAAAAATGCAAAAACTCTATTCCTTCTGTAAAAGTTCAGTAATATTCTAAACTTTAGTGAGCAGTAAAAACAAAATAAATCAAGTTATATCTTAATGTCCTTAAGTGATTTATGATAGTATCTACATTTCTCATTTGACTGTTACCTTACTGTATAACCATTAAATAAAAATAATAGTGATTGATTCCTGTATTTTCCTTTTTTACACTGCTGTTGGCTCAAAAGCACGCAATAAATCATCACCTCCTCGCATGGAAATTCTCCAAATACAATGAGCACCTATCAGAAACAAGTAACTAGTTCTGATGAGGTGTTTTTGTCTTTCCATGAAGCTGACACGGAGCAGAGACAGTAAGCACAGTAAAACCAGGAAACACACATTATTCTTGACATAACCATAATTAGCATGTAGCAATGACTGCACTGCCAAGTCACTTACAGATTACTTGAGGATAACTACGGTGGTGATGGAACTACCCCAAGATGTCTTAATAAGGATGTGCAAACTTCTTTGTGAGGTTCTTTTTATCCTCTTTATCTGCTTTGAACCCTCAAGTGATCAGCCTGATGCAACACAGCTTCTTTTCCCCTCTTCCCAACAGGCAGCTTATGAAGCCCAGGCTGGCTCCAGATTCTTCCAGTTTCTCCAAGAAGGGCCTTTTATGACCATGTGATGCTGGGGATGGGGGCACATTTAGGGCTTATCCTGTTCTCTCTGGGGCTGCTGGTGTACTGCCAGTTCCTCATCAGTGCAAACTGCTTCTTGTGGTCTGAGCAGCAATTCAGTGTAAAACAAGCAATCAGAGTGCCTCCAGCTAACAAGAGTGTTGGAAGGAGAGTGACTGAAGGCAACAGAGAAGACAACATCCTTTATTCCTGTTGTAGTGGGATTTATTCTCTTTACACTAACTCAGATTCTAGGACAAAATCCTGGAAACTGTCGCTGCCTGTTAATTTTGTACTCTTAACAAAACTCTTCCTCAAGAGCAGTTTTACTGTGGCTCTCTCCAGATTCTACATATAAGAGGCAGAAAGTAAAGCACTTGGCAAACTTGGAAAATGTCTACATATTCTTTCCAGAAAAATGTTTTCTGGTAGATCTGGCAGAAAGCACTCCTGTCCCTTCTGTACAGACAGTTGCAATTTTCACTGCTCCCGGTTTCTTTTTAGAGCACAAATGGATGTGAATGTGAGAGATCACCAGTGGACCAGGAGCAGATGACTTAAATGGGTCAAAAGAAAATCTTCACAAACAGAGCTGCCAACTTACATCTTACTCTAAAAGCCAGAACAATGTGTTGGTGCACTTTTCTGTCTAAAGAACCCTGATGTAAATGTTTAAACACAACACATGCATAATACTACCAGATATATTCAATGGCAAGACTACTATACAAACCATGGAATTAATGTGGAAAAGATTATTGATCATGTCAAATTACTTATTAGAAGTCTGCTATCCCCGTTATTCGGTGCAAGATTTTTAATTTTAGTCAATTTGACCATGAAGCTACCTGCAAGGTATCCAAGTAAAGTTTTACCTTAAAATATGATAGTAATTAAAACTAACAATTTGTGTGTTTTTAAACTACAGCAAAATACAAAATGCTACTTCAGTACATAAAGTCATGTGCTCAAAGGAAAAAAAAAATCGCTGAAAAGCAAAACAATAAACCTAAGTTTTTCTTTATATAATGCAATGTTTTTGTCGTTTCTGACAAACTCAAGAAAATTACCAGTGTATTTCAAGAAGTGTAAGAGCAGGAGATTATTTTTTTTTGCTTTCTGCTTTGCATCAGTGGATAGATAGCAATCACTGCAAAATACCTATTAACTCAAAGTTCCAGTGGTACAAACATCTGTATCTGCCCTTGCCACCCCCCTTTGCCCCTCAAAACTTTTAACAGCCAAGCCATGAAGTGTACAACAGATGTGACATTCTGTAACTCAGCCTGCTATATCCATATTTAGCCTACAGTTTTACACCTATGAAATCAAACACACACAATATGTGAGAAAGTTTTATCGTTTTAGAATCAAAATATCCCTTAAAATATTTACATTTTACAGTAAAAAGGATAGCAAAACACAAAGTAATGTACAAGCTTAGGTATTCAAGTTTTTGAAGCATGGAAAATGATGGGAGAAATGAATTTACTACAACAAATCAGATTTTCAAGAATTTAGGTTAAAAATGCTTTCTTATTAAAACAAGTGCAGTTTAAAGCAATAACATTTGAGCAGCTCAGCCTTCCAATTTCTGGTCACAAACTGCTTCAGATGCTTAGGAAATACTTGAAAAACTAATGAAATACACTTGATTATTTTATTGTACTACTGAATAATTTATTAAAAAAGCCCAACTCTTCACACCACTGAGCATATTAGATTTTGTTGTAATGTGTGTGGATTCTGAGGCTTTGCTACAGTCTTTAAAAACAGTGCAATTTAAAAATAAGGTTATTGTATGAAATTCACCTTTAAAATTACCAGAGCATCTTAAAACAGAAGAGAGCACAAATTACCAAAGGCAGCAACTATACTGCAGACTTGACTACAGCCAACTTTATCAGCAAGAAAATTTCTAAGCTTTTATTGCATATTAATAAAAGGAATCTTTAAAATTTTGAATATACAGCAATGTAAAATTTTAAAAAATATTAAACTCCTACTTCTAGTGACAGTTGGTATAATGAAAAAAAAGGATGAGTATTGGTACATTGACTGGTACCAAAACACAGACTTGTTTCTGCAAAACACCAACACTGAATAAAAAAGATGGCACAATCCTAGCAGGCTTTTTGTTTGTTTTTAATACAAAGTTTTACAACGTTGCTCTAACAGTTTATTTAAATAGAATTTTTAAAGGCTGCCTGCATCTTTTTACCTTTTGCTTTTAGTTCTGTCACTGTGGTCCCTATGTCTCTCTCTGTTCTTTTCACTTTCTCGTTCTCTATGTTTCTCTTTGCTTTTCTCCCTCTCCTTATCTTTTTCATGAGCCTGTTCTTCACTTTTAGGCTTCTCTGTCTTTTTTTCTGGATTTCTAGTCTCTCTGGGGCTTTTTCCATCAGCAGACCTATCACTGTGTGGAGATCGCAATCTTTCTTTGTCTCTCTGTCCTTCCTCTCTACCCTTTCTCTCCCTTTCCTTTTCCTGGTTTCTGTCTCTGCGTCTATTTCTTTCAGAGTCTTGCTCCCAGTATTTTTCGTTGTTCCACTCTTTTTCATGTCTGTCCTTCTTTTGGTGATGGGATTCACTGTAAAACCTTTGTCTCTGTTGATCGGTTTTTCCTCTGTTGAATGCTCTCTCCAAATGCTGTTCTTGTCTGCCCCAAGGATCACTGTGGCGTCTTTCTGGTCTCCTACTGTCTTTATTCTGAAAAAAATTTTCTGGCCCCAAAAATCTTGATTGTTTGTGAGACACTGGTAGCCCTTGTGCAATGGGTCCAGCATAGTGTGGTGGCTGACCTGATATATGAGCTACTGGTGGCCATGGCATCATTGGATTTTGAGGAAAGCCAAAGCCTGGAGGAGGAAGAAGTGGAGGTGGCAAATGAGAAGGAAATCCAAACATAGGGTTGCTTTGTGGAGGGAAGTTATGTGGTGTTGGAGGTTGAAACTGAAATCCAGGTGGATTAGATTTAGGATGCTGAAAATTCTGCTGTGGAGGCCTAACAGATGAGAAGGTGCCACTTGTAATAGGACCTGGGACTTTGGAAGTAAATTCAGAACGAGAAGAGTTTTCAGTTTCAAAATGAGATGAAGTTGCTGCTGGTCCCCTTCTAAACGAGTTCACTGTTTCGATATTTTGCATCAGCGGATCTTCCTGCGAGTGTTTGGCATCTTCCGCTTGCGATGCACCTGCACTATCTGCTTTTGCTGCAGTTGAACTGTACTGCGTCTCTGCTTGGGCATCACTTTGATACAGGTTCAAGCCCACTTCTCCAGAAGCTTGTTTATTCTCTGATTCCATCTGATCATTTCCTGAAGTGTTCTGTCGGTCTTCATTTCTGCTAACGTCTCCTTCCTTGCTTTCTGACGCGTTGCTCTGCTGGCTTCGTCCAGCTGCCTGTCGTGGGTCTCTTTTAAGATTAATAAATGGTGGTGATTTAGAGGTATTAGCAGTGGCTCCTTCAGCAGAGCCTACATTAACGTTGCTCTCTTTGTTTTTTTTCCCTGCATTTGATGAGGAAGAAGAAAAGCTGGAATTTGCAGTCCTTCTGACTTCCTGTGCAACATTATCCTTGTCGGGTAACTGCTGCTTTAGGTCATTTTCTTTACTTTCTTCAGTTTCTTTATTCTGTGACTGTGCAGATACATCTGCTAAAAATGCTTCTGTGGAAACATCTGGAGGTTTTCCCTTAAGACTCAGCCCTACCAAAGATGGAGCACTTCTTGCGGAACTTGAGGTTCCTACAGCTTCTGCATCCACAGTTGCAGTAGCATTAGTGGATTCTTGTACATCATCCAAACCAGTCTTTCCTTCACTAACTTCAGTAGTTACATCAGCAACATCCATGTTTTCTTCTTTTAAAGTTGCTTGTTCATTTAATAATGGTGTGTCTTCACTGGGACTTGTTTCTGACTTGCTCTGTTCATATACCTGCCCTGTTGTACCCAACAGGCTTTGAAGGATATCATCCACTGGCAAAGGTTTATTTGCTAGCTCCAGAGTAGAAGGCTGATTTTCCCATCCAACCAGGACTCCAGGAAGAAATCTGAGAGGCTTTGGTGGTTCATGTTTAGTGCTTTCCACCAAGGGTTCAATAGCTGCAGGAGCATCTTCTACATTAGACTGCTGAGGTTTATTTCTCTGCTTGTGTAGCACAGTTGTGAAGGAATTAAAAAAATCATTTTCCTCTTCTTCTTCTAGTGTCAACTCATGATGAGAGACCTCAGGTTTGTTTGGCTTGCTTTTTTTCTCTGGTGGCAAGTTACTCAAGGTACTTTCAGAACCTTCATCCACAAAACTACTAGTTACACTTGTAACAGCAGTTATCTGCCTCTTCATCTTCTGGCGAATTATCAATCCCAGTAATAAATTTGGTCGATGTATTTCAATTCCTGCACAAAATTGTAACAGCAATTTATCATCTCCTTAAGTTTTGGTTAAGGCAATCATTTTAACAGAAATAACCATCATGCTCTTATGATGTATTAGCTAAATTATTTACTTTATGACATTTGAAATTTCCATAATTAAACACAACAATCAATACTTAATAAGAAATGTATTTCCTATGTAAAAATTATTATTTCAAACACTGGAAATTAAAAATACTTAAAGTAGTGTATCACCCACTAACATGTCCAAATATAGAATACAATACAGTTATATAGAGGACACCTAGTCACATAAGAAAAAGCAGAGAAGTTAAACAACATGTTAGCTAACACAGCTACAGTCTGAAACAGTAGTAGCAAAGCACAAGAGGAAAAAAATAAATGAATGTGGCTAGCACTCTTGTAACCACATCTCCCAAACATTTTGTGCTAGACATTCTTCTTCAAAGTTTACCAAGCCTGACTTTCCAAAATGGCTTTCCTCATTTCAGGAAGGCACTGTATGTCAAAGTAAATGATTAACTATGTCTTCATTATGTGTTTTGTTCTTGAAAAAAATCTTGAGTTGTATCTCATCCTCTCTTTCAGCCCCCACCTATCTCAAAAGAAGATATCATCCACAAATTTTTATAACCAAAATAAATTTATACAAAGTAACTCAGGTGTAAGCAGAACAACTAAGAGCCATGTCAGCTTTTCTTCCTTGCCCACCTGTTTTTTAAATTTTCCATGTTTTTTGGTTCTGTTGTTGTAGTTTTTTGGTTCTGTTGTTGTAGTTTTTTGGTTTTTTTTTTAAGAAAGTTTGAACACTTCAGAAAAAAAGGAATGAGTACATTACATACACTAGTACATCAAAAAATACTAATTTTAAGGTATCAATTTGGAACTCAGTACACAGCTATTATAGTTCACTCACATCACTGGCTTTACTCAGATTGTAACCTACAAAGCCACCGGGGTTAGAGGCAGAATGAAGAACTTGAAATGAAGATGCAGGCAGTAAGCTTTTCAACAATACTTAAGAGTATCAGAATCATATTACAACAGGAAATAAATGTCTTTTCAAGAAAAGTCATATAATACTATGGGAAACTCATGGCATGTTTGAACATAATATCTGGCACTTTAAAATTTATTTTTCTCTTATATTTCTGTTCTAAAGTTCTTTAAGTAGCATTATGATAATAAAATTCCAAATTCCAAGCTGTACTTACCAGGCCCATCAAAAGGCACAAGATGATGTGGGACTTTGTCTGAGGAACCTAAAGGGATGAGGTACAAATCTTTCACTTGCTTCATGTTGTTGGCTGCGACGCCGTAACGCTTTCTACTGCTGAAGTAGGCAAACAACAAGGCATAGGAGATCTGATCCTCTTCAGTTACAGGGGTAAAGCGAACCACACAGATCTCCTGTTAAAAACAGAAGGGGAAAAATATCATCAGATCTATTTTTTCTATGACATTTTAATTGTTTTAGTGACGGCTCTTAATTTAAAAGCACAGTTCAGAGGAGGAGAAAAAGCCCCACGGAGGCAGAGAGAACAAGAGAAAAGACAGAAGAAGCAGAAAAAGGGCCAAAAATAATTAAGAAGAACTGAAGAAAACAAAAATAATTTAGTGTAAAAAATTCATTGTGTTGCAGGAAAGAAAACCCAACATTGTATGAGCCAGCTAAGTAACAAGTTTTAGGGAAGCATGCCAGCTTCCAAGTAATTATTCCCATCCCCCTCTTAAAGTTACTAGAAAGCTTTACTTTTGTAGTCCACTATATCTGAGATACCCATTAGTACTAGGGGAAGATCAGTATTCAGATCCCAGAATGATGACCAAAGCCCAGCTAAGGAGTCGATGCTGGGGCTGATACTGCTTAATTATTTTAATTAATGACCTGGAAGATGGGACAGGAGACTGCAAAACTGAGATGACACCTAATTAGGGGCAGTGGTCAATATGTGGAGGAGAGTGGGCTGCCATTCAGAGGGTATGCACTGAAAAAATGAGCTTTCACAAAGGTCAAAGGCAAATTCCAAATTAAATCTTGAGCTGGAACAATCCCATGCACCAGGAGAGGCCAGGTCACTTGACTGGCTAGAAAGCAGCTTGGCATAAAAGGACACAGGGGTCCTGGTGGACAAGTTGAGTGAAAACCAGCAGTTCATCCATGCCAAGAAGGCCAACTGCATACTGGGGGTCAGAACTGGAGCAGCCAGCATACCAAGAGAAGCAATTATTTCCTTTTATCTGGCACTTGTGAGACAGCATCTGCAGAATACTACCTAGCTTTGGGCTCTCCCACTCAAGGACAACCTGCAGACAGTGGGACAGGTCCCGCAGAGAACCACTAAGATGGTTTCGCATACTGTAATTCTTGAGCTATGTGAAATGGTGTCCAGAGATTCATGCTGAGTTACTGTCTCAAATGAATACAGATATTGTCAAACAGCAAGTGACAGGTTAAGGTTAGATAGCAAGAAAATAAACACCATCAGCTGTCATCCATCCCATTTAAAAAAAACCACCAGTTATCCTTGAAGTGTCATGTGTTTTGCAAATGTTCCAGGGGGGCAAAAAAAAATTAAAAAATTCTTTGGAGTGAATAGGATGTATGTTAAACAAAACAGTAAGTCTTGAATATGTTAAATTCTTACCTTGGTCCCTGAAGCTTTGATTTTTTCTACGTACTCCCAGACAGTGTGAGGAGATATCCTGCCGCCTACTTGAATACTATCAGGTAAATCCTATGAGAAAGGACAACAGAAATCTGAATGTAATGTAAAAATTGTGGTAAATCCTTCATCCAGTATCTGTTTTATATATTCAAAACACAATTAATTCTTACAGTTCTTAAATTATGATTTTAAAGTATCAGTAGAAGTTACAACAGCAGAAACAAACTAATCTAAAGTTTGGATATTTAAATTAAGATTTGCAGTACAAAGTTAATGATCTGTACTACATCAGTTATGATTCAACATTGTTCATCCATACTTTCCCCAAAATTATTTACTACAATGAAGAGAGCACTACATAAACTTATTTTTTAAGGGACAAGCTAGTCTTACAACAGGTTAGGACCAGAATTGCTACCAGACAGACAAAAAAATAAACCCTATTATGCAGGTTTCTGTAGTAAGATAAGAAGTCTGTCAGCAGAGACCACGAGTAGACATTCTCTTGTTTAATGCTCTAACTTCAAAACTGAGCTACAATTTTCTCACCTCTAATTCAGAAAATGGATGCCACCAAGGTGGCTATTTCAGAAGTAAATTTTATCCTACCTTTCCCTGCTTCTGTGTACTACAGAAGATGTTCCATAAAAAACAGGAAACAGTTACCACTTTTCTAAAATCTGCTTTAGAAATACTGCTGCTCATCCTCAAGAAACATCCTTGCAGCGAGATGAGCTCAAAACACCTTAAAATATGTAAAATAATTTTAATCCTGATGAACATGGGTCCATGTAGGACGAACTGAAAAATACTTTACTTACAAATACATACCCTAACCTATTTCCTCCCACAAATGCTTTATCAGGACAATTATCATGCATCACCACCTTTCATTATTATACTATCATTAGCTTGCAAGGCAAACAAGTCATTGAAGTTAATTTATTAAGTTTTTCATTCACTGCAGTAAACATAAGTACCTCTGTTAAGTACTCAAATGAGCCAGAAACTGGGTAAGCCTTAATAACAAACTTTGCCACTGAAGGCATATTGATAAAACCCTTCCAGATGAAATTCAGGCGTGCAAGGAACAGACTTTCACATTCCACGGTACCAGGTGTTTCTGACCTAAAAAACAACAAACAAAAAGCCACTTTGGTTAGAACATGTTGTATAATGCAAGATATGTAAACCATAATCTTTCTTTGTAAAAGAACTTGAGTCATCAACTGTTTTCTTTTTAAGTTAAGCATACTAGACAGCCAATGGTAAGAGACAGGCAGATAACCATGTTTCTTGTCTTCCAGTGGAGCAGATAAATATTACATGAAGGAATGTCAGGTAAGCAGCACATTAGTTCACTACTATAAGTTTTGTGAATGGAGAAGTTATTTAGTCCAAGAGTTATGAAATGCTACCAAAAAGAACACACAAACACATATAGGTGCTGCAGAGCCAGTAAGAACTTATCAGAAGATAAGAACTTCCCCTGCTGCAGGGAGGGGGCAGAAGTCGGCATACTGCCTGTACCCATGTGCAGGTATGTACACACACATTCAGCTGCAGCACTGTACATACTACATTGCTTAGCAGCAAAATACAACATGAAGTCTGTATCCTGACATTTTAAATTTGAATTCATGCACCTTTTTAGACCTTTTTGCACCAGAAAATATAACGTAATTTACTTTTCCCCAAAAGAAAAAATAGTAACTAGAAGTTTGTGATCACAACATATGTAGTATTACTATTTATGACTGCACAGCACCTTTTACTCCAGCACAGAACCCCATTCCTAAGAAGTGCACAACTTCAAATACACAAAATGAAGTGACTAATGAAGTGTCATTAAAACAATTAGCTTTAGTCATAATAGCTTAACAAGATTAATACTGTCTTTCATGTAAATGTTTCTACAGTTTCTATTACTTTGGGAGAGGTGTGAATGACGACTTTGACGAGTCTTGCTTATCATCTTCCAGTAATTCTGAAGCTAAAATACTTGATGTTGAAGAAAGGGCATCTGCAATGCTCTCAGCTTCATTGTCTGACTGTTTCCGTGCAACTCCAACAGACACTTTCACTTTTTTCGCAGAGAGATCATCAGTAGGTGGTGCCATTCGGCCTGCAGAGAATGAATTGCAATGCTTGTTATTTTTTTATTGAAAAACCAAGAGGACTTCCTCTGAAGACTTGGAAGACACACCAGAAATACTACATATTGTCATCGAAGTGGAACAGGATAAAGACATCATACATTTTATATGTATTTATACAATGTATAAATTCACACATTGTATATATTTATGTAGTATTATACATAAATATTGCCACTGTAATACAGTAGGATAAAGAAATGCAGCATCAATAACAGCATGAACAGGAATTTAAGGGATTCCTTTCTCTGCATTTTTATGTGTTTTTTTCTAAACAGAAGACAACATTATGCCAATAGCCTATCATTTCAATAGCCTCTTTTGGAAATTATGGTGTAAAACGCTACTTCCACATCTCTGTCAGCAAACTAGGGAAAAAAGAAAAACCACATTTATTCACATTCTTGAAGTATATTGAGATTTATGACTAAAAAGCATTAAACAAACATTATGTATTTATTTTGACATGCAGTTCAAAATTACCTATGCAGATTTTGCAGTTAAGATCGAAGAGATGATTCTTATGTTGACTTGTGGTGTCTGGAGATGAAGATGCATTTACTTCTTTTTCAGCTTCCTCTGACTTCTCAAACAACTTTGTATTAAGTTCCTAAGAAAAGTCAAATACATTTCAGTTAGCCTTTTTTTCCTCTATTCATATTCATAGAATCGTAGAATGGTTTGGGTTGGAAGAGGCCTTGAAGATCATCTAGATTCAACCCCCCTGCACGGGCAGGGACACCTCCCACTTGATCAGGTTGCTCAGAGTCCCATCTAACCTGCCCTTGAATATTTGCAAGGATTGGGCTTCGACATCTTCCTATTGCTTAATATTTTACAGTATTTTTTTCCCTTCAGACACAAACCTCTCACTTCAGCTTTATAGCCTAAAAGGCTATCACTAAACCTACAAAAGCATTAAAAGAATTAATTGGTATTCCTAAATATCTTTTGGGTAAGATTTAGAGTATTTTCTACTATTGCCAGAATTCATCATACAGTCATAGACACAACTCGGAAAAAAAAAAAATAAATCACCAGGCCCAGAAGAGAAAGTCAGTGAGAATGAAAGAAAAATTAAACTTAAAACAGACCTAACATATAATTACAAATCGGAACAACGAAATCATGCACAAAACCACTTTACAAGCATATTATCTATGAACTAAATATGTCATGTTGCCAATTTTCTTTTTTACCTGAATTTCCATTACTTCCTCTTGTTCTTTTATTGGTGTTTCATTTTCAATTTCTATTTCTCCCTTGTGAGTAATTTTTGTGATAGGTCTTCTTTCAACTTCCCTCTGTTCTTTCTCAATCATTTCAATTGTCTGTAAAAACAGGAAGTTATTTGTATTTACTTCCATGCAATAAAATTAGCAAATGCACAAATATAATGACAGAAAATAGGACTGCAATTTGGAAACCCTCTGAGGGAAAAAGAGTATTTTCTTATTTGGCATGTGTCAGGTAGTTTCATAAAGCAAATGCACAAGCAGCTGGTCCAACTCCACCTTCAGTACAGACAGTACTTATCAGGCATGTATTTAAACAAGTTATAAAGCAGACCTTCATCACAAAATTTCAAGATAGATCATTCTGATTTTCCAAGAACTAAAGAAAAAAAAAAGCATCAACTCTTTTCCCATTATAATAGGGGTAATGTAGGACATAAATGCATATAGATTTCTATCATTTTTATAAGTTTGTTTTTGAGTACATAAATCTAACACTCTACCTCAAAAGAGCATTTCAGTGTACTTTGAAAGTAATGGATATGCTAATTCTGATCAGCACTGCTGCTTTGCTCTGTCACAAAAAATAAAACATAAACCATTCTTACTAAAATTGCTTCTTAAGGAAAATTTCTACTTCTTAAACAAGATACAGCTTGTGTTGGTTGTCCCCAATATTTAAGCCTGGTGTCATAAGGAAACAGTAACTCTACAATTGCTTTATCTGTCTGCCAAATACCTACAGCGACTTTTGAACATATTGCAAAAATTTAAAAAAATAAAATAAAATTAGTAAGTAGCAGTCACGAAGTCTTGTTTAAATAGGGAACGGAAAAATAACAGACAAATGGTAAGTTGCTATTTATTTTACACATTGTATTCCATTTCAGCCTTTAGAAATGCTGAAGTATTTCTCTGAAACATTTAGGACCCTTCAGCAATTACGGAGAAGCACAAACTTTTGTTTTGAAGGAAACAGCAGTGGAATATGGTTTTGTATGGTCTTCTTTCAGTATTTTATGGATATTACAACAACAAAATAAATAATGACTTTCTAGGCCCCCAAAACAACTTTGAGATGATACATTAATTCAGCACCTGTTTTTCTATAGGAAGTAGCAAAATTTTGTCATGTTTCATAAACAAGTCTAGTCACAGTACATAAAGAAAAGGGGAAGAAAAAACAGGGATACTTAATGTTGCAATGCAACCTGCAGTCTCTGAAACAGCTTTCCACGGTACTGAATCAGTTATCACTGAACACTCTTTCATTCTGAGCACACAGTATTCACGAGGATGAATTTCCATCTATTTCTATGTTTCAATAACTACTCATTACTTTTTTATCAAAGTAATCTGATCTAGCCAACAATTCCTAGTAACATAAAACACAAATACAAGATGCCTACCAGCTAACACTACTGCAATTTTGTGCCTTTCAGTTCTATTAAGTGGCATATAAAACCAAAGATTCTGCCAACACAAATTCAGATTTTGTAAACCATAAAACTTCATGCTACAAACTGGGCATTTGTAAGCAGGTACAGTTACCTATCATTGGACAAACTGCCCAATAAACAGGGTAGCATTTAAGAAAACGTAATTTTCTATAAAAATACAGCTCTTTACATTC
>NW_009954554.1:854426-861086 GCF_000747805.2 Chaetura pelagica
CCTGTCAAATACAGGTATAAATACAGCATGACTTTCTATTTCAAGAAAAGTAATGCTTAAACTAACCCAGTAAGCTTCCTACCCTTTGGTCGAGTTTTTTTTGTTGTTTTGTTGGGGTTTTTTTGTGAGGTTTTCTTTTCCTTTACATTGCTTTTCCAGCTGGCAGATGAAGTTTTCAGCTTTAGGTTTACCTCTTAGTGGGTAAATTCTCATGCTCCATTGGTATGTGAGTTATAAACAACACTGGTTTGGTTTGTCCAAAGAGCTATCTCTACCTTTTTAAGAAACTGGTGGCTATAAAGTTCCAGTGAGAGCTTTAGAATCTTGTTGGAAATAAGGACGAAGAAGCCTTCAGTCTTGAGACAGAAGCAAAAAAGAGCAAGCAGCAACAAAACTGCACAGCAAAGGAAAAATGCACATTCTCCCCCTTTCAGGAATTTACTACACTTCTTTCACTTCTGTCCTAACAACCCCTTTGGGTTTTGAATACTAATTAAATTAGAGATCCTTATTAGTCAAAGTTACTTTGTGCAACATGCATTCTGTTCTTTCTACACAATCTTAACCAGAAAACAGAAGGTAGAAACTGCTTAGGCAGTCAACTAAACACCAAAAGTTAACAAATCTCACGTGTCTGTTTTCTCTCTGTCTCCAAGCAGCCAGTTCTTTGGAAGCCAGTTCTTCGGGGCTCATTTTTATTAGATGGTCTGGAGTAACCTCTCCTCTCAGTACTTTCTTAAATAATATCTAGAAGAAAGAAGGGAAGTTACCTTAAACTATCAAGACAAAACCAGCTCAAAGCAGGAAATATACAACATACTCTGCACAGCTATATGGATCATGTGTTTCTGTAATTATTTCCCACTGTAGGAAACAGCAGCAGATTTTCAAAGATAAAAAGCTTATCTCTAGAGTTTCGTTTATTCTACGTAAAAGAATGCATCTACAGATCCCCCTTAATGATAAGACTTACAATTAACTGTTGTTCCAAAGGAGATACTGAGTTTATGCCCATTGCAGCAATAACTCAAGACTAATTTTTTGAAGGTGCAAATCAAATCCCCTGTATTGCACAGCAGAAAGAAGCTTGCATTAAAGAGGATGTCTATGTTTCTTGACTGACTGTTGTGAACTCCCAGGGTAAAAAAACCCCATGTATCGTAGCAGCATGAGTAAAGAAAGAGAAGGCAGTGACAGAAGTTAGTCTGTTCATATAATTTACAGTTGGCTACTTGTAATAGTAACATATTATAGACAAAGCAACTTGATCAGATTAACCAATGATAGGAACAAAAGATACAAGTAGAGGAGATAAGTATGATGTTGAATAATGGGCTCATAGAGAGCAGAAAAGAGAGTGAAGACTGAGCTTGAGAAATCTGGGTATGAAAAAGGTATTGGGCAGAAACAAAAATAAATAAATAAACAGGAAAGAGTTATGGGTCAGCCAGGAACAAGCAAACAAAAGATTAATAATAAAGATGAACACTTAAGTTAGGCAAGCTATATCCACTGCACTTTGAAATCCCACTATAAAAAGTACAGTGGGTGCAAGCAGTTGAAGAATTAATGATGGAAAACAGAGAACAGTGAGTGCTCAAGAGGCCAAACAACATCAAAGAGATGGGAAAGTCTACGAAAAAAAAAAACAAACCAACAAACAGGATAATTTGTGAAAAGATTAATATTCTATCTACATAGAAGATTATTCCTTTAATCTGCAGCACACAAAATATTTCTGCAAAGTGTAACAGAAATAGAATACATACATTATTTTTAGGATCTTTTAGATTGAACATCAGACTTCTGTATTTGTTCTTATACTTTGAGTCAGTATCCCGAAAAAAAGAAAACAGCTCTCTTTCAATCCTGGTGGCAACTTTTGCTGCTCTCTCCTCAGGAATCTTTAAATTGGAGTCTGTCAATCTGTGAGAGAACACAACAGCAAAAATTACCAAATGCTTTCAAATAATCAGTATTTTTTCTCTGCCTTCAAAAAGAAAATAATTACAAACAAAAAATAATAATTTAATTTAATAATATATAGAATAGAATCATAGAGTCATTAAGGTTGGAAGGGACCTTAAAGATCATCAAGTTCCAACCCCCCTGCCATGAGGAGGGAACCCTACCTCTAGACTAGATTGCACAAAACCTCATCCAGCCAGTTTAAAACCATTACCCCTTGTCCTATCACTATCTTCTCTGCTGAAAAGCCCCTCCCCAGATTTTCTGTAGATGCCCTTCAAGTATCTTTACCTTTTCATCAGGATTTCCTTAAGAGACTGCTTGACACTTTGTCTTATCTGATCTGCAGAAGGTTTGGAAGCTGGCATGGCTGGCACGTGTGTTGCACTAACGGGTCCTTTTTCATTTTTTTTTTTCTTAACTTCTTGTTTCTCATGAATACCTATCAAAACACACAAAATTTAAAACTGTAAGCTACTCAAGCTACTGTTAAAATGTTTGCTGTTACTGGATGCAATGAAGTTTTCTTTTTAAACTCCTAAAAATTCATCTTCAAGGAAAAGGAGTGGACTCACAGGGTGGTTGTTAATTTTTTTTCTTATTTGGTTTGCATTTTGCATTGCACAGATTAATCCAGAAACAAGCAGGACTTCTGCCCTATGATTAAGGTATTTTCTTCTACACTGGATCGAGATGATCCATGCTAATTAGCTTGATCTTAAGTAGGATTTTTTACTCTGAATTTGTGTTATAGCACAGACTAATATTTCAATGAGAAAACTGAGAAACAATATACTGGGAAGCACATACTATATGCATATTAAACTTTACTTCAAAATAGCATTTTTCTTTAAACTTAGCATTTCTGTATCTGTTACATATCAAAATTATTTCAAGTATAATAATCTGAGCTTCTGATTCAGGTAACAGACACTCCTAAACAAGGCTATTGTAAGGTTTGGGTTATAAATAATATAAATAATGGAAATTCCTAATAAAATTAAAATCATTAAAGCAAAAATCCCACATTCCTTCAAGGTTCAATTTTCAGAATATAAACTGAAAGCTCACTTGCCTCAGCATGTGACCATGTCACTAATTTAGAGCTCTAAGCTTCTATTACAAAAGCAACAGGAAATAATACTTATTCACTTTCTACTCTGAAAAAAAGCAGCTGAAGACTGACAAAGATCTAACTTGAGTGTTGGATCCTTAAATGATGCCTTTATTATTGAGAGCAACTTAAGATGCAATTAATATAGGAGTAAACTAACAACATTTTCAAGTAGCTATAAAAAGAGATTTCCTTTTCTGTCAGGCAGGCTGCATGGTTGGATCATCAAGACGACTATAATGCTTATCAAAATTGCTGATTTGCCCTTCCTCCCCAGCTAGATGGTACAGACCTGAAGTAGCTGATTGCCATTCTGTGCTGTGATCTGAAGTATTCATACGCTAAGCTTGTTAAATAAAGCAGCTCTGATAATGCTTTTATTTGATTAATACATTTTTTTTCTCATCTCCTCCTCAGAAGGAGGATGAAGAACTGGACTACAGCCTTTCCAAAGTTGTTGCCTAATAGGGTCAGGGGAAATGGAAAACCTTCACATCTGAAAACACAGTCCTGTAACAGGGAAGCAATGGGCAAGCTTAGCAATAAACAATGTCACCATAAGCATAACTGAAAGCAGTTAAGACATTAAAATTAACACGCTGCTTAGTATTTTTATGCTAATAGTCCCAACAGAGATGGCAAAGCCTCCTCTCTGTTAAAAATATTTTTTAAGTTTAACTTCTATTCTGAAATCATCACTGTAAAAATCTTGTCATTCCCTAGTTCAAACAATGTATTTTAGAATAATTAATTATTTCATGGATGCCAGAGAGTCTTTACTCCATGTAATTTGCAGTTAAAAAGGATATAAATTATTTTGTGGCTCAGAATTTCAAAGCTGAACAAGAAGTTACTTTAAGTCTAGTAAAATGCTATTCAGTATAAAATACTTACATTTACACTTAACCCTGACATTTTAAAATTGCTCTCCTCCACCAAAAAGAGTTACTGGAATGCATCAGCATTGGCGAAAGACCAGAAGAGCAGGTTGTATTTTTTGGACAATAATTTAAAGCTTGAGTTTTGGAGCTAAAGACACAGTTCTCAAAAATTGTCACTAGCTTTGCTGCTGAGATTTCAGTCGCAGAACACCCTGAACTTATTGCTAGGAAGGAAAATAGGTCCCCTTCAAACCTTGTGAGTAAAATGTACAAGAAAATCTGATGGCTAATGTGCAATACAATGTTCCTCTTTGAAATTAGTCAATCCTATTATTTTTCATTTTGAGCAAAAGATATCAGTATGTCCAAGTGTAATTTATATAGCAATGAGAGTGTACATTAAGTATTTAATAGTATTTTATGGAAGAGTATTTCAATGTTTTCTCCAATGTGAAATAAAGCGTAATACAGTTTAATTCTTGATTATGTGAGCATCTTCTACTATTCTAACAGGAAACATTCACACATCTACACAGGAAATATTTACCTGAGAAATAAAGTTTAAAAAAAAAAAAAAAGAGAAATAAGGATCATAAACATAATGGTAACAAACAGCTCTTCAGATAACTATGATTTGCATTATGAAACATGGTTTAAAAAAACTGGTACTATAAAGTCAGTCATCATCCTGAATGTATGCAAATTACAGTGTGAAGTATCTCACCAAACCTCACTACCTGATTTTGTGGACCTTTCCACCACACTGAGAGACTCCTTATTTATTCTTTCATTTTTATCTTCAGGAGACCGCCGAGGAATTACAGCAGTTTGTGATCCTTTGCGAACAGGGAGATGTTGCCCTTTTTTAAGATCCAAGTCTCTGGATTCAGAAGAGCTCTTCCCATCACCAGATTCCTGCAATAAACATTTACATGTGTCAGCACACTACTCAATGCTACAATAAACCACTACATAATTACCACACATTCTTCTCATTTTTCTTCTTTTTAACTATCCTGTACAACAAATTCCTTGGAAGTACCCACCATCATACAGTATTTTCTAAAAAGTTACTGAACAATTTTCCGAATTACTGCCATGTATTGCTTAACAATCCTGAAATAATGGCCAAAGACACATCACAGGCAATTTGCAGTTAAGCTCTATGTTTTCAGCTATTTTAAAAGGTCAGGAATTCCAATGAACATCCCTTACCCAGTTTTAGCCACACATCCACAGGAAGTGACTTACAATTAGGAAGTACATATAGACCAAAATTAAATAGAATAGTTTACATGTCAGAATTACAATACTACTATTCATAAATACAACAAAAAAGACTACTGATTATTAAGTTATGATGAATGTGATGCTATATACTAAAAGACTCTAAAGAATTGTAATTAAAACATCTCACCGCTCCTGGAAATAATCCTTTGGTTAGTAAAATGAGACACAATGAGTGAGAATTGCTCTAATTAAAATGTTAAGCATTTTCTTCAACATACAATCTGAAGTTAAAACAATCATAACTAAAATACTGTTTCCACATTTTGTTCTACAGGTATTTAAAAGATCTGCAGTTTATATCACACAGCAAATTGAGAGATGTCCTGTAAGTGTTAAAAATCTGAAAGAAAAACACATTAAGTCCTTCACCATTTTTGCATACTCCATTAAGTGCATATCCACAGACATGATGTGCACATAACCCTGCTCAATAAAAGACGAATTTAAAAGCAGTACCTTGAAAAAGTCAGGCCAGTTAGAAAATTAAGTAACTCTAAAAACAATAATGGAGAAGTCCTAAATTAGATTCACAAGTGTTTGAAACATGGTATTTTAAATGGCAGGGAATTAGGGGGAAACTCCTACTCCCAATAATGAACAGAAGTTTAAGCATCAAATAAGACTCACTCGTCTGAAGATTTTGACTTTGTGCTTCCCAGTGTCCTCTGTTTGTTTTGATTTTTCAGCTGTTACATTCACATTACAAGTGGGTGCTTGCTTCGACATCCCCGGTTTTTCACACTCAGTTGCCTTTTCTTCTCTATGGATTTCTAATTTCACTTGAGTATCTGTTACATTTTGATCAAAACACTCCATCTTTTTGTCTTCTTCAGCACAGCACTTCACACACACATATTCTTTATCTTCTTCACCCATCTGCTGAGCTTGAGAAAGACTCAGTCCAACACAATCACCATGAAACCAATCATCACATCTACCACAGCCTACCATGAATCTGAAAACAAAACAAGACATAAGTCAGTGTATAGCTATGAAAGAAGACACAAGAACTTATGCAGAATGCACTATAATTGTTCTGATTTGTGCATCTCAACAGTTCCTTCTTACCTTGCCAATAATTTTTTTTCAGTAGCTTTACATCCACATCCAGCCTTACAACATGGTATTAGCTTCCTGAGAAACACAGGCTTTTTGTCTTTTGCAATAGTCCAAGTGAATATCATAACCTTACTATGTCTTTTGTAACTTTCCCCCAAATCCTACCAACAGGATTTTTTTCAGACTATTACAACCAAACTGACAGGAATGTATTAAAATATATGTATCTACTAATCAAAAATCCACAACTCTCAAAAGCAGTAAACTTTTGTGTATAGACTTGAAAAGGACGTTTTATAGCAAGAACTTATAATCCTTGCTTTTCTTCAAATGTGATCATCATTCCTG
>NW_009954554.1:861282-874515 GCF_000747805.2 Chaetura pelagica
CAGGAATGCATCAGCTGCAATCTTCCATAGCAGGAAGAGATGTCTGAGCATCTTGACAAATATGATCAGCACAGAAACATCAAGATATTCCAAATGAGTTGGTATTTTTCATCACATTCCTTAGACTGTTATTACTAAATTATTTCCAGAAAGTTAACTCTTCACTAGTGACTATGGGGCCAAGAGTTTGGCTTCCAACTACATCTGGCTAGCTTGCAGAGACTGACTGCCTAAATAAGATACATGTGTAGCTCAGCTATTCTATTCAGATATAGTAGTTTAAAAATGCTTCAGACACTGAGATGAGTATCATTTAAAGGACACTTCTCACAGTCACTTAAACTGTTTTATAGTTTTCAAAGTAAAAGTAATTTCAGGTACAGACAGTATTTTCGAAGTGTTGAAACGATCACTTGGTCTAAAATAAAACAATAATTTCTGACTATTTTGTAGAAGTATTTAAAAAACTTCACTAGGTATGACTAGCGTCTAATTGCACTTAAAGGTACAATTTCCAGTGGAACTATTCTGGAAGGATGAGGAATTTAAAAGTTGGAGAGGTTAAACACCTCAATAAAATTATTTCAGGGGACTTAATTGTTGTAATTATTTCTTACAAAACTTTCTTAAAATAATTATCTAGCATCACTACTGAAGATCTGTTTTCAAATGACACAAAGATATCTTGCATTATCTGCTTATGTTCTCAACCTCTTTATTACTTTTTTAAAATTTAAATTTACATAATATACACTAAATGTATGTACTATGATAGTCTGAAGAAAATCCAGAAAAACTGCAAGTGTATTATGAAAATCCTAAGTGCTTGTTTAATACTGAAAATTTCACTGAATTATTAGTTTTTAAATACCATTGAAGGCAGACCTAATTTAAAAAGTAATTGAATGAAATGCTGATTGTTTCAGCAATATATTATACAAGCTAAATACATGGATCCGCAAGACCTGTTTCTTTAATCTAATATCCTATATATCTCTTTCACAAAATGACTCTAAGGAAAATAATCCCTAATATATGTATGTTCCTATTAAGACTAGGATCTGCTATCTGGTGACTTACCTACTTTGCAAAACCATATAAATCCTACACAACATGCTTAGAGGAACTCTCATTTCCAGACCTGTAGATGAACACTCCAGATGGTTTGATGCAGGTACTGTTATTCAAGAAATTACAGGTATCTCAGAAGATGAAATATCTATTTAACAGCAGATGTTTGACATACAAGTGAAAGACAGACGATATTGTGGCTTTACGCTCCATCCTTGCTTACCAAAAATGAATCAGGATTAAATGCTGCTGAAATAAATACCATTTTGATACAAAACAAGTGTGAGAAACTTTTAAGCTCCAGCAGCTTGAGAAGAAGGTAATTTCCACCTTCACTACCCTATTGTGCTGTTTCCCAGATTTGAAGAAACCGGGTTTTAATCTAGTTTGTGGATAAAACTATTTTATCTTTTCTAACTTTCTTATTTTTCTGAGCTGCAAGTACATTTGTTTATATTAATTATGATGAGCAAACAGGATCTGCCTGTCTACTTAGAAGTTTTAACTGGAAAGGCAGACGTTTCTTCACATTTTGTCAGTATCTCAATCTTTTCAGGTCCATGTTCCAGCAAAGCGAAGATACAAGAAAGGTAACAGACAGAAGACAACTGCTTCTAATGGTTTTACCAGAGTAAGACCACAACATCCGCAAACGCAGCAGGAGAACAAGAGCAATGGACTTCAATGCAAAGATGATTGCTCCTTTCTGAGAATCTAGAGCCAGACACGATGGCAGGACATACACGCGCACGCCTATTTGACAACTGAAAGGTTTCACAAGGGGATGCTTTACATAGGTTACATCTCTCACCACAGCAAGAAATTACTAGTAAAGCTTTGGGAATACCAAAATAGATTACAAAAATTCCAAAAGTAAAATTTTCTACAGAGCTGAAGGCAAGATCAAAGCATACAGTCAAGTGTTTCTTGTTTAAAAGGTATTTTAGTGTATTAATGAATTAATGTTTTTTGGCTAAAAATAGAAGGAAACCAAGAATATAACACGTTGAAGCCCCAACTACTACTGGAATTTTAATTAATAATATATTTATTTATTTTACCCTGTTTGGAAACCCAGGTACTGGAGACTAATTTGTTAAATTAACAAGGCAGATTTCAACCTTTAACTAACAAAATTAATTATTTAGAACACAGACTAAATTTGAAAAAAGCAGAGATGAACTCCGGAGACTAAAATATACAAGATGCTGCACATCTCCAACTTTAAATTGACAGCATGTGGAATTTTTCAGCTTAGGTCACAAATTGCAAGTGGGGAATAAGGATAGTGTATGATGAGTAAAGCACCAGATAGGCATCCAGTCTTACACCTTTATTTTCAGGTCTATCAAAACAAACAAACAAACAAAAAAAAGTAAAAAAACCTATAATGAATTTGTTTCAGAAACAGATTGTTCTTCCCTAAGAATATAGACAGACATGTCATTCAAGCCATCTAAAACAAACTACTGAAGACGGAATATCCATTTGGCTTCATTCCAGTCTTCACAATAAGGTTTCAATTACAAGATATTCAAACACACACAAAAACCCCTTCAGAATTCAGGGTTCAGAAACTTGAAACTATACAGAGAACCTTAAATGTCCATGAAGCCTGTACTATAAAACAGAATGTCGTGTTTACTTGCTTAAATGTAATGCCTTCCTTAAACCTAATACAAAATGTTAATAAAAATACTGGTGCTGCCTGCCTAAAAAATTCACTATTTCTACTAGTATTTTGACACTAGTCATCTCTTCTCATTTGTAACGACAGTTACAATTGGGTAATGGGCAATGCTCAAAGACTAAAAAGAGGAGTCAAAAGAAACTGAAGCCTGGCTTGAATGATCAAGGATGTCCTCTTGCACTGCTGTCAGAGTTGTGACTGAAGAGGTTCTGATATCTTGGACTATTAAAACAGCAAAGTTTCTGATTGTAGATTGCTTCAAGTTTGAAGTGCAGGAATTTTACCCATGTTGTAAGGCTGGATTGAAAAATGTAAAGCTGCAAGAGAAAGAAAAATTTGTTTTAAAATATTACATCATGCTACATTCAATAACTGAAGTTTATTATAAAAACACTTCTTTGTTCAAGAAAATTCTAAAAAGAGTTGACAGGTGACAGCAAGTACTACAGTTCATTAGAACCTTTGCACAGACTACGTTATGGTTTTGGTCTTGTTAAAGAATCCTCTTGGTAAGTCCACACATCAGCATGAAAAGATGCACCTTGAAATCAGAAAGTCATAGATGACACATAAAAAGAGAGACAATAATTAATACAAAGCATCCACAATCTCTCTTAGGATTGGGAAATTTTCTTCAGTGTGCTACTTGTAGTAATTAAATGTATCTGTTAGATGAAAAACTCAGCATTGGATCATTTATTTTCAACATATAGAGGCTATCTTAATTTACATACATTCAGTTTATATAACAAAACCAAGTTTCCATAGAAATTGGTTACTGTGAAGTAAGTAAAATGGGCAGAAACCAAAAAACTGTGTTTGCTGTAAAAGCTATACTTTTGAGTAAAGTAAGAGACATAAAACTGAGAGCTGTCAGAATAATGTGGACAGTAACCAGCATTTTAAGTGGTAGTGTATCATTTCTGTGACTGTGTACAGAAAATTATTTACTATAGAAGTAATTGCCACTTCAGTCCTTTGCACCTGTGGTACACAGCATAGGGAAAACACTGCAACAGGACTCAAATCTCAAAAGAAAATCACAGAATGGTTTTGGTTGGAAGAGACCTTAAAGATCATCTAGTTCCAACCACCCAGAACGGGCAGGGACATCTCTATTGAAAATTACATCCTAATGCTGAACTCACCTACAAGGAGTTTTTAAGGATGTTTTAAGGACTTAAGGATTTAAAGCATGTCCTTTATCTGCATTTCTGCCCCTGCCCTCCATCCCCTTAATGGCACTGTGCAGCAGTCTTCTGTAAAATCTGTTGCAAATCTGTATATACCACTGTGTCTCAGCTGAATATTCACAACAGCTTTAGCAGAGCTCATGTTCCAGTTAGTAAAGTAATATGGGATGGATTCAAAGCTCAAGTCACACGAGTGTTTGTCCAAAAATATGTGCACTACCTTGTTCAGACCATATATACACTAGCAGTTTCTCTTTTTTCTTTTTTTGTACAAATCTAACAGAGGTAATGTATTTTTTCAGGTTTTGATCTTCTAGAAACAAGAACAACCTAACTTCAAAGAAATACTACCAACAGACCTCTTTATACACAATTTTCAGCACAGGAAAAAGATAATGCAAGCAGTATTGGTATTAATCATAAATCCTAGCCATACTGCAGCAGTGTAATATAATCCATATAAAAAACTACTAATAAAATTTTACAGCTATAAACATAAAACAGTGGATTAATTCAGCTTTTCTACAGCTATGGCTGGACATGCATGACAGCTTTTCATCATGTTACAAGGCTTTTCACACTGGAAAAAAGCAGTAACAGAGGCAAAAAACCTAAAAGCATCATCCATTACACTATATTGGCAACATCTCACATGCTCTGCAGTTTAACATACTCATATTATTCAATTAATATGTACTAGAACTAAGGCATCAAAATTATTCTAGTTACTGATTCTTGTGAATAATGTGGTCACAACAATTATTCATTTGCTGTACAGGCATCTACCCTTAAAAAATATGCACACATAACTTGATGGTGTTTATAAGTTTGGAGCTTTAATCTCCTTCCTCAACCATTCTCTTTATATTGGTTCTAAAAATTTTATGATTGCCTGGTTCCAAAATAATTTACTGAAATATTAGCACTGTTTCCAAAAAGAAGTGTCCTAATATTTTTTACTACAGGAAAAATACAGCTTTCAGATTTTCACCCATCAACCAAAGTAATTTCCTGTACTGGAGTTGTGCAGGAATTTTTCAGTGACTATGTGTATGCAAGAGATCAGGAATACTGTATCTTAGCTAACTCACCTCCCACACTTCCCAACTGTCTTTTCTAATATTACCACCTTTTTCTCTATACTGAAGCAGCCGAAACGGTGGTAAAGAAGACCCTAACTAAAACTCTGATTCTGCACCACTTAATTTTTCTGTAAGCTCTAAGAAGGCAGATTTCTATGCGACCACACAAACTGCATGATCAAATCCCAAGCAACAAATCAAACAAACCAAAACAGGAAAAGAAAAACAACCAAAACAAACCACAAAAGAGAATGCCCAAATTCACAAAGCCTATTAAAAAAACCCACTACTAGAATCACAGAAATCAAAAGAGGAAGTCACCAGCAACAAAGCTACAAACTTCTATTGTGATACAGTGTTTTCTACAAAACTTGCTTAGAAGGAGTATCTCAAGTTACATACTATGAATTATTAATCAGAAATTGGTGGAATTTCCTCTATTAAACAAGATAACATCAAGACAAGGGAGACAATCTGAAAAAGGTCAAGTCATGTTGTATCTCAGCCTGCAGAGAACTTGAACATCTACAGTGAAAACTGGAGAAATTTATAATATGAACCTCTACATCACAAGGATGTATATGATGCATACAAGAAGAAAACTTCCATTAGCAGATTGCTCAGCCTGCACAGCTCTCATCTTCACCTGGCTCTACCAAGAAATTAAACATTTTTTTCCTCTTCACCTGTCTGTAAAGACCTTTGAGCTGTCTTCAGGAAAAATAATTATTGTTTGTGACAAAGGTTAGTATTTTCAATACCATTTTAACTGATTAAGAAGTTGGTTTTTAGTAGCTTCACTCTAATATTTTTCTATGCATACCCATAGACATACACACATTTATGTGTATTATTTATGCTATTTGCTGATGAGAAAACATCTGACAGCAATAGGGCAAGACAATAGCAAAGTCAAACAAGTTGAAAGCAACACTATGAGTAACAATAACTAAAGCTCTGCATTGAAAAAAAGATGCTTCGGATATGCCCAAAATTAGTAAATACAGAAAGTTACAGTGTTATTATCTCACTGGCCCAGAAAAAAAAGGCTTTTGTTTTTCCTACAAAAGAACAATTTTGTTTCAGTAATGTTAATACATCAAGCAAACTGACTGAAACAATTAGCACTAAAGCCAAACTTGGACCACCCACTTTTCTGGGTAATGAAGATATAAATTATGAAACAGCTACATTGGTTCGAGTTTATAAGCATCAAGACAGGTGGAAAACAGAGCATGAAATTTACTCTTCACAGCTCAGGTGCCAAAGAATTAAAATCTATTAATAGAAAAATACATTTCAGAATTTTGTGTTTGTGTACTAAGTATCTTTCTAGCTTTAGTGAATCTCCTCTTTTTCAGTGAAACAGCTGGCTGGGTCAACAGTTTTGTAACACAGACATATTTAAAAAAAAAATCACAAACAAACACAAATTTAAGACTGACATTACAAAGCTGAGGATCACCATCTGTGGTAACTCAAGGGCTCTCTTAAACCAACATCAGCTGTTGATACATACATTACATTATTCATCCAGCAGCAGTAAGAGCTGGCTGCAAAAATTGGTTTGTTGCATTTAATCCTGTAACAGGATACACATAGTATGTGTATCTTCTGTAGCATTACTTTGACTTCATAGACTAGAATAAGCAGATGTAGTCCTGCCTCACTGACGTATCTTCCAAGTATTGGTCAGATCCATTTAGTATATAAAATTTAAGATTTTCTGAACTCTAATGACGTTAAGAACAAGAAAACTCACAGAATGTTTAAAATCTTAGCAAAAATGCAAAGAAAACAGGAAGAGTTCGACTCAACACGCATCAAGCAGTTTTAACTCCAAATATGCACATTTCCCTTAAAAATATCCTTAGAAGAGTTTTTGTATGACAAAGCAGCCTTTCTGAATTTTCACAACGCATTGAAACACAGACTGCCCATATATTAACACAATGGTAGAAGTACAAGAGATTATAAAAACTCAGGAAATGCAAACTGAATAAAATTAAATATTATTATAGAGGCATAAATGGCAACAAGACAGCTGAAAAATGAAAGGCTTTTTTTAAAGAAAAACAAAACTTAAGGAACTAAGTTTGAGTGTCCCTTCAATCAGGTAATTTTCACCAAGCAGGCAAAGCAAACCTCGCATTAATTCTTTTAATAGGTGACATTGATGCAGTTACTATAGCTGCACAGTAAATGCATTTTATGTATCAGTTTTTCAAACATAGTATAGTAAGTCAATAAAACTCACAAGGGCCCTTCTAAAGATACAAATGAATGCTATAACAACCTCAGGCACCAAAGACAATTGTTCCATATTTCACCTGGACATACAGAGCTCTAAAGCACGTTCACTGAAAATTACTGTAAAATGTTTCTCTCACATAACTCAGAAACATCTTCAATTTGAAAAGGGAAAAAAAAATAATAATAAATAAGAAAAGCTGTCAGGTAGAACTGCAACTACTAAAAAATACTCCAATATTAAAGCCAGAAAATAAGAAGTGATAATAAAGGAATTCTTATGTTTTGATCGATAGTTCATTAGTGGAGCCCAACAGCCTTTCTCAGTTCATTTACAGTGTAGAATAACTTCTGTCATGGAGGGACATTATCAACTTCAGATGCAACCTCATTAGGTTTAGTAAAGTACTATTTACTATTAGGTTTAGTTAAAGACAATTTCAGATACGGCCACATGGAAGTTTTACAGGGGTTTTTTGAGACTGATGTTCTTCTTACCCCCCCAGCTAACTTCACTACTGTTACATAAAAGTCTCACAGCAATGGTTATACAAATTGAAAAAAAACCTGTATCTCTAGGTATTAGAATCAGGCCTCTACCAGATGAAAGTCATGTAAACAACTACTTGATTTTTTGGTTGCTGGTGATCCTTCAACATAAGATGTCTCTGGAAAGAGGGAAATGACAATCTGGACCACAGACATCTTATTTCTTCTCTGAAAAAAAGTCAAGCTTAAAGTACGTATTTTAACAGCATACCAGAATTACACATTCATCAAAAAAATGTATTAATACAAACATAGCTAATTTATTTTTTTTTGCTAAACTAGTTTCTAATGTCCTATTTAAAAGACATAAAAATCCATGTATTTTGGAAATTAATCGACAGTATAACAGAGAGGCTTCCATTTTAAGGCCTTGCCCTATTGTTTCGGTACCAGCAGTATGAAACATTTTGTGAGAGAGGAAAATAATAAATCTTCTGAGACCAATAATAAATTCCTCAGACACAAAGCCACACACACCTGTTGCCATGTGGCTTTTTGCAAAAGCCACACTGCTTGCTGGGCACCCAAACAGATTTGCTTTCAGTAGCAGAGGTATGTTCCAAGCCTTCCCGTTTAACAGTTGAAATGTTATCTGGAATGAACAGTGGAGGTTCATCAAGTGAAAGGCTTTTACTACTTCTTCTCTGCCGGGGTTGGAGATTCTTATCAGTTCTTTTTGATTTGTTTTTTTCTTTATCATCCTCCTTCAGATGTTCTACAACAGAGGGATCTTTTGTCTCTGCCTCTTCCTTTGTGGAGCTATTAGTTTTTAGCAGAGTTGCAGGCTGGTGCTTATGACCCTGGCCTTGCTTCTGACCAAGATTTGAAACATGCCCTGATAACAACTGCACAGAGTGGTGAGTGTCTTTAGAACAGCTTTGATGAGTAGGAGATTTCTCACTTGCTCTTTGAATTGATGACTTCTGTATGTGCCCAGAAGCCTGGAGCCGGGGTATTTTCTTCAGCATTGCATTTGTCTGCTTTTTTACAGTCATCCCTGAAACAAAGGTCTTGCCTTTCAAACCCAGATCAGATTGTTTCTTCCTAATTTTAACTGGGTTATTTGGATGCTGATGACCCTCTTGGTCATCTGCAGTCCGCTTCAGACTTGCTGAAGATGAACTGTGAAGACCTGAAACAGTAAGACCAGCTCTTGGTCTTGAACGCACTATTTCTTGTTGCACTATACCCGATTTCTGCCGAGTACTTGCAGACAGGTTTTGCTTACTCTGTATTATAGACTTACTATGCCTGGGCTTAATGTTCTTTTCACATTTTGATGAAATGCTAATTTGTTTACCATCATCATGAATTTTTGATGTCTCAGGGCCATCTACATTAGTACTGCTGAGCTGCTGCCGCACATTTTGGCTTGTTGGGTCAAGAACAGTGCTTTCTAAAATGCCATTTCCTGGGTCAGGAGAAGTAAATTCTTTGCTTTTCAACTCTTTATTATCAAACTCTATACTACTGTCCAATAGTTTCTCAGATGAAGCTGCCGTTTTCTCCACTCCCTTGTCATCATCTGCAGCTTCCATTGGAACTGCCACATTGTGGGAATCTAAACTACAGTCACCCCTCTCTTCTACAGAGCTGGACAAACTTAAAAATGTCTCAGAAATTTCACTTGGATTCACATAAGCACTACATGGATCATTAGCTTTTCCAGTTACCCCACTTTGATTATGTTCTTCTGTTCTCTTTTCTGATCCCTCCGTTTTATTTTCAGTCTTTTCTACTGAAGACATTTCAGAGCCCACTGAATCAATCACATCATTTGCTTCATTCTTAATTGCAGTAACTTCAGTATCTGCAGATACTGAACAAACTGGATTCCCGGACTCAGTCTTTGTTGCAACCTCTGTTGCCTCCTTTGTTTCTCCAGGAAAAGGAGAACAGGCTCCTGATAAGTTACCACAACTTAACTCTTGGGACGTTTCCTCAACTTCTGCCTGCTCAAGGGTTTCACACTTTATTTCATTCACCTCTTTGGGACCAGGAAGACATTTTGTACTAGTTTGGGATGCTGTTACTGCTGCTGTAATTCCTTCTGTCTGTCCTGATCGCCTTGTACTACGCCTAACTTCTTTAGGCTGTTCTGTTTTCAAGGGTGCAGCAATATCTGTCTCTTTAGCTGGACTTCTCTCTTGTTTCTGTCCAGTTTTTGGAGCAGATCCACTTTTTCCAGATGATTTCTTGGTACTAACAAGAGGTGCAACATTTGAACGCTTGGCTAAAGTGCTCTGTCGCAAACTCCGTACTGATTCTAGGAAGAGAAAAAGAAAACATCTTAGCCTTACTGTGTTCTCCTCTTAGCAAGTACAATAATTACCTAAAATCGAGTTGATTTAGCCTGCTTTAGCTTACTAGACAAAAGATAATTTAAAACTTGGTTGCTTATGAAACCGAAAAAAACAAAAACACGAAAAAAACCCCAAACAATAAAAACTCCAAACAGCCCCTCAAAAAAACCCCAAATCAAAAGCTGTCTATTTTAAAATGTTATCGATTACTTGCATTTCAGTTTGACATTGTCACAGTTTAGATGTAAAATCTCATTACTCTATTGGCAAGGAAGTTCTGAATAGTATATACGAGGCAGAAGTGATGATAAAAAAGACAATCAAATTCCATCCTACATTTCTACCACTCAACTTTTTGTATAAAAATAAACTTAATTAAAATTTAAATTGGAAATAAATAGACATGCTAACCTAATATTCCAATGCTGTCTGCAAAAACAACATGTTTTTTTGGTGAAGAACCATAGTATTAATCTGATGCAGATAAAAGGATCGAAATATCAAAAATCAGCTTAAGGACCACAAGCTATAAGGAAGACATTAAATATATATGAAAGAAGAATTCTAACTGAGTAGTACCCTATGGATGCTAACTTCTAGCTACAGTGTATAAAAAACGAAGTGTCTGTACCTGAATTCAATCAATCAAATAGCAAAGCTTTATTTTAAATTTTTAAATGTTGGGGGGTGGGATTATAAAAATTCAAACTACTTCAAATGTATAAAAACACATCATCTATTGAATGATCACCTTGTGCCATTAAACGCGGTGACTTTCTTGGTGATGTGACTGATGTTTCTTCACGGCTCCTCAAATTCCTGTTAGGTAAAACAAGCTCATCATCATCAATGGTGTCGTTACCACTCTCTTTAACTCCTTCTTCATCCATAATATCATCAAGACCAATAACTGGAAAAAACAAACAAACAGCAGAGTCTAAACATGATAAAAAAATGCTTGCAGTTGTAATGCTGAGCAAGACAGGGGAAGAGACAGGGAAAAATAAAAAAAATTGCCATCTGAAAACAAACAATACGGGGAAAATTAAGACAGGCAAGACAGAAAAATCCCATGTGAGGCAGTTTCAGTGTAGAAGAAGCTATCACTCAAAGCTTAAAATTTCTGTAGATAGTCCTTAGAGCTTTTTTGGGGACTCACATTTTTGCTGTTGTTTGTTTTTTTTTGCCACAGGAAGGTCCCCAGTCTTAGAGGATCAGCTGTCCCTCACTGTCCCTTCCCACCTAAGAAAAAGTGAAGAAAGGTAAACAGCAGAAAGAGCTGATCCAGAAGTGCAAAGACTTTAAATATCACTGTTTTCTCACAGGATGCAATCTTAAAGCTCCCAGTTCCACTCACATATCTGTATCTGCAACCCTGTTTCGGAAAATCATTGAATGTAGCACACACTAATCTCCCGGGAGAGACAGAGAATGCTGTCTTTGTCACATTTCTATCCTCCACTAACCTGAGAAGGGTCCCAGAGGTTGCTCCTAAAAATAGGTTTCCTTAAAAGGCAGTCAGGGCACTGTACCAGCCTTTTCCTCACTTTCTCTAAGTTGGGCTCTACAATGGTCACCTCTCCTATCCCAAGATCCTATGTGCAATTAATGAATCCTTGTGAGACAAAGCCAAACACCCAAGTGATTTTACAAAACATGTAGGAGAGTCTGACAAACACAACAGACTCTGAACAACCAAGTATGACTATTTTTCACTACTAAGGCACCTACTGAAAGCATTTTTAAGATAAAGTAACTCACATGACACAAATAAGGTATCTAAAAATTTCTAACAATTGCTTGCTTAAGTTATTTAAATTAATATACCTATCTTAGAAATTAAAATAAGGCAACAGAAGTAAAAAACTCTTAGAATTTTAGACTGTCCCAAAAAAAAAATATAATAAAATCCATCAATTCCTGCTCCTTTTCAAGCCTAGTGTTACTGCAACTTAAAAAAAAGTAATGCTCCTGTGAAGGCACTATGAGTTGTAAAACTGCTAAAAAGCCAGTGATGAATAATCAAGCCTATCAAGACTGTAAATCAGTCCACAAACATCTGTCTTGAAAAATTAAAAATACAAACAAACAACACGTTAAGGTTCAAACATTAGAAAGATTTTAAACAGCCTCTTAAGGAAGGCTGACCTTGGCACCAGATAAGTGGCACTCTGAACCTCCTAACTGGATGGCCACCAGGAGCTGAAAGCTAGGAGTTTCTTGAGCTGAAAATTTACCGTTTAGCATTTTATCTTAACCACAATTTTTACTTGCTGCATTGTATACGTCAATTCACAGGAAAAGTGTGTTTCTGGAAATTACCAGAAGCTTTCAATTTCTGATCCACCTTTATGCCTGCATGTGTGTACATATGTACACAGATATCTCACACAAGCTGCAAATGACTGATAATGCTGGTCTTACTCCACTCATCACTGAGAGCTTTAAACTACATGTGAAGAGGGAAGGGGAGAAAACTGGGTCTGTTAGGGAAAAGCCCAAGAGGAACATACCAGAACCCAAAGGCAGGTGGTCTAAGGAGGATTTAGTCCCACCACTGTGCTCTGTTTGTTTCCTGAAATGCCTGTATGCTAATGCACGCAGCATGGGGAATAAGCAGGAAGAGGTAGAGGTGAGTTTGCGGGCTAAGGGTTATGATCTGGTAGCAATAACAGAGACATGGTGGGACAGGTCACATGACTGGAATGTGGCCATGGATGGTTATGTGATTTTTAGGAAAGATAGGGCAGGGAAGCGAGGTGGTGGAGTTGCTCTTTATGTGAGAGAGCAACTAGAATGTATTGAGTTTTGTGCAGGGGCTGATGAGGGGCAAGTTGAAAGTCTGTGGGTAAGAATTAAGGGGCAGGCTGGCGTGGGTGGTACAGTTGTGGAGGTCTACTACAGACCTCCTGATCAAGGTGAGGAGGTTGATGAGGCTTTCTACAGGCAACTGAAAGCAGCCTCACAACTACAGTCCCTGGTCCTCATGGGAGATTTCAACTACCCTGATATCTGCTGGAAGACTCACACAGCCAGCCTTTCACAGTCTAGGAGGTTCCTCCAGTGCATTGATGATAACTTCTTAATGCAAAGGG
>NW_009954554.1:876922-891690 GCF_000747805.2 Chaetura pelagica
GAAGGACAGGGAACTGCTTGAAAGAGTCCAGCGCAGAGCTACAAAGATGATCAAGGGAGTGGAACATCTCCCTTCTGAGGAAAGGCTGAGGGAGCTGGGTCTCTTTAGCTTGGAGAAAAGGAGACTGAGGGCTGACCTCATCAATGTTTACAAATATGTAAGGGGTGAGTGTCAGGGAGATGGGAGTTAGGCTTTTCTCAGTGATGACCAGTGATAGGACAAGGGGTAGTGGGTGCAAGGTGCAAATTGGGAGGTTCAAGGTGAATATCCGAAAACATATTTTTTTTACTGTGAGAGTGACAGAGCACTGGAACAGGCTGCCCAGGGAGGTTGTTGAGTCTCCTTCACTGGAGCCATTCAAAACCCACCTGGATGCGTTCCTATGTGATGTACTCTAGGTGACCCTGCTCTGGCAGGGGGGGTTGGACTAGATGATCTTTTGAGGTCCCTTCCAACCCCTAGGATTCTATGATTCTATGATCCTAATGTTCCTTAATCACTTACTTGATCTAAGCTACATACTGGGAATAAGGATCCTCTTCTGTTTTTCCAGTGCAGAACAAAACTACTAAGCTACTGAAGAAAACATAAAAATTACTCAGGACAACTTTTGGAACAGCAGATTTCAGGGCTGCCATTAGAGCCTTGAGTTTTACAATATTCTTGCTGAAGTTATTGAACTTACAAAATCTCATTTATTAATAACGAAAAGGACGTTCAGTCTACTATTGACAGTTTGAAATATCAGAATTAAAGTATTTTCATACTTACAAGACTCTGTGCTGTAGCTTTAATTTTACAGAAGAATTTGAAGCACAGAATCTTGCTAATTTCAAATGACCTGAGCTATAACTCAGCTAGTACAGCCCCATGAGACTCTTGGATGGGGAGCATTCGACACAGACCCTGCTGGGAAGAGAAAAAGTGACATAGAATAATAATAGATACAGAGGAAAATGGGAAATTAAATTATGAAAGTGAAGTGGAGGTAGAGAAACAGGACTAGGAAAAGTTAACCAAAAGCAAAACCAGGCCGAACTAAAAAGACTCATATATGATCTTATAAATATCTAAATATTAACTCAGTAATAAATATAGAAATTAAGACAGAAGAATAAAAGAAGAAATGAAAAATAAAGAAAAAACATTAATAGAAAAGTTGTACACCAGTGTACAACTGAACAAGCTGCAAATAAGGAAAATATGAATCCCATTCAACACATTCATACTGGAAGAGGCACCACTGGCCTTCAACATAGTATATTGAGTATCCCCATTACTTTTAAAGTATTTTAATTGCCAAAGTACTGTGCTGTGAAACTGACTCATTTGATACACGTTATACAATAATAGAATAACATACAGTAAAAATAGTTTACGTGCAAATTTGAAGTAAAAATTTATATGAACAAAAGCACGACTGCTTTTTTAATTCTTCAGCAACATAAAATTGAGGAAAACAAGCCTTACTTGCTGGGGGAAGAGGAGTGATGGAGAAAACAGCCCTAAAAACAGCATTAAAATTTTTGAAATTTATAAATCTTTATATTTATTAATACAAGTCTTCCCTTGACTGTCTTCTGCAAAAATTACACAGAAATATTCAGGTTTTTGAAACACTGGTCAACGTAGATCTCAAGTGTAGAAACAGATTTATTTTCTGTAGATGTTAGCCCTGATTTTGTTATGCTAAGCTAACCACACAGAACAGAACTCCACTGTTGTCACTGCTTTGTGGTGCTTTAATGTTATGTTCACCAAAATTATGCTTCCAGCAGGACTGAGCAAGTCCATAGCAGATTCCATATTTTAATTCTATTAGCATCACAAATTATGTAGCAGTTTAATATTTTGAAATTTCTACTCTTATTTGAGATGAGAACATAAAAAATGAACATTATGCTTCAATTAAGAGCAGTAACAGTTTAAAGCAGTAACACATGTCTACGTAGCTAAATAAACTCTAGCAAAGCAATGAAACATATATATGTATTCTAAAAAAATATCCCTAAGTCTCAAGTCTGTAAATGAAGATGGTATATTTTATTTGAAAAACTTTTACATATTAATATTTGTGATGCATATGTTTAAGAAACAACTAAAAATGTTAGAAAAAAGTATTTTCAAGTGAAACTAGGTCACTGATTATGTAAGCTTTTTTGTAAGCATGTCACCTGTTTTACGGAGATTTTATCTGCAAATACGTTTTACTGACTGCCTAGTGCAAGAACAGAATCACAGTAAGTACCATGTGAAATAGTAACTAAACATTTACTCCCATTCTCCACTAACCTCTAAATTGTAAAGGGATTTTTCCTGTCTTTTGAATTAAAAAATATAAAAATCAATTAAGAAACAATACAGCATGTATCTTGACAGAGAACTTAATCCCCCATTTAAAAAAAAAAAAGGTGGATTTACATCACAGGTCTACTGTTACTTTGGAAATAAAGAGTAGTAAAGCACAAATTCCAACAATAAAGTAAAAACATACCATTAAACCAAGCACTTCAAATCAAATTAAATTATTTTAGTAGGAGAGCATTTAGATGAGGCCTGTGATTTGTAAATACATAAACTGCCTTGCAACAGATCCTTACTACAGATCCAATTGCTCTCTATCCGTAAAACTCCACAAGACTGACCCAAAGGAAAAAATAACTGAAGTCTTCAAATGGACCTAAAATGGGGGAAATTGATCATTTGTTATCTACAAACAGGTAAGTGCGTAAAATAAACTTTCTCTAGATTTTCAATACAATACCAATATAGTAAATTTAAATTTTATACATGAAAGTTACTACCTTGGTCACAAGACACAGCAACTGTTCACATGGACATCTTAGAGGAAGGCAGGCATAAAGAGGTAAAAAAACTGAAAGAAACAACTGTAGACCCAATTTTGGGTTGCAATGTGAAGGTTACATTCAAAATTACTTCATACACGTGAAAAGCATGTGACATGGCTAACACAGCCAGACAGGACTCCATCTAAAGAAAAGAGGTATTTGTAGTCAGAACAATTGGTTTAGCTACAAAGATTCAGCAACTGATCTCAATTTTAGTTGAGCGGATGCTGCTTTCAACAGCTCTCATGAAAACAGGCTAAAACAAGAACAGACTCCACTTGGGGGAAAGTTTCCCAGCAGCAATCCAGAACGACAGGAAAAAAAGATGTCCCTAACACTCTTTATACACTCTTACAGAGTCAGTTTTCGTCATCATTTATTAGAAATAAGTGATTTGATAAATATACCCATAAACTAAATTGGTTAGAAGTTTCATTTATTAGTAAATCCAGAAACATCTCTAGATTATAGGCAATTCAAATTCCATTCCCTCTGTTATATGTATAATAAACTGCCCTAGTAAAACATCCTGAAAAGCTATGGAATTCAGAATAGCTGAGAAATTCCAACCTAGTATGAATGCTGGCTTTTTAGTTCACTGGCATGTGATCAGCCTGACCTGCAATGCTCCATAAAACAAGTGGAGAAGCTTCCAGCATATCTTCCAACAAGAAATAATAGAACAAAACAGAAAATCTATCACTAGCGTACCATCCAAACTTGAAGAAAGGTGCCGCTCTCGAGAGTTATGTCATATCCTAAACTTCAGTCTTCACTTCTGATCAAGGAATTGCTCAGAAAGGAAAAATAAAAACAACCTCAAAACCATGCTTCCACGTCTGTCCGCACTTAAAACATAAGACGCCTAAGAGCTGTCTACATAATCTACCCTCCTGCATCAATTCTGGGAAGAACAGCTGCCTGACCACACTGATGAACAGAAGTACAGAGACATCTAAAACATGTTATGTTATGGGACACTTCTGATTGCTTCAAGAACTCAGGTTTCATTTAATTCTCGAAAGCCTCCCTGCATCAAATTCTGTCCTTAAGTTGGCAAAGACAGTATTTATATCAACTTCCACTATCAGCAGCAGGTGTTTCTGCTAATACCTTCCTCACGACAGTAAATGTCTGCCATTACTGCAAAGGTCCTATGAGCTGCAGCAAATAATATCTGTGAATAGCTTGCATCTTGATTCACAGAATTAAAAGAAAACTTTGTAACTGTTTGTAAGAGCAACAATCTGCTCAGTCTAGCCCCACAAACCTGACTACCTCTTTACCATTTAGCAGTCACTCCACAAATATACCCTAAAAAGATTTCAGCATAACATTTGTTAATTTGACCCATGCCCTTTGCAGCTTGTGAAAGAATTATAGTTACTTCTATCTGCTCAAAGCCATTACCAGGATCACCTGTCAAGTACCTTCTTGTCTTCTCCAAACACGTAATTGTTCATTCAAAGCTGAACAAGTAAACTTCATCCTAATACACAGAGGAAATTACAAAGCAACCTTACCAAGTAGAAAAAGACCAACAACATTATCTAACTGAAGAAACCATCCAGATCAGGCACAAATTGGATTCAGGCCAAGAAAAGGAGACTGCTTTAAGTGTACTGATATAGCTCCTACTATACCACCAGACATCCATTCTCACGCTCCTTGATGCTAGTCATGCACCAATACTGCTGACTTTGAGAGGTTCAGTACAAGAAAGACAAGTACCTGTTAGAGTGAGTCCAGAGGAGGGCCACAAAAATTATTAGAGGGCTGGAATACCTCTCCTACAAAGAAAGGTTGAGAGCATTGGAGTTGTTCAGCCTAGAGAAGGCTGCAGGGAGATCTTATAGCAGCCTTTAAATACTTAAACGGGGCTTATAAGAAAGATGGGGACAGAATTCTTAGCAGGGCTAAGAACTGGAAGCATCAGAATACAGCAAGGCAAGTTTTGTGGGGAAAGTTATGCTTTTTTCTTTCGTAGACAAATTGATGCTGGTGTAGAGATGAACATTGTGTATGCTGTCTGGAAAAACAGCCTTTTTACAGGTAAATTTTACGAAGGGTACTATCATCTTGCACAACCGCTTTCTTACCAGGAAACCACATAAACCATGTTAGATCATCAACAGACTCAGCTAAATTACAAAAATCATAAGGAAGAAAGACAAGGAAATAAACTTTCCTCAAACTTAAAATTATTATTCTCAACTAAAAAAAAATAAAATATATTAATACATATGGCCATCCTACCATCTCAGAGTAAGGACAGTTCTCATTAAAAACTACAAAAGCAAGCAATGGCAAGAACACTTCATGTCCTTATGAATACCTACTACCTTAATCCCAACTTGCATGTTTTAATATACTCACTAAAAAAGTGGCTTCACAAAAGTTAACAAAAAGTTAAATTTATGAAATCAGCATAAATCCTATCAGTTTTGATTCCCTGAGTCTTCAGACAGCCTAAAATAATAGCTCTCAAGTAAGTAAGTTAGGTCATTTATTTCAACGGACAGCAACCTTAAAAATTAGCTGTCATGATTTAAGTATCAATAGCATTCATTATTGCACTACTGATTACGTGTAGGAGAAATACCCAACTAGTGTGCCAAAAAGCCCCCCAAAGTCTCCCTATAACTTCCAAAATATTCAGCTGTACCCTAGGAATCAATTAGAATATTTTAGATGCAGTATAGGTTTACAGGAGGATACACAGGATGCAGCATGAAACAAGAATCTACATCATTGTTTTACTAGAAGGAAATAAAAAAATTTAGAAGAGGAATTTGGTTTAGCTGCGTACATTGTACAGTCTTATGTACATGAAGAGTGATACAATATTGTTTGGTGAGTTACAGACAAAAAAGTACAAGGATAGGGACTACGGCAAAAATAAACAAAAAACATTAAGGATGGCCTCAAGGTTCTATTAAAGTAGCAAAAAGAAAACTATGTGCAATTCTTTTTAACTTTGTGGCATAACAATAGAGGAAGGCTCATAATATGGATTGGAAGTAATCTAGGCTTTGTCTTGACTATGGGTAAATTATTCCCAAGTAAAGTTTTGATTTCTTTAGTACAAGTCAAAACAAAGTTTACATGCCAGGCCTGTAAGCAGCACAACAAAAAGGTCAGGAAGGAGACAGAAATCCAAAATTATTATTTCTACATTTCCAAAAAGGGTTGTTACTAGAGTATAACTATATTTTAAATTGTAATCTTAAAAAATTGTAAGATTTACCTGTTGAACAAGGCATCTGGAAATTGGGATCATTGCTATCCAAAACAGGCAAACAGAACTGGGCACTTGCAGATCCTAGCATAGGATCCTTATTGCTGAGCATGTTCTTCAGCGAATCCTCTAAGACATTTTGACTTGTCCTAAAATCCTCACAGACTTCATTCTCCAGGTTGGATCCTAGAAATAGGGCATCATCTAAGTGTTCAGTAGGAATTAAATGGTTAAATGTATCAACTATATCCATGAAGACTCCTGTGTGTCTTTCAGCCCTATAGAAAGACAAGAAAAATACCATAAGAAAATAAGCTACAAATTGTAAAACACCTAAAGAATTCTTAAGGTATTTTAGATTGTAACCAAAAAAAAAAAAAATCTGCTTATGGCTTAATATGGCCCACTGTGTATCTAAAACTCAGCTCTCTAACTGATTAAAAGATATTCTATGCTAAATTAAGATAAACTCTATCAGCATAACTGTGCTGCCACTTTTACAGTGTGTTTAACAAGGGTTAACTAAAACACCTCCTTTCTAAAATGTGTTTAAATCTTAACCAACACAAGGGGGTGCAAAACCAGGGGTAGAGGGATATCAAGAACAAGTGAACCTGGTTAGCAGCACTGTGAGTGTGCGTCTTTCTTTACCTTTAAATGTAGAAATGTGTGATCAGCTTCCACTAACATCAAGAGAGCTAAGAAGGATCAGGACCTTGCCATAAGAGGCAATACTAGCCTATACTAGATTATACTTCTGTTCATAGAGGAACTACCAAATACTTAATCACAAGTAACTATTTTTAAGCTAAATTCTTACCTCTATTATTTTTCACCTATCACTACATTCAATAAAATTACAGAGATATGATATGTAAAATTGACCTCACACAAGTACATGAGAATTCTGAGCTGGCTTCAAAAGGGCTTCAGTTTTGTGTAAGTTGAGGTAAAATTTAAGGGTCTGTATTCAAAGATGGCACCTACGTTTTACAAGAAGGAATTCCCTATTTTGTACATCACTTGTTTGCAATATAGCAGAAATGCAACTAATGCAGCAGAGATTCAAGTAAGAAGAACATAGAACTACACAACAGAAAAGTCAGCAAAATGTTTCTTCAGAAGTTTATCATAAACAAAACAAATACTTAGAGTGGAGAAGGATGATTATAATAAGTATGGTCACAGAGGAGTAGTGCCTGGATTAACTCAGCATACAGGAAAGTTTGAGAGACCACTTTTGGCACACACAAAGCTATTCAAGCTTTTGGAAACAGAAAAAGGACACACATTCTCTCCCACTCCTTCCTTCATCATCGTCCTGTCACAAACTAAACAGGATTTATTTATTTTTCAATACAGTTTTTTTTTTAAAGGAAAAGGAGAAGTGAGATTTAGAGTTTGTAGTACTGTAATTACTTTCTTGATCCCTACTCCAGAAATCTGCCATTAAATAAATGCAGTACTTGAGTCATGCTGATTAAAACATTAAACATTTAAACATGTTTGCGAAACATTCTTGATCATCAACAGGGAAGATCCTAGTCATGTAGCTTTGCTACAATTTTAACCCAATTTATGTAATTTATTTAATTTCACAAGATTACAAAAACTACAGGTAAGCATGAAAAATGGTGCGGTTTTTTACATCATGACAATTTCTTCCTTCTCCCATAGGGCAGCTCAGAAGAAAACAATGGTCAGGTACAGCATTACACCTTTCCTGTGCATGGTGTCTTTTCAGTATCTGCATACTAACCATGACAAAACAGTCTAATACACAATGTCATTCTCACCAAACAGCTAGCAAGAAGGGAAGGCAGGACAAATCAAGTGTATTTAGTAAGTAGGTAACAGTCTTTCAGCAGCAATTATGTTATAATTTGAAAGCTCTCTACACCAAAAAGTGCAGTATTTTTATCAACCAATGCAGTGCATCTATGTATACACCATGCTAACTAGCACCTAGATTAGTCCGCACTTTGCAGTATTCAAAATAATTTCCAAATTTGGCAACAAATAAAGCAGCAAACTAAGGGAGGAAGAGCTATGCTGCACTATATAATCTCTTTTTACTATGCCATGTAGTTACAACAATCTGGTATACAAGATAATGTCTCAAAGTAAAAAAATCATTACAAATGTCATAATCTAGTACTTTAAAACACGTTCTCATAACAACAGCTTTTTTTTCATATTAGCATGACGATAAAATAACGATGAACCCTGACCCTAACAAGTGACAATGACACTGTAATAAAATATCCATTAATTACTGTAACAAATCTTTTGTACCCAATACTAAACACTAAATAAATATATAACAGGTAATCAAACACTGCTGTTAGGAAAGCAGTGCCTACTACTCTGCTTAAGCAGTATGTTAACCCCTGCTAAAAAAAAATCACTGCTTACAGAAATTAACCTCTGTCTTCAGCAAAGTGACTTTTTTTTTGTAAGACTGCCGTGCAGCCATTCAGAGTAGACAGATGATTGCTAGACACAGTTGCTACAAAACAACAACAAAAATTCTTCCCTTACACAATGCCTTAAGTGCATGAATTGTGAATGGCTTCTTTTGCACTTGAAACACTTTGAACACCAGGAAAAATAGCCAGAGGTATACCTAAAAACACAGTTAAGTTTTTCATGGTTACTTATTTCCAAAGATAACTAACCACTGGGAGGAGGAATGTATTGTTCCCCTGGAATACAGCTGTCTCCTCTCTTTGAACCCTGCAGGCCAGTGGCTTGACATGACTCTCAGCAAAACTGCACATACCATGTGTACTCCCATTGCGCAATAATTTAAAAGTGTTACTGAGTAGTTAATCAGAACAACAGAATACTGCAAGTCTCATGTATGGAGAACCAGTGAGGAGTGTTTCATGTACAAGACAAAGGAACAAACGACAGAGGAGGAAGTCCCAGCCAGGTTCAGCCTGGACAGTCATGAAACTTCTCCCATCCACTGACTCATGAAGATTGGAGCACAGCACAGCAAGATACAGGAGTGTGGCCGCAACGAGACCTGACCATTATGAAAAAGGTGTAGAAGGCATTCTCTTCAATTCCTTAAAGTACATTTCTCTTACACCTTCAAGAATGATTTGTTTCAATCAGCCCACCACTGCAACTATAGGTACATATGGAAGTAACCCACTAACTAAAACCCATCATTAAAACCAACCCTGTTAAAGAGAAAAAGCATGTCAGTTAAACATGACTTCCAGAATTTCCCCCATTTCCACCATAAAATCTCTTCATGTTTTCAACATAACTTTATTTGTTCTTGAAAAAGAAAGCTGAGTCTTCTAGTTTATAAAACACATTTCTTTAGTTGTTGTTAAGTTTAGTACAGCATTGCCTCATATCCCAACATATACTGACATGAAATAAACATTCTGTAGGATCCTATACGGCAGATTTTTCTCTTGTCCTTTTTCATTACATCTATAGCAGCTCTAAATGACTTTCCAAAATTACAAGATAAATAGCCATAATGACTGCCTGCTAAGGAAAGAAACCTGGATCTCAAACAAGCATACCCTTCAAACTAGTCTTAGAGGTGACGATTAATATCTTGACTAGAGACGCTGCACAACTTTGAAGTTTCTCATTGTCTGGTTTGTGAATGAAAAATTATTTTTATTCCTGTTGTATTACCTTGTTATCAGAACAGAGCAAAACACTTCAGTGGAGATATACAACTGCATCATCATGTCTCTACCACCTTATCTAAAACCCACTTCAAACAGGAGATCACAAACAGTATATACCACTAGAAATTCTGAGTGTTTCCTAGCTTGAGTACAGGCCTGCAACTCAGGCTTTGCATTCCAAATTAAGTTTCCCTTAAACACCAGGTACGTGCAAGTATTTAATTTTCCAAATACATATTTGGATTTTAATTAGATATGTTTGTCTTTATATCTTATTATTTTCCTTTACATATGCTTTATTCTGTTTTAGTAGTATTCCTACATGATTTATTTCACTAAGCAAAAGTTAAGTCTCACACTTTTAAATAAAACTTACTGTAATTACTTTCTGTCCTCCCCTCTGCTCAGGAAGCAACTTTCATATATCAGTTTACGTTTTAAACTTGACTTTCATATATTAGCTTATATTTTAAATTTAAGACTATGTAAGTTCCTGTATGTTTGATTATTGTCAATTTACAAATAAATCTGTTTTATCAAAGTCCTCAGAAATTAGATTTCAGAAATAGTTTTTCTCTACAAAGAAATTAAACAAAAAATTGCCTAAATATGAAACAGGGGGCAAGGGCCTGAAGAAACCTAACCAAAGAAAATAAAAAAGCTCACACTGCTGACTTAGGACACTTAAAATCCTAAGATTGTTGAAGATCCAATCTACTTTACTGACCTACTTGAATCAGTGAATCTGAAGCTGCTGAAGATAGCACAGTAACACTACAACTTCCTCCATTTCATTTATGTACCTTTCTGAATTAGTATCTGTTGCTTCCAATTCACTGAAATTGGCTAGTGCTTTTAAAAGCTTTTAATTTTAAAAGCATTTGTAAATCTAGTTATTGAATGGATTAACATTAGAAACATTGCAATACTCAAAATATAAGACTTGGTCAGTTGTCCTATAAACACCTTCCTTCAGCTTAGGCACACAAAGTATCTGCGAGCAAGGACTAGTCATAAAAAGTGCTAAGACTTCATTAAAAAATTCCATATTATATTTATTTCCTCAAGTAGTAATAAACACTAGCCAGAGAAGTATACAACAGGAATAAGCTGTTTGAATCAATAGCACCTTAGATGTCAAAACAAATGGGAAAGGCTGACTCAGCAATGTCACTGAGGAATCAAAGAATACGTAATGGTAACTGACAGTAACTTTTTAGAAGAAGGGGGCAATTGCACTTCTACTGACATGAAATCAACTAACAATACAGGCAGTTAAACAAAAATCCCTTGCCTGAATCTTTTGGTGATTTCTGTACCTAAAAAAAGCACTGAAGGTATCAAATGTGCATCTTTGTTCACTGGTGCTGTGACGCTGGACTACCTTGTGTGCTCACTGATACCTTCACACTTCAAACCCACCTACCAAATCATGCCACTTCAAAATGCTGATGGCGAGTGTAGGCAAGTTTTACTATCATGCTCCCCTTTCCTTGTATACAAAATCCTTGAAGTTTAAGGTCACAAGCACCTACCTGAAAATTAATGCAAAATTGCTATCTGTCAGTGTTTTAAGCACTAGAAGCTGCATTCCTTCTTACAGCATTTATGGGTATTACAACAACAAAAGCAAGACCCAGGTCTTCTGTAGTAACAGATTTTGGACAACAGAGCTCACAGTCTAAAGACAGCATGGGAAAAAAAAGGAAATCAATACCAGACAGTGCATCAGTGGCACAGTCGGTAAGAAAACCTCAACTTTACAACTCTCATGCCTGTGTGCTTTCTGCCCTGCCTCACATTGGCTCAAATCTCATCATCTAGGGTAGTCTAAAAGAATCAAATTAATCAACAAAACATTTTTGACAGGACAAGCAGTCTGATTTATAAGAATACAAATTGCAATTTAGCCACAAAGATGAAATATTTTTTGCTGAGCGTTGATCTTTCAGTGGAATTAAATTTTATCTCTCTCCTTCACCCATCTCCCATAAAACAGGACAATGTTAAAGACTAGCCTAACAGCAACATGTACTCAACAGGTTTATTTGAAACACTAATATTTCTGTAAAGGAGGCCCAGGTACACTGACAAAGCTGTACACCAGAAACATCAAATTATAAGGCGCCACCTGTTCTCTTATTTAAATCCCCTACTTATTATAATCTCTCATTTACAATTAAAAGATTTAGCTTTTAGTGGCACCAAAACCAATACCACGCCACATAACAAGAAATGTAAATCTGAGCATTTCATTCATTCTTAACCAGCTCATCTACATGATTTTTGTGTTCAAGGCACCCTAAAGTCTTCAGACACCAAGTGACCCGCTGAGTGAAATCTCAATAGTCTGAGACATCAAATAATAAGCACATCCCAAAATCTTGCTCTTGCAGTATTCAAAAGAAGGGAAGATTGGTCAATATATTTTCTTTATCAAATCTTCACTATCCAGAAGAATTACATTCACCAGCCACAACTGTACCTCATTTCAGTGAGCATTAAGAAAAAGTAAATTTCAAACTAAGGATTTAATTATAAGACAATTAAATGCAGAAAAAGTATAGAGAAACCCTTTCATAATCATACAAGATCAAATTATTATATCATAGAAGATCAACCTAACAGTTTTACTTTAAACAGAGTAGCTAACCTCTCCTCAAAATAATACATTCCTTATCCTCATTTTACAGCTGGAAAAGGCACAAAGTACTGCACTAAAAGTTGTGTTCTCTGACAAATGTGTCTTTAAATTCAAATCTATTTTGCTAAGTAGATTGTTTTCCTTTCCTGGACTGTCCCATCAATGAATATCCTTAAATCACACAAAAATTAAGCATAATCAAAGATTACACATAATTATATTAATCTCTCCATCACTGCATATATCCTAGAATTTTTGAGTTCACTACCAAGAGACATTTACCAGAAATGAAAAATAAGCTAACAGATTATTTTCCCATCAATACTGTTATACTCTTCCACTATTTTCCACCTTCAAGTTCCTCAAAAATTGTTTCGAGTATTTTCAGTTTGAACATAGCATAAATGTTAAGCTGTGTAACAGGTTACACTGACTATTTGTCAGTCACCCCAAACAGAAATATTTCATTTGTAACATCTTTTGAATCTGTCAACATCTCTTTGATAAAGAATCATTTGGAAACACACATTAGAATTTGGGTGGGGGTTTTCTGTTTGGGTTGGGTTTGTTTGCCTTTTTTTTTTTTTTTTTCCAGAAATAGTAATAAGGTTTAGCCATTAAGCTTCTGATGTTTTTCACAGAAATACACCATCCTCCACTGACACCACTCAGGCATATTTCAGAAACTGTCTCTATTTTTCACTTTTTGCTTCTATGTAATGAACACTCATAAACCGATTTGGTAGGCTTTGTTATTGCTACTTCATACCTTTAAAAAAATATTTAATTCACATTTAAAAAGAGTTCCTAACATAATATGCCAGAACAGTACAATAAAACTATGAAAGTTTATTATTTCCTATAAATAATTTATCTCCCCTTTTTGTTTTTAAGACTTGGATTTAACAATTTAACAAGTTGAGCAGAGAAAATCAGTCTCTAAGAAATTTAAACCTACACTAACTGCTAAAAAATGTCATACAGCAGATATCATCTCAGCCCTTTGTACAGGAGTAGAATTTATGACGTACAGCTAAGGATTCTAGAAAGAGGAGTTCACAGAAATATGGCAGATAGTAATTACAAACTTAGAGCTTTTTCTTTCTCAGAAACACCTTATCGGTGTGTTGAACTACTTCAGTTAACTACACTGAATTAGATCTAGTCAATATGGTGTGTAGTTAGGTGCCCTTTCAGCTGCTTGAAATTCCTTAAAGTCTGCAAATGTAAAATGCACATAAAAAATAAATGACTGATTAACAAGCAATGACAACTGGAAAAACCCTAGGTGTTCAGAACTCGTTATTTAGATGTACAGTTTTTAAAGCTAACTACAGAAATTAAACACAAAGCTACTTGGTAAAGCAAAGAGAAAGCTGAGCAGCAGTTTCATTGTGGGCTATACTCTAAGTGAAAAGACCAAAGATAAATCATTCCAAGAAATACAAAGTCCAGGTTTTCAAGACCTCACTTACAGTGTGTCCCAAACCTTAACACATTAAGTAAAACAAACCACAAATTAGTGGTGTTAAAGAGATGCCATGCTTACCACCCTTACATTTAATTCTACAATATTTCTACTTTAGCAACATCCATTTCCATAAAAATTACTGCTTAGAAAGTACATAATGGATTAACAGCCACATAAAAGACAACACCATAACTGCAATTTGTATGGTACAGATGTTGTCAACCTATGTTTTTGTCTTCCCTTCCTCACTTCTATGCTTCCTTCTGCAGGCTACTACTACTAACTCAACCTAAACTACACACGGTGCTCTTCTTCCAGTTCCTCACCTCATGGCTATAAACAGGTCCCCATTGTGCAAAGCACATAGAAAGCACACTTGCAATCATGTGAGCAGCAGCTCTTCTAAAGCCTTATAGGTATCAATTATTTGCATACCAGAAGTATGTCCACACCACCTCAGAAGGAGCATCCCATCCAAGAACAGAATCTGGAAACACCACCGGGCCACTGAATTCCCCGGGTACCACTGATAACCACATTTTTTCCCACACTTCCTACAGTGGGTACTATACACAAGAGTTAAACACAGAAACTGTTGATGATGCTAAGTTTGAGAGATGGGAGGAGGAGCCCGGAATAGGTCAGACCAACAGCAGGAAGAACATCAGGGTCTAAATTGGTTCCTAAGGCTCGTATGGAGCAAGAAGGCATCAGCCCCTCAAGAACTGAAAAGAAACACGCACTGCCAAGAAGGGACAAGACCTAACAAACGCGGAGCAGGGAAGGCCATGCAGAAAAGCCAGCAGCAGGACGGCTCCGGGCAGGGGGCCTGCGGCAGGGTCCTGCACGGGCGCCAGTGCGGGCGGGGACGGGAGAGGCCGCCGCAGGCAGCGAGCTCGAGGAC
>NW_009954554.1:893292-893844 GCF_000747805.2 Chaetura pelagica
GAGGGCGGGCAGGTTCCCCCGGAGCCCCGCGGCGCAGGGGCCAGCAGGGCGCGGGCCGCTGTCCCTGCAGAGGGGGGCACCGCTCCCAGGGTCTGTTGCCGCCGTCCTCGGTGCCGTCCGACTTACACAACCTGCTCCTTGTCAATCTTTACTGTGCGCCGGCGGCTGTGGGCAGGGTCCTTCAGCTCTTGATGTGTCAGGTTCATCAGTTACTACAGGCTGAACAGGAACAGTGTCCAGAGCCTATCAACCCCCAGGAGAAGATTTTCACGCTGCTACTCGGCACAAGCATTTTCTCCTTGGCCTTCCTCCAGTAACGATTTCACCGTGGGCACTGTAGGTACCTGTGGCGCACATGCACACAAATCCCCACCAAAGGGACTCTTAGGATGTGGGTTTGTCAGGTCATCAGAACCTGAAGTAATTTAGTCTCTGCATCACACTAATTAAGAAAAGGACTCTCTTTCTGGTTTACGTTATAGCATTACTTAAATGCAACATACATTATGCTCTTTCAACCCGATGGCTAGTATAAATTGCAGTACTTTGGGG
>NW_009954554.1:893878-916210 GCF_000747805.2 Chaetura pelagica
AATTGAATTCACCCAGAAAATAAAAATACTTCTAACATTATTTCTAGAAGTCTAATTCAGAATTATCTTCTGAATGACTGGGTATTAGCACTACCTTTACATACTCATATTCTGTGATGAAATCAAGCATCATATGATGTCAGGGGAAAAGAATAACAAAGATGAGGAAGTTAAAATAGAATTATTTTTTTTCAGTTCTATTTTGAGTCTTTTGAGATGCATGTTCTTTAGGGTTTTCTGTGATGCTACTTGTTACCATCACAGTCAGAAAAGAGGCTTTAAACTGAAAGTGTAGTAACACAGTGACATTTTCAGTGGTGATGCAGGGAAATTGCAACAAGATAGTAACACCTTTGAAACAGAGCATAATTTTTAACCCGCTTGAATTTTTTTTCTCTCTGTCCTTGTATGATCAGCTTTACACAAATCACCACAAAGGGGTTTTTTTCCAGATTTCATCCTGTGCTTTCCTGGTTTGAGAAATTTGTTCTCATTTCCAAGGCAAGCATCTTTAAAAAAATACTGCCGCCTTATAATGGTATGGAACTGAGCTACTGAGCTGTTTGCACCAATTTCTTCAAAGGCTTTTTAGGCACAGTCTTTCAACAATGCACTAAACCTCTGATATATTGTCAAGATTATACCAAGAAATGAAATTACTGTCTGAAGTGAAATTCAGTTCAACACATTTGCATTGCGCAAATTTTCCAGCATTCAACCCTTTTGATCTCATTCCTTTTGACACAAGTAGCGGGCAAAGCACTGCTAGTAATCTGGTCATTGTTCGATGCCCTATTCAGTTATTTATTTGCACTTTCAAAAGTCACATAACTCCAGTGACCCATCTCAGTTTGATAGTTCAGATGCTTCTCTTTTGCCATGACCTATGCTGTGCCAGTCCCTTTATAGTCACAATTGCCTGTAACATATACAGTGAACTTGTCCACCTGTAGCACCTGTGTTGTGGTTTAATTTAACATTAAAAAAAAGTCCCAATAGACAATTTAATAAGTGCTACAGGGATCTTTGTATACAATGACAGATCACCTATATGCAATTCCAACTGTACTGTCTGCTATCTTTGCTAACAATTTTTTTATCATGTTGTCCTTTTACACATGAGCTACTTGGTAGTAGTCCAGATCTTGCAAGTTGTTTCCATTGGAAAGCAACCTATTTATTTTCCAGAAACAGTCTGCTGAACAGTATTCTGAACACATGGGAAATCAGCAGAAGGCAGTTTCTTTGCTTATATTTTTAAATTTATTTTCAGCCACAACTCCTTCCAAGAGGTTCTTACATTATTTTCCGTACAGCCTTCCCCTACCCTTCCATGTTTTGTTGTTTGTTTGTTTTTTTTCCAAATGATATTTTTGAAAATATGCTATACACTGTCAGATATCTTACCAGTCTTAAACGTGGCTTGCTTTTGAGTGCAGATCACTAGGTGTCCAACTGTTAAAATGTAGAAAGGAGTTGGATTGCTCAATACACTTAAATGAATAAAGAAGGTCTTGGGCATCATAGCAGACTACCAGGTTTTCTCCCATGCTGCAGAGTAGTATTTGCTGCTGTCAACAGCTGAGGTAGGCCAATAAGTACTCAAGCAAAGTTTCACAGGAACATTCTTGTTTTGACTGGGTGAGTCTATCTGAATTTTCCCAAGATAGTTGATTTAAATGATTTTAAATTTACAAAAAGTAATTTTGTAAATTACATAACCTTTTAGAATGTCATACAAAGCAGAATTAGACCTCTGAAAGGTATTCAAGTATCTATGCAGCAGCAGCAGCAGTTGCATTTATCTGCTGAATTTACAAAACCAGACAAGCATATTTTTTTCTGCTCTCTGTTTTCTGAAAAGTCATAAATATTACATTTGCACATCTTAATAATTAGATAACTGCCTTTCATACCACATTTGCTATGATTTTTCCCAGGATGAACAGCAGGCTACTTGTTCACAATACCTAGGATTTGCCAATATCAATAGTTCAGGAAACTCCTTAGCTCATTTGAAGCCTATTGTATGTAAATTATTGTGAACTAGTGTCCTTAGCAAAATTTAAAACTGTTAGTTCTTCAGATCTTTTCTGTTTCTTGTTGTAATAAAAATTCTTGGCCTTTCTCAAATTCAGGACAGTAACAGCTAATAATCTGCCTTTTTCTAGCTCCATATAAAAAATGCGCGTCTTTTTCTTAAGAGATTCTGATCTTGACACTTTCTCCTTTCATTGCTCACCTTCCCTTGCTTTAGTTGGTACAGGAACCATAACATTTCACTTTACCCACTTGCCACCGAGGTGAAGATAAGATCATTCTCTTTCCACCCCAAAAAATACTTATTAGCAGCTGCTATCATTGGATCAAACAGCAGTGGTATGTCATACTCTGGAAAGCAGCAGACTGTTCAGTTCCACAGGTGAAAAGGCTTGTGGCTTTTAAAATTAACAATACAGCTTGGAGAACAAAGACAAGGTTCTGAAGACAAAGAATGTTTAGCCATTGACTGTAGGACTGAATGTAGATTTTAGTAGAACTACATATTATTTATAACAATTATCCAACAGAATGCAGATATTCAAGACTGAAAAAAAGGCATTTTATCCCAGAAGACAAGATGGAGTTGCAATTATTTGCAGATTCATGCAAACCGGGGTAAAAAAATCATCCTTGACTGAATTTTTGGAGGGCTATAAGAAAACAAACTATGATAACTAGCATATATCAGGCCTTTGAGACTTGCCCCCCAAACTAGTTTGGGCAGTTGCCCATGGAACTGCTGCTAGAGTTACTAATCCTCTGAATACCTGAGATTTCATTCCAATGTTGTTTACCTTAGTTTTTGTGTTCTGTGAACATAATTGTATGGTAGCAAATTGTAGTAAAAATAATTTTATTTTGAACAAATGCTCATTTTGTATTTATCAGGGCTTTTTAGTGGGTTTTTTTGTTTGTTTCCTGTGTAATTAATTGTAAGGAGAGATCTAAGAGAGCATCAACTATTTTGAGAAAATGTTATTCATGTAATTTTATATATATATATTCCTAGAGCTTTGCTCATATACATTGCAGTGTGCACATCACATATCTTGCATTAAAAATGTGTAAAAGTTGGCTGTAAGGTTGGTTTCTGACTTGAGAGATTTCTCCTCTGCTTTTCCAGTACAACTGAGCATTGTATTTCCTTTGCACACATGTTCTCCATTCATCTCTACACTCTATGTTAAATAACCAGTTGTTTTAAGTGTGCTTCCTGCCAGCAAGTGTGATATTACATCAAGTAGCAGGGGCAGAGGCATGGTCCTAGAAGTAGAGACTGGCAGTGTGCCTTTTTATTGGGATTGCTGGACTGGGGGGCTGTTATGTTGAATAACAGAGCACAGAACCAAGAGGTCTTAAGGTGACCACTGTGCAGAAATATGGAAATTGTTTCTTAATCTCAAAATTCTAAATAAACAAACATGTAAATAAAGACTAAGGAAAAATACAATAAAATAAATTATTTTATGAATGAAGTGTATGTGATACATCACTCTGGAAAGCAAAAATCAAATTAAAGACTTTGAAAGGTTCAAAGTTTGAATTTTATAAGTCCTCAAGGGTGTTGGAGAAGAAATCTTATTGAGCACACATTTTTTAATTTGAATTTATCTGTCTTAGACAAAGGTAACAAGGACTATACATGCCATTCTGATCTTCCTCAGACAGCACAATTCTTTATCATATTCTAGGTTTTCTGAAATTCAATTAAATAATTATATCTATAGAGATACATTATTACACATTAGATGATTTTATGTATAATGATATATTATTTGTTATACCTTTATTATTATTATAATATACACACATACACAAAACCGCTGTTCCCAAATGAATTGTTGAGAAATTCTCATCCTGTTTCCAGCCTTCCATTATTATCTGCTATTGTCTCCCACTTTTTCTACCTTAAACTTTTCTAGTAACTCTTGTTCTCTAGTTTAACTAAAAAATTCTAGTATGGCATAATAAACTCTGGAAAATCCATTCTGCATTTTATTCCACCCATTTTTTTTCCCCTCAGAATTTGTTATTATCACAGGTCCAAAGCTGGTCCACTCATTTCCCCTCTCCCCTGTTTTTTTACATATAGCTATTGAACTTGCTAACCTCCAGCTATATGGCACTATGTTTGCAGTCTGAATGTGTAGGAACCTCCACAGCTATGCATCACACACAGGACATGATGTGGAGTGCTTATAGGGATGCTGGCTGTGCACCACTCAGCTCTGCAGTACATCTGTTCCTAGGCTTGGTATCCTGCTAACACAGACAGGTCTCTGTCCCTGTCACTCCTCAGAGAGAGAGGCTGGGTATGTAGGGAGACAACTGCAGTTACATGGTTCAATCCCAGCCTTAGCTACCACAGACATAAAAAACTGTGCCCCTGGGTGCCTGCCTCTGTCTTTGTTGTGGTACATGAATAGAGTAGAGTAGAGTAGAGCAGAGCAGAGCACAGCAAAGTAGAAGAGAAGGAGAGGAGAAGAGAGGAGAATATTTCAGTTGGAAGGGACCTGCAATGATCATCACCCTAACCAACTCAGGGCTGAGCAAAGGTTAAAGCATGTTATTAAGGGCATTACCAAATGTCTCAAACACTGACAGGGATCTACTACCTCTCTAGGACACCTATTCCAGTGTTTGACCACCTTCTCAGTAATTTTTTTTCCTAATTAATTTCCTAATTCCTAATTAATTTCCTAATTCCTAATTAATTTCCTAATTTCCTAATGTCAAGTGTAAACCTCCCCTGGTGCAGCTTTGAACCATTCCCACACATCCTACCACTGGATACCAAGGGGAAGAGATCAGCACCTCTTGACTCAGAACTTGAAATGTGAAGAATCAGTTCTTTCAGTATTTTGACATTGACATTTTCCAGTTTCTCCAATTAGAAAATGTGAAGCTCTTTGGAATTGCTTCCATGTGCATTATTCACATTCTACGTCCTTATTTCCATAAACTTTTCAGCCTTTGTCTTCTTATTCAAGACTGAAGCACAGATGGAGTTTAGGAGCAATTAAGCCAACTGGATCATGCATGCACGGGTACTGTTAGAGCTGGCTGAAGCTGTTGTGAGACTGCTCTCATCTTTGAAAGATCATGATGACTGGAGGAAGGAAAACTTAATGCACACCTTCAAGAAAGGCAAGAAAGAAGCTTCAGGGAATTACAGACCCATGAGCCTTAATTCCTTTCCTTTGAAGGTTATGGGGCAAATCTTCCTGGAAGCCATTTTCGAGCACATGAAAAACAAGGGATTGTGTACAAGCCAACCTGGATTTTCCAAGGTCAAGCTATATCTGACAAATCTGATAGCATAAGATGAGAAGCCCTGCATCTGGTATATAAGAGCCTGTGCACCAGTACAGGCTGGGGGTCAACTGGCAAGAAAGGAGCTTTGCAGAAAGGACCTGGTGTATAAATTGAATAGAATACTGCATCAGAAAGTGAGCAGGCAACAGGTCACGGGAAATTATTATGGACCCCATCTAGAGTGCTGTGTCCAGTTTTAAGCTCATCAGTATAATAAAAGTATTGAATAACTGGAGTGAACTGTGCGGGGGGGAGTCACCAAGATGATTTGAGGCTTGGAGCACATGGCATACTGAGATCTCTCTGTTTCTTCACCCTTAAGACAAGACTGAAGAGGGAATTTTAGCATTGTCTCAGCTACCTAGTAAGCAAATGAAAAGGTCACAGTGAAAAAATGGGAGAAACAGGCAAATTGCATCCAGGAAAATTCTGACTAGGAACCAAGGGAAGCGTATTCACTGGGAGGGCACTCACACCCTAGAAGAGAAGTATGGAGGGACTCAGTTATCTCCATTCTTGGAGATATCCAAAGCTTGACAAGACAGACTCCTGAATAACCTGATCTAACTGTGAAGTTAGCCCTTCTTTGAGCATGGTGTTGGACTAGATCACCTCCTAATGTTGTCCAATTTAAATTACTCTGTCTCTCTAAATGGGATGATTAGGAGATCTTAAAAAACATCCTACTGCTTAAAGCCAGTAACATGGTAATTCTCTCTAATTCTTTTCCTGGACTTGGCTTAGAACCTTCCAGTTTTCTCCTTTTACACTTATGAGGTAGAAGGACTTGTCATTTCATAGAACTTACTGAGACCCAAGTAGCATAAATACTTGGTGGTCCTGGAAGACAACCGACACAGAAATGTAAACATAAAGTGCCATCAAATAGTACTTCCTGATTTTTTCCAGTGAAGAACACTAGGTACCAATAAGGAAGTCCAGAAGGGATTTTTGAGGACAAGCAGACAAATGAAATAGAAATTATCAAGCATTTCTAAACAGGGAAATAGGAACAAAATATGGAAATCAAGAACTTGGGAGGTCAGGATGTTCCAGGGTATGAAACAAACCTGATGCATGAAAGAACTGAGGATCGGACATCTTAATGAAGCCTAAGAAAGGGAGAAGTAAAAAAAGTCATCAGCTTTGTGATTAAACACAAATGTGTGGAAGTTTGGATGCTCTCCATCAAAAGGATATGTGATTAGGTATTATATAGTTGTCTGACTGATTACATTAAAATAGGAAATGGCCACCAAGCGTCTGTCTAGAAAAAAAGTCTGCCTGTTAGCCACTTTAATCCTGGCTGGCTAAGGACATGGTGCAGAGAAACTGCATGTGGGGAGACCCAAAACAGCACCCAAGAACATCCATAGCATCCAACAAGGAACTGCCTCTTAGAAGGAACAGAGAAGTGAGAATTCTTCTTTAGCAACAGTGGAGAGAAGAGTAAGGAAGGCCATCCCTGGGATGGAGGGGTGTGTTTTGATGTAGAAAACCTTCCATTTAAAACTTAAAGGGACGATTGTGCTTGCAGTATAAGGGAACCCCCCTGCAGTTTTGCAGATCTGCTATGCTCCCATTGCCTTTATGTGCTTTTATTAGGATGAATTGAAAGTTGTAGAGTTCAGTGAAATATTAAAGGTACGTTTGGGTTTGCACACCCCACTTTGTGATGCACAGATTTACTGGGGAACCGAAGAAGATAAACTCAGTTGGGTGTAGCCTCCTATTAGTACCAGCCAATTAAGTGTGTGACAACACTGAGAGGGCATTTTCCTGGTCAGATCAGTATCATAGCTATGGTCCTGTGGATTGGGAAGAAGAGGTCATCTTCAACTATTTCTCCTCCAAAGCCTAAGTGTAAATCAAGTTCTGTCTTCTTCAGAACAAGCAGCTGTGAAATGTGCTGAGAAAGAATTACGGGGAAATTTACTTGAGGGATGAAGATGTGCTACTGCTGTTACTCCATCAATAAAGTGGCCTGAAGGCTCCACTTGAAAATACCTTTTCCACCTATTTAGATTCTGTTACACTGACACAGGTGACATGTAGTGTTGAAACAGAGTATCTTCTACTATTTGAGTATTTCTACGTTGAGCATTCTCAATGTATCTAAACACAGTGGTATCTGGTTTTCTTCAGCTATGCTTTGAAAGAGCTCTCATTTGAATCAGAAATTGAAGGAGGTAAGTTGATCTTCTGGCACTGTCCTTATCGTTTCTTGTCAGACCACTCTTTAACCACTATTACCCTCACAAAGACGTTTTCCACTGATAAGTAACTTGTGTTGTTATTGAGATAATTATCAATGCATTGAGGACAGAATGTGTTAGAACAGTACCTATCCAAATTAACAGCATTCATGCAGGCGATTATCAAGAAGAAAATCATGCCTATATCTGTAGAATAAATCTGTATCAAAAAAGTCAAGCCAGGTTATAATTTTCACTGAGTGTTAAGGGAAGCCTCTACTTACATGTAAAAGTCTGTATTTGTTTGAAAAACAGTATTATTTTATATTAATATTTAATACTTTGGAAATCAGTATTATTAATACTGCAGTTAAGCATTCAAAAGCTTTAAAATTATACAGGTAAGGTCACTTATGAAACCTTAATCTGGCCCTCTCAATTATTAACACCTAATTACACAAGATTTTTCCCCCCCCATCTCCCTTGCAAGGATGAACAATGCTCACATGAATGAGCAGCACCTGACAACTTTCCTTATGGCCAAAGACCTTAAGCCTAACTCACAACTTGTACTTAATTCAGAACCAGTTTCCTACTGGTTCTTCTGCAGTATTACAGGAAAGTTTGATTACTTCAGAAATTACTGCTTATCTTCACAGCTGCCCTCCTTATATGAGGACTGGAACAAATGGATTTTAATTCATTGGAGAACTGAAGACCAGGGAGATGAACCATCAGAAGTATCAACTAGTTTTGAGTACTCAGCCTGAAATGCTTCAGGACTCTTCAGAAATACGTAGCACTACATAATTTCATATATATTTAAGCAGTTTCTACAGACTTCAGTTGAAATAGACTGCTCAGCACTTCCAAGTCAGATTCAGGAGAATAATATTTAACTTTCTACCTGTTTTAGGATGCCTAGTTACAGAATATTTTGCTTTACTATCTTCCCTCAGCATTATTTAGGAACTATGTGACAGAATAACATGAAGAACCCATCAGTTTTCTGCTGTGATATTCACAAGATCATGCTCTCCCTCACTCTCAGTTCCTATATTTAACTTCTGCTACATGCTAGGGATTCCTATAAATACTACCATTTACAAACCATACTCGCCAAAGCCACTAGGTGCTCAGTATAGAATAATCTTGCATACATGAGTGTTATCTTGTATCTAAGTAGTGCTACAACATAACTCTTGAAAGGACAAACCAGTTACACTGTCATCCAAAGCATCTAAACTTAAATTTAACAGAGCCCATCTTCCATGCAGGGCTTTAGCCTAAATGAAGATACAGTAATTCCATTTAAGCATCTATTCTCTTTTATTTGTAAAATCATATCAGTTATATAAAAATTTTTGCTTGCAGTATGTAGTTCTATCTGCTAGCTTACCTACACACTTTGAATACGGTGAACATCTTTTAGTGTCTTAGAAAGGCATTGGTATGTTTAACTGTAGCTTTTATGATCACTAGTAAGAACAGCACCTTAGCTGGCTAATACCAACACTCTCCTCAGGAAGCTGGGTCACCACTCTGGAAACTGAAATTTGCACAGGTCTTAGCTCACTTAATTTTGGGGATATCTCCTGACTGGACACAGCATCAGTCTTGACAATGAAGCGTTTTATCACACTACTTTGCAATTAAACTCCAGTACTACCAATTGTGTTTTCCAAGCTTTACAGATACATATATCCATCTGCATTTACTGCAAAAGCAGTTTCAAGAACACTAAGCTAGTAACCTATGTTAGTACTGCGGAAGTCACAAGCAAGCTACATAAAAAAATACTGTACTTTCTGCTATTAATTTATGTCCACATTTATTTATGAGTAAAACAAACAGCAAACATTACAGTAAAGGGGACACTGAGGCCCAGATTTAAAAAAGAAAACAGATGCCTGACAGATTCTGAATGTAGGCACCTCAGGACTGCTGACAAAGTACACCAAAAAAGTGAAATTCATGAGCATTTCGGCAAACTTCGTAAGTGCATTTCAGTATTTATTTAGATGTTTAAGCTTTCGCACTAGATTTTACAAGCTGGTGAACACTGGCAAATTATTTCTCCCACAGAACTATAACCACACATTCCCAAGACAGTATAAATATATGGTTAAACTAACATTAATACACATCACCATTTTATCAATTACATAATAAAACAAATTATCAAGTATCCAAATATTAAGTTACGCAGCTTGAAAGGCATACAAAATATTACAGAGGTCTGCCCAAGTCATAGCAGAAACTCAAGGAGGAAAAACAAAAGAAAAAAATAATCACACTTTCAACAAAGCAATAGTTGGTAAACAACTTTCAATAGGTACAGTAAAAGAAACTACAAGGTTTTTCAGAAATTTTCTGATTAAGAATTTTTCGCTACAATAACAAAGCATTTCTACATTTTAAAAAAATATTTACTGAAGTAAAGGGCATATTCTATACTTCCTGCACAAGACAAAGGCAACATTTTACTAGAAATATTAAATAGCCCCTCCCAACCTTTTCAGGCCCTCTGTTAAGTTGCACATGAAGTGCCAACATTGATTTTACTGTAAGGCTTTTTGTCTGGAGACATTAAAGACTTGTGTGCTTCTGTACAATTTAAAAGATTTTCTACATGATTAACCAGAGAGTAATGATTTGTAAAATGGAGAGGTTTTCAGTAACAGAGAAGTACAGACACTGGGTAAAGAGGTTGCTGTAATTCATAGTATTAAAAAGACAGACTGTGCAAATCCTGATAATTCTAGTGCGATTGTGGGAGACAAAACAGAGTGAGCAGGCAAGACTATCTTAGAGACCATATTCTTCAATATTGAAATAACTGTAGAAAAAAAGATAGTAAGGTCCAGATAAGCTGGTAGTTCTCACATCATCAGAACTATGTTCATTTATAAGGAAAAACATCTGATATGCTGGGTGTTTTGGCACCTAATCTCTCTACAGACTGATTTATTTTTGTACCCCAATTTTTAGTAATTGAAACTAGGTGGGTAAGACTTAGTGGCATGATTAAAGGATATTTTAACAGGTAATTAATGAACACAGAGACAGCTCTGAAACAGGGCACAGCAAAAACATTTACTGGGTCTCCAAAGAGATGGATATTTATCTAAACATACAAGTTGCATTTCTACTACGCCTTTAGCCTATTCAGTACTCCTAAGGAAGCTCCCTTTACTACTAAAAAATAACAGACTCATGTCTTTGGCATGCAGTCTGCTTAATTCTAGTTTCCACCCTTTACTCCCAAAGAAGTACTATAGGCTGGTGAGCTTTACTGAATACAACAATTATTTCGGTGACCGTTGGAGTCTTTAAAACGCAGACGCATCTTGGGGCGGTATTTCTCCAGGTACAGAAGTTGCTTGCTGTTGAAAGCTCCACGTCGCTTCCTAGATGGAGGAAAAAAGTATTTTAAACAGAATATTCATCTACTGCTCAGTGAAATAACATCACCAACCAGAGAAAAGTATTTCTGGGTCACTTAAAAAACCCCCATCATTAAGTCAAGATTTTAACCAAATGAGGGTAATTAAAAGTTACATGCCAGGAAAGAGGGTGGTAGGTTCCTTTCACAAATACCTCATTGGACCACAGGCTCGAAGGAGTACAGAGCATTTTAGACAGGATATTAGCCTCCGATATGCACAAGCCAAAGATCTTACATTAAGATCTTACATTTACAAGCTGAATTTAATTCTTTGAAGACATGGTCATTATGCAAGAAATATTTTGATATTGTTTGTATGAGCTACAACTTCTTTTAAAATATAGCTGAAACCTGCAAAGTTGAAGCATCAAAACTAAAATCCTTCTCATCCAGCCCGCATACATCTATAAAAAAATTGAAGGAAATATTTTGCTTTGGTAGACTTCCAGATTTAGCACACTTTTATCCAATAGAGAAGAAAGGATCAAAAAATGTGAATGAGTGTTAGCTCCAACTATCAGGCAGAAACTAAATTTCAAATGTATTCTGCTTCCTATATACACAAATAATAAAGACAACCATGCAGATCTAACTGAAAGTTAAGGGGTTTGGGTTTTGTTTTGTTAAACTCGCTCAAATAATTACTTAATGATTCTGGTTTGCACAGAAACAGGTAATACCCATCCACAGGCCAAGTCTCACAATACTGACTGTATGCAGTATATGTGTTAATAAGTTTAGACGTACTAAGTAGCTTATAAAAAAAAACAACAAACAGCATTCAGAATTTCCTTTAGTGCCCAGGGATATATCAATATGCTAAATCTTGGAAACAGCCAGATGTTAGCTTTATACTTACTGTCTTATGAACTGCACTGCATCTTCATACTTCATTCCACATTCTATCAGTGCAAGAGCAACTAAGACTGGAGCTCTGGAAAAAAATAAAAAATTAAAATACTCAATTTAGCATTTTCTGGTACATATTCAGAAGGGAGCTTGCTTTCCTCAGCTCTCCTCTTCCTGTCCTGTGTCTATCTGATGTTTCTTCCCTGGGGAAGCAGAAAAGACAGGCATAAGACATTTCTACATTAACTGAGCTATTATACTCTGTTTTTGAGCTACCCATCCTCATTATGAAATGGTTTAAATTAACTAAGTTAACTAAACCTTAATTTGCTTGTCTGACTTTAGTTACAGAAGAGGATGAAAGGATAAAATGCAAGTAATCTTTACCCATTTGTTTCAAAGCAAACTCATTCTGTAGAAGATTTGCATACAGGTTTCTATTCCCACATATGAGCATCATTAGAAGCAGTCAGAAGCCCAAGGCAGAAACCAGGTCCAATAAGAACTGACAAATCTTACAGAACTAGTGTCACAAGTTTTAGGAACAGATGAAATCTACTGGCTGCTGCTCAGCTGAGTATTTTCCTGCTTACCACAGTATTCTTGATCTGACAGAATACAGTTTTCAGTTAGGAAAACTTGACAAACTCAAATACATTAGCAATTCATGGCTTTAAAACCCCAAAACAAGAAAAAAACCCAAGACAAAACACCAGAACTGTATATCTAGTATAGCAAACTTAATTGGTTTTGTATGTTTAGGGATTTAAAAAACCTTACATAATAAAAAGCTAGGGTGATATTTTCAACTAGTAAACTGCCAAGTGTTGAGAAAAAAGACCAACATATTCTAAGGAGCAAACAGGAATTGTTTCAGTAGCCTTCATCGCTACAGCCAACTTTGTTAAATGTGAAGCCATAATGCAAACATTGATATAAGCAAGGCTCATGGACAAGATGACCAGAATCCTCCATTTTATACTAGAAATGTTGAAACACATGGCTAGAATATGGGAACTGCTTTTTGAACAGATATAGTTCTCCATCTGAAATAACAGCAGCAAAACCTTTATGTTCTCACAACTGTTGGGATTGTACTTATGATAGCAGTAGCAGACAGAGGGAAGAGGGTTTAGAAGATAATATTTGGCATTATCCAAAAAAACTCTGAGGCTCAGTGTTAAAAGTAAGACAGAAACAGAGCTCTGGGACTTCGGAGAACACTTTCCAATGCCCCAACAGGGATGAAAGTTGGTCTTGATGTGCCACTTATTGGACCCCACTTGCTTGTGGCTCATGGTAAGAGTACTCTTAGCAGTATTGCTGAAAAAGATTTGAAGAGGAAACTTAAAGGTGAGTCACTAAAAAACAAAACTACTCGAAAAAAAAAAAAAAAGGAAAATTATTGGACACTAATCAGTATGATTGGTATAAGAATGTATTCATTTACTTAACTTCATACATTCTGTGCAAGAGCTGTGGTAACAGCATAATCTGCAAACTAAAAGGCATTTATGTCTAAAATACACATACAATATCTTGCTGTCTTCTGAACTACTTTTAAGTGTGAAGTCGCTCCAATATTGGATATGTGACTATTTTACTTCTGCCTCAAAGAACTTTTGTACTTAATCTCAGCAAGTCTGACCAAGGATGGCAATCGAACAGATCTTTAAAACCTCACCCACCTTCCAAGACCAGCAACACAGTGTACAGCAACACAACAACCAGGTTCTTCACGAAATTTAACTTTAAGGAGGTTTAGCCAGTCATCAACAATCTGGTTGGATGGTGGAGCACCGTCATCAAAGGGCCAATCCTAGAATATAGCATTACATTCATTTAAAAAAATACATAAAGATATAAGTCTTTAAACTTGCAATATGCTACGTGCATACAAAAAAATGTAGGGGACACTGTACAAAAGAGCTGACAGCTAAAGGAACCACTCATGTGTATGGTTTTCTAATAGTATAACTATAGCAGTATCAGGAATATATTCCTTTTGATTGTTGCACAGATTTTGCTCAAAAAACAGGTGTTTTTTTTTCCTGACAAGAGAGCACGTCTGTACAGCTTTTGCCCCCACCAGCTCATGGGATACACTTGAAGACTTAAAAGAATAAATAAATTCAATACTACCTTATAAGGGGGGTGAAGGGTAGGTTGGTTTTAAAGTCTGCTTTTATACTACTTACCAAAACCTGAATGCCTTCTTTTTCCACCGGAGCAGTGTCATAAGTAGCTTCACACACTCTTACCACTGTGGTAACACCATATTTCTTAAGTTCCTAGGGAGTGGGAAAAGAAAAAAGCACCACCTGCTTTAGGAGTAAACCAATTTAACTTACAATTTAATTTTGTCAGTAGGTTAGCTTATTAAATAATTCCAAAAGTTTCAGAAAGTAAACTTGCACAAATGCTTGCCACTCTGAAGAACTAGGAAAGCTGACATCAGTGAAAACTTGTGTGTGCTCATGTCAGATACCTTTAAGCTCTTCTGCATAGTTTTGTTATGTTGGATCAGACTTTTTGCTTTTAAAATCAAAACTAGATGAACATTCTGATGAAATAAGTAGTCCATCTCCAAAAGATAATTAATTTCAAAGGAACAGGAAGTTTCCAGATTTGCAAAGCTACACATTTTAAATTCTCCCCTTCTATTTCTCTACTTAAAACAACAGGTTTGTAACGCCTCTTACTAATGAGAATTATGACCACAGGAAAATTTCTTATTCCAGTTCTGGAGTGATCATAACTAGAGGGTAACAAAATTTAATTTTCCATTTTGCTATTAACCTCCATTTATTAACCAAAAAAACCAACAACAAAAAAAGCACTCTTCCTTGAGCTTGCAACAACCCATCACTCACACTGTAACTGTCATGGTAATAACTGAAGCACAGCCTCAGCATACTTTATCAAGACATGAGAGTATAAAGGCAAGCAAATACTGTTTCACTATGCTTCTTGTATATTATCCCACACTGAATGCAAAAGAGAGGTATGATACACTCAAAATCCTGCTACTGAGGGACTACATTGCAAACTCGGACCTTACCTGGAAGTAATATTGGAGGAACTTATTGTTAGCATACATGGACACACTTTTAACTGTGCATTTTCTCTCCAACATGCTAGATGCAAGGTTTAGATGACAAATTCAGATATTACCCAAGCCACTTAGCTTTAGTCAGTAGATAACTTCAGCACGTACCAAAACACTTCAAGCAGTTTCAGCAACTCTGGATGCAGAGCAAGCCTACTGCCACATATTTCACTCAAGTAAGACACTATGGCACTTGGAGGATTCTATTAAGCTGCTCCACTACCATGACTTAAAATAACGAAGAGAAACAGGCAGTGAAAGCATGTTTCAATCCTGTTATTTGTTCCTACAGTTCTGATTCACAATGTATAGTGAATTATTTTAAATCACTATGTAATAGGTGAAAAGAAACATTACATCACTTCAGATTAACCTAAATGCTAGTTCTTTCCATTAGCAGATCTTTGCATTGTTCTATATAGAACTCACAGAAAATTCCTGTTTTCAGACCTAAACAATATACTTAATGTACAATCTACTATACAGTACTATTTCGTTACTTCACTTCCAGAAGTATGTTTTTGTAAAGGCCAAAAAGGTATCTGAATAGATTTGTCCGTAGGACTTCAAAGCATGGCATCAGTATTTGAAAAAAAGCCAGTATGTGAACAGTCTCAGTACCTCTTTGTATGGCTTCCAAAGTTGCTATTAACTAGTAAAGAAGAACATTGTTAATAGGGCATGCTGGTCAGGCATTTAAAAAGTAAGAATTCTGTCCTGGCCTTACCTCTATAAATTTGTTTAAGGTTGCATTGGTTGGATTGTGTGTGATTAGGAATCTCATGTTCTTGTAGGTGATTTCCACAGGAGCTGGGCGGTTCATTCGGGCCATGTTGATTTAGTTTAACATGCAACAAGATTATGAAAGGATTAAAAAAAATTCTAATACAGAAGTGATGAAGAGAAACTGAAGTCTACTTCACTGAACTCCACGTGAATTCTCAGTGCTTGGAATTATGACGTTGGGAGCAATGGGAAATGAAATGAACCTCCTAACAAGAAGCAGCAATTCTTCAATCCAGTAATACTGAGGCAAAAGAAAGGCAGTGCACGGAGGTTTACCCCATCCAGGTCTGAATTCTGTTGTTAAATGCTCTGCCAATTTCAATTCAATACTTCTTGTCCTGGTCAACCACTCTTAGGGGGGCTTCTTGGTGGAGTAGTATTGAATTTCTACAGTTCACTTGTCTGCATAGAGGTCGTGCTGTGCCTGGCAGTAGTCTCCACTGCCCTTCAGAAACTCCATAAATGTGTGACCAAGAACACCACAGAACTGCTGTAAAGAAAGTGGGGAAAAAAAAACATAATGAGCACAGGTGAAGCAAGGTTGTTTAGAAGACACCAAGCATTATAAAATGAAAAAAATAAAGCCAGAGCAACTAAGCAGTTTCACAAGGTTTATTTTTTAATCCAAGAATTAGGTTTGCCTAAGAACCCTGTTACCTTTCTTAGCAAGGATTACTTGAAAAAAAAAAAGTTTACTTAATGCAAAGTTTTCACATAGGGTTGTTTCAATACCAAAACCTGAAATGTAGTAGAACAGCAAATTCAAGTGTGCTAAGCATAGCAACAAGAGAGCACATTTTAAGAATCCTAGTATTTATAAATCATAGCTTTTCCAAGATATCTATACAACTGTATTTTCCCTTCTAAATTGACAGACATGGCAACACCTGCTGAAGTTACACTGACCTTAAGTGGTCTCATGAAGGCAAGGATGAGATTTCGTGAATATTCAAACTGAGCTTAAGATAATTTCTATTGTTAACACAAAACTACCAGTCTCTACACAGATGCAGAATCAATTGTCCTAAAGGCTAAAGACGTTGCACATAAGCATCATTAACTCACATACAGGACAATAGGAAAAAAAATGCATCTAATTCTACCTGTCTCAAATAGGAGGCCCTGGATGCAAATGCAAAGTCCTTGTGGCTTAACAAAAAGGTGTAAGCTTTTGAGACCTTCAAGGCACACAGACTCATAACAGGCGAGCTTATTGAACAGGTTTTTGCTGCCTAGTTGTGTGCTATTTTGCTATGGTCAAATTTACTTATAAAATTACTGCAGGATGCACCATCAGGAAAGATAGCTGCTGCTGAACTACTCCAAGTTGTGTAATCATTTAAAGATGTTGCTTTACAAACGAACCAAGAATAAAAGACTATGTACATTGTGGAACCTTGCAGCAGAGGAGATAAGTTTTGTGCCCAGACATGGTATCAGTGTTGCTGACAATACCTGCCTAGGGAACAGAAGGAAAGATGACCTAAGTTTTGTTTCCTGAAAGATAGGTACAAGCTGAACCAGATGTCCCCCAAATACACTTTGGTGTTAGAGACAAACATCATTGATCCTAAAACTGTTTAGCAGAAAAAATTACTTATGTTGGTCAGGCAACTCCAAACATTGGAAAGGATCCACCTATTTGCACACTCAAACAAAACATTGCTCAAGACACCTTGGAAATAGATTATCTGAGCACACAGTTACAGAATTGTTATCACAGACTTGCCTTAAAAATATGATTTATTTTTTTTTGCTAGCTGTGACACAGTAATTTTGGTTCTTTACCATCACAAATCTAGTTTCTACCAAACAGAAGTTATAACTTAATTGTGGCAATGTTCAGATTTTTTAAAAAAACTATAAACCAGCTTATCCACATATGCAGTCAGGACAAGTGTACATGAGAAAAGGAGGAGACAGTATTTCAGTACTCCGCACTAAAACTTTTCAATTCAAAGCACCATGACAGAAGCAGCCTGTGCTGAACAGCTTCCCAATGAGGAAAATGCAAATTCTAAAGATCAGGCCCTAAAGACAATCATACAGTAAGTCCTGATAATAGCAGGTGCCTTAATACACTATCAACGGGCAGGAAGAAAGTTACATGCAAGGAAGTCATGGTTGCTAACTGCTATCTAGGATCTGGAGTCAGATCAAGACTCCACTGCAGGCACTAAACCACACAGCATAAGACTACAACTGAGTCTATCTAACAATTAGTATTGAGCAGAAATCGAACAGATCAACAGTCTAATAACTGTTGAGTTTTCTAAGAGGTACAGAATCATAGATAGGTATTCTAGCAGTACAGGAGTTCTTAAAGTCAAGTACAATTTAAAGAACTGCAACAAGGCTTATGTTGCAGACATGGCTTTCTTTGCTCCATTCATAAGGCCAGAGAAGAGGAAGTTCAGTAACAAAGATAAAAATCATTAAGAGATTGGACTGTAGCAGATGAGCAGAGCTGCATCACACATTGTTACAAAGGACCTTTAGAAAAAGCAGACCAAACACCTCCAGGAATCATTTTTCATGTTTTCAGACAGCTTTCTGGTAAGGATGCTCCTTAAATACAAGCATGGCTTAAAAAGCAAAACACAACAAAAACCTGTTAACCATTATAAGAAAGTTCACAGAAATAAACTAAGATAAGTAACAGAATCCAGCATTTATACTCAGAGAAGAACTCCAAGACTCATAATCTGACACACCAGCCATGCCCTAGAAGAAGGCAGGTGTGTATTAAAAAGACCAGACCTAGGAAACACCTGAAATAGCAACCGAAAAGAACCGAAGATAGCATATTTAAAGTCACTTTCAATTAGTTTAAGAAGCAGAACAGCAAAAAGGGACAGGCTAGCTTATAGCTTTAAGCAGATACAGCTGCACAAGGTCTTACATGCTGTTCTTCGCATGCAATGGCAGATCTCATGTTTATCTCTTCTTAAGACTGTTAAGAAGAATTACAGCCAGTCCTTTCCCCTGGTAGAGGATGAGAGTGAAGGCTGAGAAACAGACACAGAAAAGCATGCAAGTGAGCAAGAGTGGGGCCATCAGCCTTTCAATCTGGGGGAAAAGAATGTAGAGTAATTGCAATCAGTTAACATGACCCCATACTGGGCAGATAGGAAGTAAGAAGTAATCAGAATTCATCCAGCCCGGTAGGCAGGCTGCCTTTAGGATGCAGGTAGGAGTACTCAATTTGATATAAAACTCATTGTAGGGAGTAAGGAGGGCAGGCAGCAAAGCATTATTTAAGTAATAAATCCTACTTTTTGAACGCAGATTGTCAATCACATCTAGTAACAGTTGAAATTCTTATACAAAGTTGAAGCAAGTACATTATGCAACATTAAGTTTGAGTTCTATGTGTAATTAACCCCTACAAATGAATTAATTTCCTTTATACTGACTTAACTTAGCAATTAGACACATCAGCACCTTACTAATTCACTCAACTAAGGACCTAACCAAGCATGTATTTGAGACTCCCAGTTTGCCTTGGCAGCTGCTGTTGCCACATTATAAAGGAGCAAAGCTCACATGTGAAAAAGCTTTGATGTGAATGCCATACTTCACCATTGCTAGCAAGAAAGCTCCACATGCAGACCAACTCCTTAAGGCAGTTTTTCTTGAGGAAAATTAACACTGAAAGACTTTAGAAACAGAAGCAGCAGTTTCTATCAGTAGCAGAAAACAAACAAAAAAACCCACTTAAGACTGTTAGATCCATCAAAATAGACTTGGAAAACAAAACTAAGGTTAATATGCCAGGGCCTCCTTTTAAGAGAAGGTATCCTGTCCAATACAACATAAAATAATGTTAATTATGACTACACCTCTACAATAATTTTTGCTAGGACAAGTTAGAGAATAGCTTATGCATGCAAGGGGAAGACATCTTGAAAATAAGTTTTAATTTATGCCCTTCTTTGAGACAGGAAACTCAAATATCTGTCTTCACTGACAAGCAGATTCATGTCTGTTTATTCTGGGTTTGAAGCATGAACTCATGTCTGACAAAAACTGCTTATGGAAGTAATCTATTTGATTGTTACAGATGTGTAGAATACAGAAAGTTGTAAGGTTATCCCACGCCATCGACATTCTTGTTCACAACTCAGTAGCATCTCAAGAAGCATGCAAACAAAAGCGTTTGATGACAGTTACATGACACTTTTAAGAGATGTGTGAGATGGCTCATAGTGGCTCAATCCACCTGCTCATAGACCAGAAACATTTATGCCCAGAATCAACTATGTGGGATCCCATTCTCTGAATTCAAGACCTGCCACACACTCACCTATTGAATCAAAACTAGAAAATGAAAATAAATTACATTTTGTCACAATTTAAGAACTCCTGCAAGTAAGTTTATTGTTCTAACTTGCTACCTGAGAAGAAGTTACTGAAGGATGGAGGGACAAATAACCCTGGACATTTTTTCACTACTCAAGCCTTAAGCAACAATTGCTAAGGCAGACAAGGAGGAGTGGGAGGGTAAGGGGTACAAACTGTGGAGCCATTACGCAAGACAGAGGCACACCTTCATTAGGTATTGCTGATAAGATGCACCTCCTATCTACTGGGCATACAAATGCCTGTACTGTGATATCCACAGTGATAATACTACTTGCTTTGGGCCAAAGGAAGCAACCCATGGCCTAAGAAAACACACTCATGCGTCACAGACAGGAGATTCCAAAGGTTTATCATAAATCTGTTATGACATACTCTCAAAAGAAAGGATGTTCTTGTGGTTCAAGTATGTAGTTTAGGGGGAAGAAAAAATTATCTCAAAGCTTCCTGTATAACAAGTCAATGCAACCTCCAGAGATGATGAAACTGAGGCCACGTGACTGTCTTCCTAGCTGGGACTATGAAAATTAAAAAACCAAACAAAACATGCAAAAACATCCTAACAGATACTGGGGGAAAAAAAGACATCACAGAAACCATTCCACCTCCTGGTCTAATGCATCCTCTTTTTGAGTTTCTGAAAGCAAGGAGTCTCAAGATAAGTTAATACTGTCACTTCAACAGCAAACTACATAAATCCTGCTGTCCTTCTCAAAAGTATTCCATTATGTTTTAAGCTATGACATGATAAATATAGCATATACACGCAATGCCATGAGCAGGGAACCCTACCTCCAGGATGCACAAAACCTTGTCCAACCTGGCCTTAAAAACCTCCAGGGATAAGGGATCAACAACCTCCCTGGGCAACGCATTCCAGTTCCTCACTACCCAACATAAAGATACCTCTTGTAGTGATCTGATAGAATGAGTTTTAATTTTTTTAATATAAGGTAACAAAATGGTACCAATTTAGAATTCAGTAATACCCTGATCTGAGTATTCTGGTTAATCTTAAGAGAAGAAGTGATCGCTTACAGTCAGCCTACACACTGAAATAGATACAACTTTCTTACATGGCATGTATTCTGTCAGAACAGGAAGGTTTCACAAGATAGAAGCTACTAGAAAAGGCTACATTGTATTTATGTACTGTCTTACAGACACATTTGGTTTCAGTAAGACAATGACACTCTTCTCCCTTGGCTCCTGCTACATCTGTCATAAATTTTCTTTCTCACTCTCACATTTCCTCCCATGCCTGTGCAATCCCTGTATTGCCTCTTCCACAATTTTGCCCTGAAACAATTGTTACTGCAGACAATTTCAAAACTCTTCGCTGTTCCATCAGCAATGGAATTAAGAGCCAACATTTAAGTGCCATTTTCAGGTTTCTTGATTTGACAATTTTATAAGATTACAAGGATGCAGGATTCATACTTCTGAGTCACTGCTTTGGAAAGACTCCGCAGAGGAAGGCAGACATACCGGAAAGTTGCTTTCAGCAGCAGTAAGTAACATCAGAATCATAGGACCCTCATGCCACAAAGACTGTGCATTTCTCAACTCATATTTGCAAAGTGAGTAGCTAGCTAGCAGACAGCAACCAAGACCTGTGCAAAATGGCCACTAATGCTGCATCTACTATTACCATAACAGAGGTAGCTGTTTTTAATGTCTTTCTTGCTTCTCTACTGTTGGAAGTTGTACTACCACCAGGCAAGCCTTGCCTTGTTGGTGCTGAAATATACACTGTGCTCTGTGGTCACAGATGTTAGGTTAGCACAGACACCGAGATTACAACAGGAAAAGGAAAAAAAAGGCAAGCTCAAGAAGAAAGCCTGAATTTCTGGTGCGGAACTGTGATCCACCCCCAGAATGAAATTACTTCCTTGAAAAGCCAGATGGCAATGTCTCAGAAGCCGGTTCGGCCAAAATTATGGTTCGATACTACACTATGGACCTTCTGAGGGTTAACGGCAGACTAACAGAAACATCCACGTCAACGTGTACTCAAATGATTCGTCTGCGGACTCTTCCTCCCGCTGAGGGGCCGTCTCAGAGCTCAGCCCAAGCGAGGCGGGCTGCAGACGTGAGCTCGGACATACCCCACCTCTGCTGCAGAGAGCTCATTTCAGAAAGGTTTCACGTCCTCGCTCGCAGCCGGTTCTGACTCCCCGCCCGGGCACGCCGGAGACAAAGAAGCCGCTCGGCTGCCCTGGCCC
>NW_009954554.1:917740-1019677 GCF_000747805.2 Chaetura pelagica
GGACGGCGGGGCGAGGCGGGAGAGCCGTTCCCTGCGAGGCGTTTGTGCGTGGCGCGGCGCCCTGCGGCCTCTGAGGGGGAGCGAGGCCGGGCGGCGGTGCGATGGCAGCGGCCCCGCACGCCCTGTGATCCCTCAGCCCCTCCGCTCTCGGGCTCCAAAACCTCTTCTGCAAGTGTAATGCTAACGGGAAGCTCTGAGCGCATTTTGTCCGCAGATTATTCTGTGCTTTTAAGTAAAGATAAAATAATGATTTTTGGTTTTATAGATGGGCGATCAGCCCAGTAGGCCAGAAGTGGTGTGGGAAGCCATATGGACTTTCCCAGCCTTGTGTTTTCTCTCTCCCTCCTAGGAAACCCTGTCTGCCGCGACACGGGCGCTGCTGAAAGGCAGACGTCTCCTGGGTGAAAGCCGGCGCAGGGAAACACCTGTAGTGTCACTTGTGCCATGCCAGAGGCATGGAAGTCAGACCCAGCTGGACACCGTCAGTCGACCTGGAAAACACCTTAATGTGGGTCAGCATTAGCTTTATGAAATAACTGGCTATTTTTAGCCTCAGTCGCTCTGATACTCTAGTTATATATAACTAGTCGAGCCTTTCTTCTTCATCTTATGTTATTGCTACTCTGCAGCTTAAAGGAATCAGCAGAAATTGTTTTTGACCTAGAAAAATGAATAACTTGATGCCCAGTCTCACCAGTTTGTATTGGCTTGTGCAAAAACATGGCTGATGTGTGGGTTTGCCTCTGTTTTTTTGTTTTGTATAACCTCCAGAAACCATGGTTTGTACAGAGGTGGTTTTCATGGTAACCGACACATGAGAGATGTGTTATTTGGAACATGTCTGTATTAGCTTTCACTCCACCTTGCTGCAGGTGGGCATGACCATGAAATGTCTCTTCTAGGACATTATGTGCAGATTTTCTGTGCTAGGGCATGTGTCTGGTGCACTTGCAGCTGTTTCCACTTCTCCTTGTACGACTTCTTGAAAACGTGCTCAGAATTCTATAATATAAAAAGGTGATCTCAAGGTTAATGGCTGCTTGTAATGCTGTTTATTTGTTGATGGTTACAAACTTCGGAAGGTGTTGGGGGAAGAACGACAAGAAGTAAACGCAGCTTCTGTGACCAGTAAAGCTTGAGGAATTTTCTCAGGATTGAGTTGTGAGACTGATTGAACAATTCTTTACCTGCTTTAATCCATGCTACGTTTTTTTTTTCTTCTCCAACAATGCAACCTTTTGTTTACTGTTCCATTGCATGATAAACTGATTAGGATTTTAGGATCAAATTACTTTCTGCCGCAACATCCTTTCAGTACTGTAGCACAGTAGAAACACTGGAAATAAGTCACTGGCAGTTTCTTTGAAACTGTATTCCTTAAGAAGAAATAATTTAGCTCAGTCTAAAAACACCATGGGTTGTTTTTGGTTTTTATTTTTTTGTAGAGAGAATACCAGTGGTATTTTATGTAATACTATATTTTATTATGATAATCCCTATTTGGACCCCCTTGTTGTGATTAATTTTGTCACATTAGTTGGCACTTAAGATGCAGTCACTGTTTTATGCTCTGAGATGACGAGATAATTCAAGACAGAAGTAGACTACAATAAAGCAGTCTACTATATAAAAAGACGAAGATATTTGCAAGACAAATAGTGCGTAGTTACAAGGTGCCAACTAGTGAGCAGATAAAAACAAAGTGGGTTGAGAATGGAGAAAATAAGAAACAAAACTCCTGAAGAACATTAAAGCTAAGAAAAAATATAAGTGCTTGTAAAGAGAAATCTATGGAGTTATTTCTAAAGACTGGTATCAGTTTGAGAAGCAAAGATGTTATCATCGCCATTGTTGCGATACTAGGAAGATGAATACAGCTCTTATGAAAAGAGTGTATAAGAAGAAAAAGTTTGAATATATTTTTGAAGCAGTGCAAGTCAAAAATAAAATTTAGGCATAGCCTGAATATCCAGCCCTTACCTAGTTGGCTGTATCAATGCTTTTTTGTAAGTTTTAATATTGATTTGTGCATTGAACCTGTCAATTCAGAAAATGCCACAGTTTCAAAAATCAAAATTGTAAGATATACTTATGATTACTGTATTTTGTTTTGTAAAACCTGCTCATAATCTCTTGATAATCTGGTGTTGTCTTGCTGTCTTAAGTTTCTTTATGTAAAAATGTATATACTTTATATGCTTTGTTAGCCATTTTTGTCAAAAAGAGGAATCCTAACACGATTAGGAAGCAGTTTTTTACTTCTGATCATCTTTGTCAACCTTCCTGTACTTAAAAAAATCCATTATATTATTTTTTAACCAGAGGCACCAGAACAGGAAGTAGTCTTCAACATGCAGTCACATAGTCTCCATGCACCACTTTGAAGTGGTTTTTATTAATTTCTTGGTAGTACATATGTTCTGGTTTGAGAATGATGCTTCTATGGGATTCATGAAAGTTAAACTTTAAGCTCTTATTTTTTAAATATGTATTGTTATCTATAATCAACTAATACAAGTATTACTCAAAGACTGAATAAAAATACCGATGCTTAATGTGCTTGTCTTCTGCAAACACTTTCTTCGTCACTCTAGGCAGAAGTCAGTCATTAATGACATTTTTGTGGGTCTTTTGTATTAACATGATGGCAACAAAATTCCGATTGGATACTGGAAAGAAATATGAGAATCTGAATTTTTTTAAGTGTCAGTTGGATGTAGTTTAACTGTTTATGTGGACTACTCCTGTTTTAAATTTTGAGTGAAATCAGGGGGATCTTATATGGGTACTGATGTCATGTCCATTACTAGCCAATCTGTATGGAATTAATTTATGCACTTCATGGGTTTGCTGGTTAGGTCTTTGATTTGCTGATATTAACAGTAGCGTTTTGTTGTGAAATTTCTGAAGGCTGTATTTATGCCCATCTCATGCTAATGTTTAAAAATGTGAAATGAGTTGACTATGACTGGGTTAGACTGTCATCTCTTAAAAAAAGTCATACATGACTAAGCTGATTAAAACAAAAAAGGATAACAATGTAATTAATGCAAATTAATGTAGTTCTAGGGAAAACAGTTACTGTAAAGAAATTAACTTCATGCTTTGGCATAAAAGTAACTGCATAGCTGTAATGTTCATGTGTTCAAATGGTTTGATCAAAGGAGTGTAATCAAAGATCACTGAAAAAACATTGTGACTGATGCTAAGAATAATGAACAGAAATTAACAATGATGTTGACATAGTTATGCAGAGTAATCTAGTTTATTTAATATCTTGTGTTCACTCAAAAATGTGTTTTAGTACAAGCACACATGAAGTCATAACAACTAGAATCAGGAACACAGGCAAGAATTCAAGGTTTTGAAGAATGCTTCTGTTACTCTAAAAAGAGTCCAGGGATATAATGGACAAGCAAGTAAAATAAATCCTTCTATGATCCTTAGGTACAAAACATGAAATTGTGAGAAAGGGTAGTGAGATGTTTATTCTGAAATAGCATTAATATTGACTACTGAAATACCATATGCGGTTCTGTTGACCACAGACCTCTCAAGTTGGATTATTTTCTGATATTAAAAAAGCCACAGTGTGTCTGGAGCCTGTTGTGGCATTTTTCACTTTCCGTAACCTACTCCTTCCTTTATACTTACTGCTCCCAGTCAGCCCTTCTCCCTCTTCAGATTAGGTTCAGTGCTGTGGTGTCTCTCATGTTCTGTGATCTTCTGGTTTTATGTTGAAAAGAAGACATTGTAATGGAGTGGAAGAGATGGCAGGACAGTGTCAACTGTTTCTGTAAAAATTGTTTGAGGAGGTGTGGTAGATCCACAGCCATGAAGAGGACAGTGATGGTGAGAATGCGAAGATGCAAAAAATATTCAAAGACTGGAAAAAACTGTGAGAAATGTAAAGGACTGTCTATTTAACTCAAAAAGTAGATTCAGTGGTTTCTTGCAAGGAGAAAATGCGGGCTTTCAAAAGTTTCTTAATTGGAAGAGTAAGGTGGAATGAATCAGAAGTCTGACAAATTCACATGCTCTGATAAATTCACATGTTGCTGGGTTCAGTACAGAAATCACTGGGTGAAATTTCATACACTGATGCAAAGGAGATGATAAACTACAAAATACAGGTTTTCACATCTTTATTGGGAAAAGAAGACTTAATAGAATATCCTTTAGTTGAGTTTATTTAGCTACTTCAAGCTCCTCAAGGTATTTACAACACAAAGGTGGTGTATAATTTCTTAAATTTTGTCTTGCCTGGAAATTCTGATTTTAAAATTTCTGAAGTTCATTAATACTTAAAATTTCACTGAGCTCATTATAGATTTTTCCACTGAGGATAATTTTATGTATATGAAATTCTTAATTTCTTGGTCTTGTCAATTTTTACTTTGTCAGCTTCATTTCTGTGGCTTGGTTTCATGTATTTCCTCTCCCACCCCCCCATTTTCATCTTCATTTTTTGATGGATGTCTTCATTCAAAATCAGTTTTTAAACTGCACCCTTTTGTTCAGTCATTTAAAAAGTCATGATTGTTAACCATTAATTAATTCCTCTCTTTTGTCCAAGTTTCACTCAATAGCACAGTCAAGAAGACTGTTCTGTTTCCATGGCCTGAGTCCACATGGTCACAGCGCACATTTGACCAATCTGCTACTGGTACGTAGCTCTTAATGAACACTGTTCTAGAGGAAGATTGATTATAGAATCATAGAATAGTTTGGGTTGGAAGGAACCTTAAAGATCATCTAGTTGCAACCCCCTGCCACATGGGCAAGAACACCTCCCACTAGGTCAGGTTGCTCAGAGCCCCATCCAACCTTGAACACTTCCAGGGAGGGGACATCCACAACTTCTCCGGGCAAGCTGTTCCAGTGCCTCACCACCCTCATTGTGAAGAATTTCTTCCTAATGTCTAACCTAAATTTATTATCTTTCAGTTTAAAACCATTACCCCTTGTCTGATCGCTACATGCACTTCTAAAAAGTCCCTCTTCAGCTTTTCTCTAGGCCTCTTTCAGGCACTGAAAGACTGCTATAACGTCTCCCCAAAGTCACCTCTTCTTCATGCTGAACAATCCCAGGTCTCTTAGACTGTATGATGATGGAACAGACGTGTGCTCTATGCTAAAATGGGGAACCTTTCTGCTATGGAAATTCATGTGCTAGTGTGCTTGAAGTGTATTTGATACATTTATGGTTTTGAGTGGAATGAAGTGCTTGAAGAGTCATGGAGAATTAAGCTTATTGTAGGAAATTTACATGTTGCACTAGCACATTGTAGAAACTGAAAGACTTTACAGTGGGTTCTTCATATTTTGTTTCTATATATATTTATATAAAATGCTCTTAATCCATTTTAATGCTTTAGCACAGGCCCTTTTGCCCATTAATGTAAATATGCCCTTCATATACAAGATGTGGTATGATAACAATTTCTGGTATAGCATCATGTAGATACTTTAGTTATGAGAGTTTTTCATTTTCAGCTCCTAAATCTGCTTCTGATTTTGGAGGGGACGGTTGCATCAGTTTCTTTCTGGAACTCTAGTATGCATTGGCTATGGACTGGTTAGAGGGAGTAGAGAACTGATACTTCTGGTACTTCACAAATAGAACTGAACATTGTAAAGCCCTTTTTCAGTTTGTTGGTTAGTTGGTTTTTTTTTAATCCAGTGAATTCTTGATGTTGCTTCTATCTCCTAATAAAATAATTGTCTCTGTAATTGACTTTATGCCTAGTAAGTTAAAGCTTTGGATATTTGCTCAAGAAGGATTTTTCATGACTGAAGAACTAGTCATGGTCTTTTTAAGCACATGCTGTGATTGTCAACTTGGCAGGCTTAACAGTAATAATTGCCAGTTAGGCAACATCCAAGTAGATGGTAATTTAAATATTACAGGTTTAATCCTGAAGACAAATATTTTAAAATAAAGTTTGCTCAGTATTGCTCTCAAGTATGTTTTCTGTTGTGCACTTTTACAACATGTCTGTTTGTTTGTTCCTGTTGAAGTAGATTAAGCTTCTACGTTAGGAAAGCTGAACCTTTTTTTTTTTTTTTCATTTAAGTTAGATTTTCTTTAGATACTGTTTGGAGCAGTCCAGTGGTGTGACATTCTGGATAAATCACAACTTTTTTCTCAGCAAGTTGTTTGAGCTGACAGCCTAGGAGTATTTTCTTAGGACATATTAGAGGGTGAATCACAGCCTTGCCATAGGGACAAATAGAGAGCCTTTGGTGCTAATAGTGTTTTCTGTATTTGCCAGTAATATGTATGTAGGAAATTGTGGTTTGAAGATCCCTTCTGAAGGACAGAGATCAGAGAAAAATGGAGCTAGCTACGCAATAGCTCAATCTTTAAATGTTCTTTTAAATATGGTTTCAACCATACATGGTGTTGAAATAAAAGATTCCCGATGTGATTTTAAACAAAGAGTTTACATTTGTCATGTCTTTTAACCTGAATTAGAGGCCTTAGGAAGCACTGTTTTGTACACGGTAATAATATGTGATGGTTGTTGATCACTAATGTCTGAGATCTTCCTGTAATTTGAGAGAGGGGCCCAATAATACAAAATAAAGTTTACTTTATTTAAATAAACAGTTGTTTCTTCTCACTGGACGAAGTATGTTGTAACTTCTTATTTTTGTTGCAAGGCCTTTTTAAATTAGAAATATTTTTAAAAGTTTAAATTCAATATTAATAGCTAAACAAGTGTTTTAATGGCTCTTTATCAAAGTCTTTCTGCTGGACTAAACAGCATAAGGGAGACTTTGCTAAGGCCCTCATCTGGTTAAAATCAGGGGCTTGCTGTATAGGTCCCTTGATTTTCAATGAATATTTCACTAACTTCGAGGGGCTCAAACTGACCTTTTAAAATATATGTCAAAATACAGTTAAATATTGTAGGTATTATTTTTCCAGTTTAATTTAAAAATCTCTATTTTATCTTCCCCTCCCTCCCCAGCTCTGTTTTCATTGGTGTTTTCTGTTTCAAGATCTGGTGTGTCTTCTGCTTCAATCCTGTGTTTTGTGCATTTTGTGCTGACTTTACTAATAATGGAGTTATTTATGAAAGTAAGCCAGATATGCTAAGTAGGGAAAAAAAAAGAAAATCCAGGAGCAGTAATTTCCTTGCAGTCTTTGATATGGATGACATGGTGCCCCATCTTTTCAGTTTGGGTTTTCTTATTCAGAAGGAAGACAATGGAAGGAACCTAACACTTCACAGCACTTCAGAGAAAGCACTGGTCATTTTATAGAGCAACTGATAGACTATCTGCTTAAATCATTACGGGAGTTCTATAGGTTTAGATTTCTTCTGAAATCAAACATAGCCAGTTCCTTGAGTCTTTTGCTTTAGAGTACATATTTTGCCTCTTACCCTGCTGCAGTTGGTCTAGCTCCTTTCTTGGTTAGCTACTTGAAACAGCATGCAGTGTTCAATTCAAGCATCCATCCCTGTCTGTACAAGTAGAAATGCTACTTCATTTTGGATTGTCTGCAACACTGTTGTTTAGACATGTCAGTATGGCTTATTTTTCACAATAGTGTGGTAGTATTGATTCACCTTGGCTTATGAACCACAGTGACTCCCAGACTCTTTTTTAAAGAAATTCTTTCTAGTCATCTTGCAGTTGTACTTTTGGTAAGCCCCAAACAGAATAATGCTTTTAACTCGTCTTATTTTTTTATTGCATTGATCTTTTCCCCAATCTGTGCAAGCATCCAAATTCTGATTCTGTCAAGCAGTCTGCTTATGTACTCTCCAAAACCTAATATAAAATACTACTGTAATAAATTACTCTTTCATGTGATAATCTGATTTACTGATTACACATTATTGAATAATACTAGATATAAGGAACATTTCTGTGGTCTTAAACTCATTCATCCCTCCTTTTGGACAATCATAGAATCATAGAATCTTAGGGGTTGGAAGGGACCTCGAAAGATCATCTAGTCCAACCCCCCCTGCCAGAGCAGGGTCACCTAGAGTACATCACATAGGAACGCATCCAGGTGGGTTTTGAATGTCTCCAGTGAAGGAGACTCCACAACCTCCCTGGGCAGCCTGTTCCAGTGCTCTGTCACTCTCACAGTAAAAAAATTTTTCCGGATATTCACCTTGAACCTCCTATGCTCCAATTTACACTCATTACCCCTTGTCCTATCACTGGTCATCACTGAGAAAAGCCTAACTCCATCTCCCTGACACTCACCCCTTACATATTTGTAAACATTGATAAGGTCACCCCTCAGTCTCCTTTTCTCCAAGCTCAAGAGACCCAGCTCCCTCAGCCTTTCCTCAGAAGGGAGATGTTCCACTCCCTTGATCATCTTTGTAGCTCTGCGCTGGACTCTTTCAAGCAGTTCCCTGTGCTTCTTGAACAGAGGGGCCCAGAACTGGACACAATACTCCAGATGTGGCCTCACCGATGCAGAATAGAGGGGGAGGAGAACCTCTCTTGACCTACTAACCACACCCTTTCTAATGCACCCCAGGATGCCATTGGTCTTCTTGGCCACAAGGGCACATTGCTGGCTCATGGTCATCCTCCTGTCTACCAGGACCCCCGAGTCTCTTTCACCTACACTACACTCCAACAGGTCAGCCCCCAACCTGTACTGGGACATTGTGTTGTTCTTCCCCAAACGCAAAACTCTGCACTTCCCTTTGTTGAATTTCATCATGTTTCTCCCCGCCCAACTCTCCAGCCTATCTAAGTCTGTCTGAATGGCAGCACAGCATTCTGGTGTGTCAGCCACTCCTCCCAGCTTTGTGTCATCAGCAAATGAACTATTAATTTATATTTTCTCTTTAAAATAGTTTCCCAAGTGGTTTTGCACCCAGTTTACTTGAGTTTCATCAAGATTTTTTTGTTGCTTGCTTGAAATGAAGTCTCATGGAAGTATCAAAAAACTTTTTGCGAGTTCTACTTCTGTCCTACCCAAAGGGCCTGTTGCCTGATTTAGAAGATTAAATTGGTTTAATGCAGGGATTCCCTCCAAATCTCTTAGACTATTCCTTAAAGACCTTAAAATTGCTTGGTTGTTTATTGCAGTGTTTGTCTGAGAAATGCAGTTGGCAAGTTCCTAATTCCCTCCCTGTGTCCTTTCAAAATTTGTTCTAATTCTTTCTGGAACCTTACTTGCCTCCTACAGATAGCATGTAATTTTGAAAATACTCTGAAAAATAGGAAAAAAGGGTTTGAGACAGAAGACAAATTTTAACTTCAAGGCAGTCCTTGCCTTTGCAGTGTGTTAACCTCAAGACAGTTATGAAGAAACAATTCCACTGCAGTCTAGAAGGAATAAATCTGGATCCAGTCTGCTCTCAAACGGGAATTTCATGACTGTGGATCACAAGTGGACAGGAATGCTTTGCTGCTGTCTGGCATCACACTCAACATGGATTTCTCATGTCACTGTTGTCAGGATTTTTATTGTTTGGGCAGCAGGATATCAAATTTTGTTGTCATTCTAAGTCACTTACATACTGCTGTGTGCTATTTCTGTCATATGGTGCCAAAACCTCAGTTTTGAAATCTCCTGAGACCAAGCATTTGAATATTTTTATTGTCTCTCTTTTCAGATCTTCTTTAAATAGAGAATGCAATGTGATTTTAGGCTCAGGGTTTCCAGCTGAAAATACCAGGGAGGGCACAGGAGCAAACTCTTTTGGAAAGACAGGTGCTGTTCAGTTTCAGGGGCAGACCTCATAGACACTATGTTGAGCTTTCTGAAGGAAGAACTATCTGACTATAGGCTCATTGGACTTTGCTGCCTTTTTGCAGGGTTAATAGCGTCTCTCTAAAAAAAGTCAAAGAGGAGAAAGAGTACACGTGTAGGGCAGTTTGCTTGCAAGGAGAAACTTGTCTTTTTCAAAGCTCCCAATAAGCTGTTTGGCAAAAGTCCAACTTTTTTTTTTTTTTTTTTTAATTGGGATTTTTAGGATCATTACTTCCTGTACAAATTGTTATTTGTCCCACAGATCTTACCCAGACAAAGTCTAATTTGATAGCACCTTTCTTCAGGCAGACCAGATCACGTGGGCTGTGGGCAAAGGGCAGTAGCTGCTATGTCCTCTTTGTACTACTGCTGCTCTTGGGTGTGTTGGGTACCTCCTAATGGCTGCAGTGACGTTACTTGCTCCTTTGCCCTCATCTCACCAAACTTCCTTTTCCCATGCCAGTGTCAGTCAGAAATGTTGCCTGAAGAGAGGTCAAGGAGTGGTAGTGTAGAAAAAAAAGTAAAATTATTCTTTATCTCAGCTGTTTCTTGATCAATTACTGTACCATTACGATACTCAGCTTTAATATTGTTTTATGAATAATTTTCACAGAGTCCCAAGAAGAGAAAAAGGACATATTTCATTTTTAAAGCACACAGGTTGTTTATGACTTTGCTTTGACTCTGGTTACTGTAGCAGTACAAAAAAAAATTAGACCCCAGCTAAAAGGTAGGTTGTTTCCCACTACCCTTCCATCTTGTTTGCAACCTGTTTTTGCACAGAGTACCAGAGCTATTTATAAACTGCAGGTGGGAGCTAAGATTAAGAAAAGCTTTCTGTATATATGACAGTGTCAGGAGAGCAATACTTTAGCTAAGTTGGGATGGCCTCTACAAAGCCATATTTTTATGATTGTAATACTGGTATTCTGGGGACTGAAGTCTCCCAGACACAGGCCCAGCTTTATGATTTTACCCTTACATATTAAAAATAAGCCAAGTTATGTTAAAGTGCCTTTGTGTGTGTGTGTGTGTGTGCGTGTGTGCGTGTGTGTAGGGCAAAGCTGTGTTAAGCTTTTTGGCATTCAATTTTAGCTATATGAAATTAGCCAATAGAACAGGCTGTTCACCAGAAAATGCAAGCAGTTTACCAGAGAAGGACAAAAGGTGTTTTTAAAATACTCACTTATTTTTGAGGAAAGAATAGGGATGTGGGTGAGACAGGTAGATGCATTAAGGGAAAAAGCATGTCTTCCAAAGACCTTGCAATGGCAGAAAATGCAGTACAATTCTAGCAGGTCTGCATCTGCCTACAAGTGAGCATCTTTTTCTCCTTTCTTTTGCCCTAGGTGAAATGAAGACACTGTAGAAGGGAGTGGGGAACCTCAAATTTCCAGTCTTACTCTTTGCAAGGGAGGTATTGTTCCAAAACTTTCTGGAAAATGAGTTCTCCAGCTCATTTGCCACTAAGACCTATGGTGTCTGGTTTGGAGTGATTTAGCCTAGAATTGGTACCTGGCAAATGCTGGCTTTTGAGAAGAAACTGGGTGAGCTAGGTGGGGAGAATCTAGAAAATCTAGAAGCTTTTTTCACTCATTTTGGATGCACTGGGATAAAATGCAGTAAAAATACTAGCTAGAAGCAAATTGACTTAGTGCCCAATTGAGTTCCTACCAAACTATTAGATTCTATTACTAGGAGAGAAACTTGCAACCCAAGTAGACCTACTGCTTTTGCCAAACAGATGTTACAAAAACATATTAAAAGATACACATTTTTTGATTTTCTAAAGAAACATTTTTTTAGATCAGTCAAAACTGTTCTTCAAATTTGGCAAGATAGTTGCCTCTCATTTGAACATACCAACAAAACAACAGTAAGTGTTTTGTTCCCTTCTTAAAATTATGGAAAGGAGTCTGTAGTTTTTATTTACAACCTTCTGGAACTGGAATTAAAAGCAATGCATTACTGCTCAGTTGATAAAAGGTAAAATACCTTTTAAAGCTACCATTCATATTAATTCAAATTGAATGTTTTCAGATGCAATGGGGAATGTCAGCACCAGAGTCCTTACTGTTTTTAGCACTTCCATGACTATGACTAGGAAAATATTGTTAAGAAGATGATAGCTTCTCAGTTTCTGCACAGGGACATTTAGCAATAATGGGACTTATGCAGCACTTTGAAAACTTAAAACAAGTACAGAGAACTCCTAGTTAATAATTGCCAGTTGCCTCTTGTCACTCTTTATTGACAAGGCTAGATTGCTTAGCTAACTTTCTTATTGAGATTTCTTAATCACCTGTTTGTACTAAAATAAACAACTATCTATGTATGGAAAAATGCCTCATTGAAACTAAGATTCATCTTTCTTCTTTGGTAAAAAGAAATGTAGTATACTATTTAACATCCTGCAGCTAGAAATACAGAAAATATTCTGAACAGATCAGCAATTTTTCCATGTATTTATGTTATTTATGCACTTCAGTGCTATTGTAGGTCAGCAATCTGTAGCAAAGACCTCCTAAACCTTTGTTTGTGGCTGGAAAACCCTAGAATCTGAATACAAATGCACTTTGGACCTAGTGCCCATAGTCTTACTACTGACCTTTAGAGACACTGAAGAGAAGTACTGGCAGTTTATAAGCATGTTGCTCAAGTTAGCCTAAACTTGGCTTTCACATACCAGTGCTTGTACATGTCTTGTATTCTTCTTCCTTATTACTACATAAGGTCTCCATGCCTCTGGATAAAGTTGAGGAAGAATCATTTCTATGCAGAGGGAAATGAGAACGCTCACATATTTAAAGACCAGCATACTTTTAATAAATGTTGAGTAACTGAAGGAGTAGGCTATGCATGCAAGGTCTGAATTAATTTTGAAGAATCAGAGGAGACTTTGTGCAGATAATCCATTGAAGATTTTCTCTTGAGACCAGAGTTTACTGAGATGGGACCTTAGATTTGGAGTCAGGAAGATGTAAATAAACAATTATTATTAAAAAAAAAACAAAAACAAAAAAAAACAAAAAAAAAACAAAAAAAAAAGAGAGAGAGAAAAAAAAAGGGGCAGGAATCTTTTAAAGAATCCATTTCTGATGTTTGTGTTGTGCACATCCTACAAGGATACATGACTCCATCAGCCGAATTGGTCCTGTGCTCTTTATAATTATTCTCACCTGTGTACCTTGCTGTTAGGTCTGCACTATGTTTAAGTATCTTTGCAGTAATAAAAATCATAAGATACGTGTGTTGTTACTAAAACTCCTGCTTTTCCTGATGTTGCTCTTTTCTAATCTGATTGGCCAAATCACTAATACACAATAGAGAACGAAATGCTGATTTTCTCAATTATCATACCTCAGATGTTCATAATGCAGTGCTTAAAATGCTGATCATTAATGATTTCATGTGTTTTTTCTACCTGGGTTTTGTTTCTGACTGGGGTCTTGGGATGCTTCTACATATTATATTTGGTACACCCAGTTGTCCTGATCTCAGGATTCATTACAAGTTTTATGTTCTCTTTATCTCTTCACATTTGTGATCTTTAAATTTACTAAAACATAGATGTTATTCCAGATGCAACTTTGATGTATTACTCCAAATATTGCTGGTATTCTATTCTATGATTTTCTCCTACATGCTTTCAGTTTGTCTCTAGTTTATCACTAAGATAAAAGACTTTAACTTTGTAAAATTGATTTGCTATGGTGAATTTCTGCTGCTATTTTAATCTTTGTTGATCTGGATTTATCGTGACCTCTCAGAGACATTATTTTGTATAACCTCTTTTTTTCTTAGGATTTAAATGTTTGCTTCAGCTGGATCCCTGAGGTTTTCTTTTTTTCTGTCTAGTTTTCATCTTCAGGATTATTTCTCTTTTAAATTAGTTAGACTGCTGTTTTCTTGGTGACCTATTTGGCTATCATGATGTCCTGACTCAGTGGTTTTGGCTATGCTGTTTTTAAAGAAGCTTTTTCTGGAAATCACTGTATAAATGAAGCAACTGTTCAAGTCTTCTTTCTGATGATGTGCAGAATTTGTCACAGCATCTGCTACTCTTGATGTTTTTCCATGGTGGCTGTAACCATGGTGTTGGAGTGAACGTATAGGCATGTTGTCTTTTCTATCAGCTCTAAGTTATTGAATACTACAGTTCCCACTTTATTAAAATTCTAGTTGCAATGTCAACCTGTGGCTTTCCTTGGACAATGTTTATGTAAATATGGCACTTTCTTACCAAGTAAATCTATTCTTTTATTGATTGTGAGCCACACCTGCAAAAATTAGCTACAAAACAAAGTAGAAAATATATTCCTGCTAATCCCCTTTACATCTCTAGATCTAACATCAAGGACTTATTTGCATGATGGTGAGCAACTGAAAGATTAAAATGTTTACAAACAGATGTCTGTACTGAGGTTGGACAACCACATAGCAGTAAGCATGTTGCAAAGCAGTGAGTGAGCATGTCTCTTACAAGACTCTTCAGCTCTCACTAGTTACAAATATGCAAGGCAGGGCATACAGTGAAAAAACAGATTGTAAAAACAAACTGCATTCTGTAATTAATTATTAACAATTATAAGGAGAAACAATCATGACAGTCATAAAGCAGTTATTTTCTATTCAGAGGCTGTAGAATTTGCTATTGATTACACACTTAAAGTACTGCTACAGAAAAATTCACTTTTTTAAACATGTTAGACATATGCACAAACATAAAAATGTGAATGAGGTTGAGAAACCAAGCACTAAAATGTTTGTAAGTGCCAGAACGAAAAATACCTCTCCGATGTTAGTTGGACATCCAAATGCCTATGTATTATGATATAGGAGCCCATATTTAAAATACTGCCCAATTCATTATAGCTGACTGTGCACACTATTTAAATTCTTCTCTGAATCATTAGCTTTCTCACGGATTTTTCTCTTCAATATATCACTTGCATCTGAAATAAAAAAAATAAATTCATTAATTTATTTTCCCAATGCTCACGTGAAGTAATTGAGTATTTTATCCCTATTTGATTTGAAGGAAGCTGAAGAATGGAGAGGTGAAGGTCAAAGGGATCCATTAATTCCATGTGTCTAACTGAGAAGGCTGAGGCCTCATTTTTCAAATAAAGAAGTATTTTTAGCAATCTCTGTGTCTAGAGCAGAGGTCTTTCTGACAACTGTTACAGTCTGAGTTCTTAACACAAAAAATCAGACAACGTGGTTGTGCTTTTCCCCTCTTGTATCAGAACCTCTCTGAGGCAGCAGCTGGGGACAGCCAGGAAAGGGAAAACTTGCAAATCTGTGTATGAGCTCAGTCATTCACTTTATGGAGATTTTGCAGGAACAGTCTACACATCACTGCAAGCCTTGTAAAGCTTTAATGTATTTAATGAGTATGGAATTTCTAAGGATTTTGTTATCTCTCACAGGTGTCTATGGTTATGTGTGAGTGGGACTTCAAAGCTCCATAATGTGGCAATTTGAGGTGGTATTTGACAGGGACAGCTAGAGGTCCATCCTTGAAATATCCATGTCTTGCTCAAGTTCAAAATTATGGCATGAAGTATCAAGAAGGAGAAGACAGAGGGAGAGTGAGATGGGGCTAAAATATTGCCAGGAATGTTTTGGTTTGTTTTAGTGGTTTGCTTTGTTTTGTGGTTTGTTGTTTTGTTTTGTTTTGCTTTGCTTTGTTGTGTTTGTTTTTTTTTTATATATATGTAGAAAACAACCTGTTTTTCTCACAAATAACCAGTGTTATTACTAACATTTCTAAGTTTCTGGGCTGAGCCAGATTTCCAGTATGGAAAGTGTCAGCTTAAAAAACTCTTATTTGGCACATTCTAAATAACTGATTCAGCTGCTTCTACTGGAAAGTATTGAATATGGTTATCTCAGCCACCTGCCCTTTCAGCGACCTGCCTCATTCTGCTCCAAATTACACCAGTACAAGTCCAAAATAATTTCATTTTGGTAAAAGAAATAACATCTGAGCAAAATTATATTAAGTTTAAAAAAAAAGTAAAATTAAAAATGTGTTAAATAATTTATTTGGTTAAGAAAGCTATAGTGCCTAATAATGGCAGTGAATAATGAACAGCTAACAATAATGTAATGAAGTATGGCTTTTTTTGCCTCATTAAGTATGTAGCAAGTATTTCTAAGTCCTGTTGCTTTTCAAGCACTCTGGCAGTTTTTCTAGAAGAAAGCTTAGTTTGTTTTCCAACTTGCCTTCAATTATCTGCGTCCTGACAATCAGAAATCCCAGATAAGCAACTTAATTTACATAAAATCTTATTTATTTTCCAAAACCAGATCAATCCTCAGCTAAATCAGGTGGAGAGGTGTATAATTTCTATGTATGTTTTACAATGAAATCCACTGATACTCATAAAAGAACAATCCCATGCCGAAGGACCAGAAATCTCTTGCACATATTTGTGTAAATCAGGACTTATTTCAGTGCCATAGGAGAAAGGACATTCTTTTAAAACTAGGGCAAATGAGAGAAGTGAACTAATTTGAAAGTTACATGGAATTTACACTGTTAGGATATTTTCTATTCTATTACTATTTTCAACCTAAGTTGGATAAGAAGATAATATTTAAGTATATGTCAATAAAGAGAAAGTCAGAACAGACATGAATTGAACTAGAAAAAAATGTCCAAATTATGATAAACTAAGCATGTTTTCCCTCTTTTTTTTTTCTTTTGCACTCTAAAGGAAGAAGTATCTATGAATGTCTTGTCTCTCTAGGCAAATTCCGTTGTCCAGAAGATGTATTTTGTTGAATAATAATGGTCAAGACTCTGACTTTTGCCTTACTTACACTGTAGCAAGAACAACAGTGTCTTAGCAAGACTAGGATGACTCTTATCCTGTTTATGTTGCCTTTATTTTCTTACTAATCTGGAAATTAAAAGTATCAGATGACATCTTGGACTTTTTATGTATCTGGAGCTAAGTCAAATCATTCATGCACATACACTGCAGTGGCTTTTCATTGCAGCAACAACTGTCTTACTTTCCCTGTATCTTTTATTTAAATTTTTACTTAATTAGTTTATCACACAAAAATCCAGTCTCTTCTCTTTGCTAATAACCTTGTTAGTTCATTTCAAGTCTCATGCAAACATCAATTTATTTTAAAATCATGTTACTTTAATAATGAAAAAGTGCACAGAAAATATACTACATTCCTGTGAAATTTCAGCTATTTCAGGAACTGATAAAAATATTAGACATATTGTGAAATCTTGGCATTATAGGCATTACTGGCTTCTGCCAAGGCTTCTATGAACTCTAAGGAGAGTTGTGTGGAGCTAGCTTCTTTTCCTGAAGGAGCACACAAGGATAAGATGCCTTAGCTCCCCCTCTGCCTCACCCATATTCTTCTGAAAATAGTTAATTTTTTAAATAACATAGTCATTTCATGAAGTAATATTGGTAGAATATTAAGAAGTGATATATGCTATTGTATGACATAAAGAATAAATATATAGAACTGTACAATTTATAAATACATTTTACAGAAAAACAGATTGACTTTCTTTTGAAGGTATCAATCACAAATAATCAGGAATCATAATCTACAGATAATGCTTACCTACTACTTGAAATCATTTATTGCACTTGTTGAAAAAATATTTTTTTTAGAAATGTTTTTAAAGAGCTGAAATATTTCCTCACACTTGCACAAGATATTCACCTATTAATTACTGTTATATATTTTGAAGAAAATAATATTTATTTCAAGGAAGCATTATCTGAGTAGAAATCCTGAAAATTTTTCTTAGAATTTTTAATAAAAAAGCTGACATCCCTCTCACTGATTGCAAGAGATTCTTGACACACTCTAGTCAAGGACCTTATGATTCCATATTTTTCCAGCAATTATAATCTTAATAATGACCTTCTAAAAAAATGATTTAAACTATTGCTGTAATTTTCATTTTTAATCATGCATCTAAATGGAAAAAAACATGATGGCTTTATTTGTGACTGGAATACAATCTGTCTGTTCTGGTGAGACACTGTAAACACTAGGACTGAATCCACAACTTTCTAGGAAAACCTCTACTGAAAATACATGGAATTTACCCTTAGCAACTGCAAAACTGATTCAAGTTTAAGAAAATACTGACATCCTCATGATATTCAAAAAGAAGGAAGTACTGACATAGGAGCTGCACAGAAGAAAAAGCCTTACAGGCATTCATTTATGGGTAGAAATTAATAACCACTTTATTTTATTTTAGTAAATGCAGGAAATAACCCAAACTGTTGCTTTTTGGAAAGTAAAAATTCAGTCATTTGGAGGACTTACATATTTCCGTGACAGATTCCAAGGTTATATTTCTAGTCTTGTTTTTGAAATGGTAGTATGTATCCACACACATACATACACCTGCCCATCCTTCCATACATATATTTGTATATGTATAGTGTACTTATAACCACTTTTTTATACATATTCTGAAGTGTATAACATTGTTTTGTAGACTACATAAACTAATATAGTGAAATATATAATTCATAGAATCATAGAATCATAGAATCTTAGGGGCTGGAAGGGACCTCGAAAGATCATCTAGTCCAACCCCCCTGCCAGAGCAGGGTCACCTAGAGTACATCACACAGGAACTCATCCAGGTGGGTTTTGAATGTCAGGACCAGGGACTGTAGTTGTGAGGCTGCTTTCAGTTGCCTGTAGAAAGCCGATTCCTTGTAATAAATTTGTAAAAATGTGTGGCTGTATTCAACCAATAAATGTCAGGCCTTGTACCAGCAGAGAGCTCTATTTCTTAAATTTAAACAGTGAAGAAACAATGTAAGTTAATTTGATCTTGTTATAGAAGAAAAAAAACCAAACAACAAAACCAGCAGAGCTCAGAGATAAGGTTGGGAAGACATTGTTGGGGAGAGAGGACAGGAAGAGTAAAGGAACAAAAATGAGAAATTTTGATCTTGTACGGTGTCAGGTAAAAAAAAATAAATAAATCTGGGCTGGGTTACAAGAAGAAAAAAGAGAGGAGGTTGAAATAATCCATTCTGAACTCATTCTGTCAGTCAAATACCACCTTCAGAAATCTGAGTCAAGTTGATCCATTAACTTGTCAATCACACAAGGATTTCAGTACACTGATTCCAAAGCTTGATTTACACCACTGTAGGAGTTACTGAAAGAGGCTTAGGTAAACAGGAGGCTTGCTTGGGAATAAAATTTCTGAAGGAGGTTAAATTAGTGAAAAAAAAGAAATGAGCAAAATGGAGAAGGTAAACTAAACAGAGGGAAAGAAGAGGGAAAAGGAGGAGAGAGGGAATCTTGCTCTAATGTCCTTTGACTATTTTCACACAGACTCTTGTGTTTGCTGTTTTCCTGGGGCAAATTGTTGTCCAAAGTGATTGTATTTGGTTTGTGTGGCCAGATTTTGGTAGCAGGGGAGCAACAGGGGTGCCATCTGTGAGAAGCTGCTGGAAACTTCCTCTGTGTCCTATAGAGTCAATGCTCCCTGGATCCAAGATTGACGCACCACTGGCCAAGGCTGAGTCTATCAGTGATAGTGGTAGCACCTGTCTGATGAGATATTTAAGAAGGTGGTAAATTTGCTGTGCAACAGCTACTGCAGCCAGAGAGAGGGGTGAGAATACGTGAGAGAAAAAACAATGCAGACCCCCAGGTCAGTGAAGAAGGAGGGGGAAGAGGTGCTTCAGAGATTCCCCTGCATCCTGGGGTGAAGACCATGGTGAGACAGGCTTTCCGTCTGCAGCCCATGGAGTTTAAAAGTGGAGTAGATATTCACCTGCAGCCCATGGAGTACCCCGTGCTGGAACAGGCAGATGCCCAAAGGAAGGTGTAACCATGTGGGAAGCCTGTGCTGGAGCAGGCTCCTTTCAGGACCTATGGACCCATTGGAGAAAGGAGCCCACACTTGAACAGGTTTGCTGGCAGGACTTGTAATCCTCTGGGGAATCTGTGCTGGAGTAGTCTGTTCCTGAAGGACTGTATCCAGTGGGAAGGAATCACACTGGAGCAGTTCATGGAGCTTTTGTGGGCACATGGAGCCCAGCCTGGATCAACCCACCACAGTAATCGGTTGATGCCCATGGGTAACAGGTGCTCGATGCTCTAATGCCTCCTTAGATAATGAGAAGTGATTGTGATACCTGGGATTCAGGCTCTATGAGCAGCTACTATGTATGAATATTTAATGGCATGACTTACTTGACCTACATTACTCCTGATTTGAAGCATTATAGTGCACAACAGGTGAACATTTTCAAGCTTGAATGTTCACTTAAGTCCTAAAACTAGAATTATATCTGAAATAAATAGCCAGGGGCAGTCTGTGTAGGTAGAGCCAACACTTCTGAGCCGCCTCTTTCAGGCAAGATGCTTCTTTCACTGTTTGCATGGCTTCTGAGAATTTGTATTTGAAAATGTTGGCTTTGTTCCTCAAATTGTTTCTGTGCCATCTGTAAGATTTCCACTCCACTATTTTGCATTGTCCATCTGTTTAGACTAAGCATTCTATCATAGATCCTGAACACAGCATATTATCCTAGAAAGCAATGTGAAAGACTATTTATCTGTTGGTCTCAGACTCTTGCAATTTTTAAGGCATTTATTTTCCCACAGTCACTGCAGCGTAGGGAGATGACAGCTCTCTCCATTATCTGAGGCAGAGGTCAAATACAAAAAGATGCTTAATGCAAAAGTCTTTCACTCAGGTAGTACCAACTTCTTCAGCTTTGCAGGCGCATAATCCTATGGTTCGTACACCGTGTGGATATCTGCCAGAGGTGCTTCTGCCACCTTACACTGGATGTCACTGCATTGAGGACCTATAGGGAAAACTATCTCTGGACAGCATTGCCAAACCAGACTTCTTCCCAGCTATCTTCTCTTTGAGGACCAATTTATAAGATTTTATCATCCATTGGAAATTGTATGAGAACGACTTCTACAGTCTATGTGGTAGTGGATATATGCATTTGCTTGAAAAAAGCAATAACTTGGGTCACTTGTGAAGAGAAAAAAATATATATTCACCTTTTCATTTTAATATATCAAGATATGGAGCAGTTTTCCCCTTTTATATGATAAGAGCTGATCAGCAGAATATAGGGAAGAGAAAAAAACGCAGTGATGCAGTTTTATTTTTATACTAGTTTGAAACCACTGCCCAACCACAAATAAAAAGTCCAGCTATAACTTTTGTTTTAAAATATGCTCATTTTAGAATAGGAGTGAAGTTCATACTTCCAATTTAAAAAAAAAAAAAAAAAAAAAAGTTCAGTTCTTATGTCAAAGTAAAAGAACAACATTGTTAGATTGGAACATCTGTCTAGCTCACTGATGTGTCTCTGACAATAGCTATTAGTCGATCGTGAAAGACAATAAAACAGTGCAAGCACAGAATTATTTTTCCCATGGTTTTTACCCTTATAACTTTCAGCAATCTGAGACTTTGGGACTTTTAGAATGGAAGTCTTTCATGAATTCTTCCATTAATCTTGTCTAATTGCTTTTTGAGCCCATTTATGCTTTTGGCATCCAAAACATCCTATGGCAATAAGTGCTACAATTTAATTATATGTCACATGAAAAACACTTCCTTTTATTTGTTCTAAACCAGTTGCCTGGTAATTTAATTTTGTTCTACTTTGTCGTTGTGTTATGGGAAACAGTGAATAGTTATTCCCTATTTATCCTCTCTATGCCTTTCACAGTTTCTGCCTACTTTTCTCCAATTCCCTCACACTTACTTATTTTCTGTACTGAAGAATCTTAGTTTATGTGGTCTTTCCTATTGTGCAAACACTCCAAATCCCCAATTATCCTTATATTTCAATTTTACTGTGTTCCTTTGCGGTAGAATCAGTGTGCCTTATTTCAATTTAATTATTTACTGTTTTTGTAATATTTCTTGCTGTTCTGTTTTCTGTTTTGATCACTTCTGAACATTGAAAAGATGTTTTCAGAGAACTTTCCCTAAGATCGACTTCCAGGATCACATTCCACTCATTATAAGAGAAATAATTTATAGTTCCTGATAGAGGTTAGGATCTAGCCATGCTTATGCTGCCAAAAAGTCCAGACTTGACACCTATAAGTGCCTAATACACGAAAAAATGCTCAAGGAAGTAGCAGGAAGCTGGTTTTTGAGTCTCTCCAGGCAATTTTTTCAGTTGACCACTTTTCTTTGGTTCCAGGGGAGGAGAGTGAGCTAAGCATTACTTCAAACTCCATGTTAGTTAGTGATTGACATGAGAGGATGAAAGCTGGAAATGAAATTTTTAAAATTAAGACTTGGGTAGCTAGTGTCTAGAGATCCACTGTAACTTCCAATTTAGAAGACTTGGATATCACTGTAATGAGAGATAAAAATCAACATGCATTTCCCTGCAAATCATCACTAATATGTCTTCATTGTGAAGGCGAAAGTAGTTTTCTAAGGTTGAATAACTTAATAGGAAAAGTACCCTATAAAATGGTTCAGCAAACTGATGGGAAGCTAGGCTGGAATTAAATTTTTATTAATCTCTTCCTGTTTTCTGGAACACCAAGACTACACTTTCCATATTTTAGAGTATTGGTTCCACCAGATTCTGTGTTTCCTCAACAGAGACATTTTTTCTCCTGTAGCCCTTTTTTGGCCTCTTTTTGGCTCCTTAACCTTATAGGCTAGACATACTACGTTGCATTGGTAAGAGTGATTCATTTGGGATTGTGGAATAACAGAAAAACAGAGATGTCACAAAATGTAAACATATGTAGTCTTAGCTGCTGGAAATAGGAACCACGTGTATCTTAGCTTCAGTGTGTGAAACTTGACAAGTCAAGGAATACCTAAATTTAATCAAAGAGGCAGATGCAATCTTGTCAAACCTACTAGTATTTATCTTTGCAGTTTTACTGGCTGATAACCATTCTTGATTGGAAATAAGATAGACTTTTATCTCTGAGCAATAGACAAAATTTATTATGACCCATCTTTAGAGTTATTGTGGAGACTGAGTTTTCCTCGTCTGGGAAAATGTGTCAGAATATTGCATGTGGTGTCTGTCAAATATCAGCTGGTTATGAGTAGAACTTTTTATGCTTTAACTAAACTAAGGGAAGGTTTAGATGAGGAATGGGAACTGGAGATTGCTTCATGAGAGATGACATCTTGGAAGAACAAAACAGCTTTAAGTATCTGTAACTGGCATGTTCTCAAAGGTATAGTCTGCTAAAATATAAATACATAAATATGAGGGCTTCAAGGGGCTGAAATTCAATATAATTTATAAAGGAAAACACATCTGAATAGAAATATGTGAAGAAGTTGCACTGCTTTAAAATCTACCAGCCAACATAAAAGAAATAAACAAGTCTAGGTATTTAGTCTTAATTAACCCTATTGAACCTCTGGAGCCTCATTAAGGTTGTGTTTTGCTTCTTGGACTTCAGTTATGCACCTATACTTGGACATATTTGCTATACACATATGATTTAAAGTTTTGTTTTGCAAGATAGAAACTCATTACAAGAATACAGCTTCAAGTCAACACTGAATTTTTATATTAGAATAATAAAATAAAGATTAATGAGGCACGTTCATTAGCTTTGTCAGCAGATAAGGACTTGCTGACAGAGTTGTATACTTGTTAAAGAGCTCTCTGACAAATGTAGTCTGCTTCTGTTACCAGTTATCCTAATGTATTCAAACATATTTAATATTCAGATATTTCAGAAGTAATGGCAACAAATAATTTGCAAGCTAAAATGCTTTATTTGATACTGCAATGATTGTATTGTGCAGCTACCCCTTGTATTATTTTTTACACAAGGTTTATAGACAAGGGTTACTTATTTGTAAAAATCTAGACCAAGGTATAGTAATGCAGTTTGATTTCTTGACTGTCAGTGCAACTTCAGAAAGGATTAGCTGACATCAAATAACTTTATTATTATTTGTTCTTCCCTTGAGACAACCCATGTTAATTTAAGAAAGGCTTAGGTCTCCAGCCATGCACCACAGAGTCTTGTTTGAGACTTATTTAGCACAGGCTACCAGGCTGCCCTGCACAGCCTTTGCAGATGCAGAAAATAGTGTGCTCAGAAACAAAACAGGAAAAAAAAATTGCTTAATTCATACCAGGGAACGATTTGGGAGACCTGTAAGTATTCACATATATTTTTCCCTCAGAAAAGCATAAAATCTCCACAGTTTATACAGAGGAATGCTATTGAACCCACTTAGACACCCAAACAGCTCAGCAGTTCACTGTCTGCAGTAATTGGAATTTAAAACTGAGTAACTTCTGCTCTTGTACTGCTTACTGGTATTTTTGGAAGATCCAAGCTGACCTCAGGGATTCCTCATTTCCTTAATGTCATCTGACATCCGTAATTGTGCTGGCTTGGACTCTAGAGCTACTCCTTTGACCTGCTTATATTTATTGATGGGATTGATGTCCATTCCCAAGATTTAAACTGTACTTGATCCCCTTCCTGCCAAAAGTAACTATAATAGATCCTAAGCTATTAAGGGTTCAAAAGCTTTGCTTTTGACGATAATTTTTCTTTCTGTGAGGAGCAGTGCAGTAAGCTCCCTGCCTTTCAGTCAGGTAGAGCTGCTATGGATAGGTCAGACCCACTTTAGCATGTGGGTGATGTGTGGGAATAAGGCCAATGCATATAGGAACACAAGACCATAACGTAAGTGGAGGTCCCAACAAAAACAGTCAGATCTTGACCCTGTAGAGTAATTAGGGTGTGCACCAGGATAACAGTGATCTGGATTTTGAAATATTTCTGTGATGAATGTTGATAGTAGATTGTCACAGGTAAAAGATGTAAAATACCTCTGGATCAGGATCAGTGCCTAGAGCAGTTTTGCCTGCTTCATTCTGTTCCCTCTTGTGTTTGTGCTGTGTGGCCAAAGTACTTTTTTTTTTTTTTCTCTGTACAATATGAGTCCCCTCAAAAAATGACGGTGAGTACCATTTTTATCCAGTTAGTCCCTTGTCCAGAGCTTAAGTTTCAATCCAAAGGTATTTGTACTTAAAATTTGTCAAGTAAATGGGTAGTGCTAACGTTACACATCCACCTCGCTAAAGGAGATGTGACATCAAACTGATGTTCATGTGTAAAATTTAAAGGGCAGCTCTGTGTCCTCAGCCTTCGTTTGTGTTTTAAATATAGTCTTCACTGATGAGTTCTTAAAAATGCAGCTTAAAAAGCCAAACCTCCACAGACACATCTGAGCTTTTGATCTCTGGTGATAGCTGAACTTATCTGCAGGTTTGAAAAAGGCACCAAATATCCAAGAGACACAAGCCCCTCCCCTTTTTAAAAAAAGTGATTCCTTATGTCTGACTTTAGCAAACTTCATTTTAACATGTACATTGTGTATGTGTGTGATATATGTTCCATTATGCATTCCTACCTCTTTCTAATGGCTGTTTACAAAATTGTGGTCTCTAAAAGAAGGTTATATGGTGACCAGATACTCAAGCTAGACATTGTAGAATTTATTTTATTAAATAATTTCTGCACATGTTAAAGCTTTGTCACTAATATCCCCAAATTTCACAGATCTGTAGAATTTAAGAGTATTTTGGGGAGATCTGTGTTCTGAGCTTGTGTCAGAAGAACAGAGTATTTGCAGTGTATCTCGTATTTGTTTGTTGCTTCCCCTCAGAAATAGCAGATCTGTATACATTTCCCATTATTACAAGATACTGATCTAGCCAGTGAGCCGAGGGGATGTTGCGTACTGCTAGGTCAGAGACTAGGGCACTTAAGAAAAACATTTTTGTTTCAAATTCAGTGCCAGGAACTCTTAATACTAGAAAATGTTTGATGGCAAAGAAACAAAACAATAATTATGTGGGTTGAATTTTACACTGATCTGAATCTGTATTCCAGAAATATTACTGGAGATAAAGAACAAAAAGGGATTTCTGATAATTAGGTGTAATTTCCAACCAAAGAATTAAACTGAAATTATGCAAAATGTGTTTTACTGGCTTTTGTTAGCACACAGTCTAACTTCCTTTATATTTCCTTTTCTATTTTTTCTACTATTTATTGTATTTTTTGTAGTGTCTTAAGCAAAGCTTACTGTAGGCAGAAACTAACTGCTGCTGGGGTAGAAACAGGCATTCTGTTTTAAACTTGTACATCACTCACAATCTAGAGCTTAACTGAAACACTGATAAAGGATAAATAGTAATGGTTTAACACAATGCAAAATAAGAAATGATGTCCTGGGCTGAAATATATCTAGTACTAAGACACACAATAGTGCTTTAGAAGGTTTTCAAGATAGGTAAAAGAAATGTAACATCAAATAAATTTTTCTACTGTAAGACATGCAAAATGTCTTGATACCACTGATACTGGTATAACCCTTGGACTGACCTTTTTTTTTTTTTTTTTTCCTTGTAGGAAAGCTGCAATAAAGAAGGACTTGTAACACATATTGCAGCTACTTCATGTTGAGACATGTCAGGGCCCTGAGAGAACCAATTGGTCTTAATGGCCTTGATCTGCCTCACCTGAGGCTCCCGTGCTCTGGCCTGGGGCTCCCTGTCCTTCATTTCTGTCCTGAAGCCTGAGATGTGGTGTAGGTGGGCCTGTCTCCTGGATGGATCTCAGACCTATGTTGTCAGTGACTGATCTCCTGGATGGACCCCTCAGGGGTGTGTGTTTCATCTGTGTTTGCAGCTATAATTGATAATTTCAAGGGGAAATTTTTTGCCAGAATTGCAAAATAAAAAAGCAGCTTTTCAAAGAGATAATACTCTTCTGCTGGTTTTAAAAAAACCCAAACAAACATTTTATTGACTAATTGTTTGGTTTGCGTAACTTTATACTGTCATGATGAAAAAATAAACAAAATACCCTGTGTTTCCAGCTGAAATGAAATAGTAATAAAATGAGCTGAGTGTAGCATTTCCTGCACTGTTTGGAATATACTGTCCAAGGATGTGGCTATGGCAGAAGCTGTTATGAACTATTAAATGTTCACATCCGGATGATGAGGAAAGCTGCTCTAAAGTAATTTATTTGACCTCCAGAACCAGTGGTGTTTCTTTAGCATTTTGTTTTGCTTTTTGCTTAACAGGTTCTGCATCAACGATACTGGCTGCTTTGTTCTGCTGTAAGTCTTGGAGTTTCTGGAGGGCTCTGTGTCTTTGTGCCTGGATGTGGGCATGTTTGCAGGTGACTTAGAAAACTATACCCCAACTTTGCAGCCCTGGAAGGCTTCCTGGAATGGAAGCTCCTTGTACCACATCCTGTCACAGGCAGTGATCATGACCATGAGTGCTCTCATTTACTTTAATTTTAAAAAAAAAAAAAAAGAAAAAGAAAAAAAATCTTTGAAAGCTTACAGCAAAGGGAGATTATTGTTTAGCAAAAAAAAATTTAAAAAATTTCTTTACTGACCTCAGAAAGATACTCAAAACACATTCCAATATAAATCTTGCCTGCAGAAAACTCAGACTCTTTGCATGAGCAATGTAAATTTAATAAAAAGCATCAATCAGGCTATTGGCAAACAGCCCCTCACAATCTACCTATCTCAGCCAAAGCCATTAATGGCCCCAAATGTACCATTCAGTTGTTTATGACTTGGCTGCAAAAAGGCTCATGCATTCATTTTCTAATCTGCTTTCAGGTAGGATGACAAGATAGTCAGAGACAGTGGTGATATAAGACTTTGTACCAGCCCAGACACCTTTGCCTAAAGTAAATTGAGGATGGCTCAGAGGATTCTTCACACAGCAGGGCTTTGAGGTCAGAAGCCTCCAACAGGTAAATGGGAACAAACAACCTGGGACTGCCAGTATTTTAAGCTACCTAAATTGAAGTTCACTGTTGCCTAATTCATTAGCTTTGTAATTCTACCTTTTTGTTTTTGGGTACCTTGTGACCTTAGCTACATTATGTTTGTTTCAGATGCAGTGCAAGTATAGTGGAATACAAACGTAGTTGACTGTGGGCACTAGCAAATTAGGTGGTGATGAGTAATTTATGCTTTCAAATTCTCACTGAGAACAGTTCTGAAACTCTTACAGATTAACAGATGTGTCAGGCAGAAAATAAACTATGTAAAAATGGAATATTAAACAATAATTATCTTGCAATTTGATTAAAATAAATTTCAACTGCCGATTGCTTCTCCTCCAGATTTCTCAATATCTTCTCTGAGGTGAAATCTGTGAGCCTGTTTTCTAATTTAAGATGGCTGGGTTAGGAGAACTAGCATTTTTACCTCCTTCTTCCTTATGTGTTTCTGAATATTTTGTATGTATAAGTATGTATCAGTTACACACTTATATAAGGAAGAGGACTATTTGCTTGTCTATGTCTATAAAGAAGAAAACATCAGGACAGATATCAGATCTTCCATGCATTTCACTGAATACCAATGAAAATTTAATCTGATTTATCCTCCCCTAGAAATTCTTCCTTCAGTTAAGTTGTATTAACACCTTCTGTTCATGGGGGATGTCATAAAACAATCTAGTGTGCAATCCTACAGATGTTAAAGATGGCTTGGGCTGCCATGGGTAGATACTATTTGTGGTGATGCAGTTCTATTATTTTTTGTGACTAAGCACCAAGAGAATTACACAGATGAAAAGATTTTCAGAAAGTTAGTTAAATACAGTGTATTAGCAAAAACATCAAACGTAAGGGTCTTTGATTCAGTTATGGATTTTGTTTGGCATTTCACATGGAAAAGAATGATCACATCAGAGCTAAGTAAATCAGATGACACTCTTACGAGATGTCATATGCATTCCTGGCAAGGTCAGCAACCTACACAAATTAAGCCACAAAAAACAAGCAACAAAACTCTAAGCAATGTCAGATGACCCTAATAAAGCAGACAAAATTTTTGTGTGTGTGCTGTTTGGTTTTTGGGTGTTGTTATTTTGTTTTGTTTTGTTTTGTTGTTTTTTTTCCCCTCAGTAGTCTGATTGAAGATTGATTTGTATTACAGAATATTTTCCAATGGACCAAAAAAACCCACTCTATTGATTTGTTACCATGTCTTAGGGTATATATTGAGAAGCCAATCTCTGGCAACTTTCCATTGTATTAGGTGCTTTTGAGCTCTGAAGAAATGGTAGAGGTTTCCAAAGATTTAGAAAAGTATTTTCAGTAAGATGGACACTGGGCACAGCCTGGTCACCAACACTGTGCTTAGTTCAATGGCTGAAACTGGCATGGAGAGATTCACGTCTGGGGCCAGTCCTGATTTCCCTTTGAAAGAAAATCTACCTTTGCTCAATAGCCTGGGAAACAGAGCACTTACTCAGAAAATATAAGACCTTGGCCATCACCCTTGTTCTGGGAGATGCTGATAGCACACCTTCTTTGTCTCAGAGCCCAGGGACCACGTGGCTGCTGGATAATCTACAGTGTGGATGAAGCTGGAACACTGTGCAGAAAAAGACTGCAAAAAATTCATGGAGATGGAAAGAAAAAAGCACACAGGGAATGGGGAAATGTCTGTTCCCAATACTGTTTGTGTTTTTTACCCCATGTCTCTTAGATGGGTATTGCATGGGCAGAGCTCAGGTCAGGAACCAGAATGAGAGACATTTTCAAAAAGGCTGTAGACATACGTGCCTTCTTGTTTGCCCTCTCAGGCTCGTGAGTACTGTAAGGCATTAATTTTGCACAAATTGGGTATAGACAAGGGCCTGAAGATACCAGCAGCTCTGACAATATTTGCAGGTGAGGGAAGCTCAGCAGCATAAGAGGCCACTTCTTGTCCAGGTACACTTAACCCCCCAAACCAGACTGTAGGTAGGTGGGATCAATTTCAGTGACTGTGACTCTAGTCCACTTGAATTTTGTCCATTTATATGTATTTCACAAACTATGTGAAATATTGTTGGACTGTATTGAAGCCCATGGGAAAAATGTTGTGAAAACAGATGTTAAAAATGCAGTTTGTTACAGATATCAGCCTATAAAATTGAAGGCCATGAAGTGGTGAAATAAATTAAGAAAAATCGTATCTAACAACCAATTCCAGGTATTCTCTTGGGGAGAAATCTATTCTGCACTCAGCCACAAGCTCAGTAATGGTAAGATTTACTCAGTTTAATGAAGTTTGAAATGTAAAAGCACTCATACTTGACCATATTTTATGACCTATTCTCTAACAATACATTCAAAAATAAATATTACAGTGTTGTATAAGAACCACATACACAAACTTTTATCTGCTGTGAAATTTCAGCCCCCCTTTATAAAAATAACTGATTTTATAACCTCAGAAAATTCTTCTAAAGCTAGTCACAGTTGTTAGGATTTTGGAAAAATACTTGTGTTTGTCTTCATTAGCAAGCTAATAGGTGCTCCTTCTTAGCATTCAGCATCAACTCATACACTTCAGTGAATAGATTAATAATGAAGAGAAAACGGGAGAAAAAATAGATTAATAGAAGTTGCTGGGGGATCTGAACCAAGAATCTGTCTGTGAAAACTTTGCAGATGATAATGGCACAAAAGAGTCAAAGCCAGATTTAAATAAATATTTTGTGGAGTCCTATGGGCAGCTCCAGGTCCCAAGATTCAAGAACCTGCACATTTTAAATCCAGATCTGAATCTTTTACAAGGCAGGCCCAGGCTAATATAGCAACCTTCAGTTCAATGCAAACCAGTCTTGGAATAATAATTGTAATTATTTTTTTTGGTCAAGCACAAATGATGTTGATATAATTGTATATGCTGAGGTTACTCTACATATATGGTGATTTTTGAAATCCTCCCTAATAACTGGAAAGTCCAGTCTGATTTCTTGGAAAAATAGTTGAGATCTCAAAAATAATTAAGTTTCAATTAGAGGAGGGGAAGTCTATTAATTAAAGCATGCACTAGAAATGTACAGTCTCTTAGAATGTGCATAAAAAAGAAGTCTGGGGTCTGGAATGAAAAGCTTCATTTGGACAGCATAGTTTGTGAAAAAACATCACTTCAAGTGCTCATGTCTGGCCGAAGTCAATCAAGTACAATGCACAAATTTATATGAAACCAAGCTTTATTAGCTTTATTGTTCAGGGAGAGGTTTGTTTTACTTCATAAATAATTTATTCCTTCATTTTTTAGAGTCTGCTATGCCTCTGCTTTTGGCTGGTTTTGGGACCAGAAATGCAGTAACACTGAGAAAGACCGAGGCATTTCTGAACCAGTCTGAAGCAGAAAATCTGGGTAGTCATGTGAAAATAAATTTGTAATGAGATTTGCAGCCCAACTTCTAAATCAAATAGGTTTTGATAATAAACATCCATTATAGTGTGTCTTGTTCCAGTCTTTCTTTGGGTTATTTTCTAGATGACTGTCACCTCAGTGTAGGATATGTTAATTCTAATTATGCAGCCTAAGACTTTTCATCATGAACATCATTTACAAAGAAACCCCTCATTGCTTGGGATTAAAACACTGTGTTTCTTCTCCACGTGTCTGATTGAGAAAAGGCTTTTTTCTTAATTACTGTATCAGAATATCTGCTAACTGTGCAACCATGTGTGAGAATGTCTGCAAGGAAACTGTGTAGATGTGCATATACATTTAGGCTTCATGAAGCAAAATCTATGAAATGGTGGAGCTTGTACCAAATTCTTATGTCCAAGGAAGCCAACATCACTGCAGCCCAACCACAAGATTGATTACAGTGTGGTTTATGAATGTGTCAGTATTGTAAGTGTACGATTGAGTCAGACAATTAGTTTTTTTTTTCTTCTTTTGCCTCTGCTTTTCTGCAATGCACAGTAAATAAAATGTAATGTTTCTAGCATACAAATGGTACCCTCAGTAGCTACCATTTCAGCTTAGGAATATTTGCAGTGGGATTTCCTAAAAGGCTTCATAGAAAAAAAGGCTCATTGTTTGAAGCCAAATTCATCTTTTGGTTAAGACTGATCAAAATAGTTTATACAGATTTTCCTAAGCTTTTTGATCATACTGTGTATTATTTGGCTTAGTGATTACAGCTGAAAAGCATGATTTTAATAAAGAAGTTGATTAAGTAGATTAAAGTAAGATGCTGGGGCTGCCTCATTCTGATGGTAAATAAAGTAAACCATTTTAAGATAGGTTAAGCAAGATAGGTTATATATACATATATATATATGTGCTATATATAGCATGTGCATTATCATTACTTCATTTGCTTATCGTTTTACGTTTGTATTGAAAGTAGCCAATATATCACAGAAAATATGATTACTTTTTAATTATCAGCTGAGCTCCTTGGTATATTTCTTTACCATTTCTTCTGATGAAGTAAGGAGAGCTGTTACTGTAAACTCTAATTAGCATCCCTCAAACACCCAGAAATCAAGAACTTGTTTACAAGCCCCTCTAAGGAATGACTGAGCTAATCACTTTAAAGCAAGGACAAATTCATGCATGCCTATGATAACTACAGACAATTTTATTGACTCAACTATTTAGAATTAGGTGAAATAAGTGGTAGGAAAGAGACTGGTAATACTAGTGTCTCAAGGGATGTGTGCAACGAGGGCACATAAATGCAGTTGAATGGGTTCCCAGGCTTAGAATTGGGAGGAAATTTTGCTCAGGAGTGTAGTGCCTATGGACTGCTGAGGGCTTTGGAGGTTTTCTGGTTTTATTAAAATCATGCAGGTGTATTCCACACAATCACATTCTTGCAAGTGCTGGAGGACAGGTGATGATGACCCTGGCTATTCTAAGTCCCTGCTTCTTTGACTTGATTCAGGCTCCTGGGATGCTGCCTCTCTGAGGTGCCTTTACATCTTGGAAATCTCAAGCACATGTAAGATGACAAATATGAGAACATTAGTGTGGACACATGATTACTGGCAACTTTGATATTAATTAACAAACATACATATCAACTGAACATCAATGCTGTCTTTCTGGGAAAGGAACAGTCAGTCTCACTGAGCAATTTATGTGTAAAGGAACTCTACTGCTTTTCCTGTAGCATTCAAAGATTTTTCTAGGGTATTTCCCTAATGAATTTAAAAACATTTCACCCCTGGCCAAAAGTCTGGTTGTGTCACTTACGCTGCAGCCCCAACTGTTTGAAAGCAAGTGACCTAGAGCTCTCTGAGACTCAGGCAGAGCAAAGAGGTCCCAGTCAAGTAAGATCTGTTTAATGGCATCATGTAATTACAACAATATTTAAGCAGACAGTGTTGTATTGTGATTCATCATTTTTATTTTATTTTTTTTTAAAGTGCTTTTCTAGATGAATGACTAATCTCAAAAATCCACGAGTCGCTTGGGATGCTGGTAACCATGGTAACTTTGTTGCCTAGTGACACCAGCCTTACGCTGCTGAGCTGCACCTGCTCATGCCACTGCTGCTCAGCACAGCTCATTCTGCTGCTGCCCCAAACCAGCTGTCCTGACATGGGATAAGTGGGTTTGGGTTTATTCTGCAATCTGGGAAATCAGAACTGGAGTTGGTATCTGAAAAAAAGGAAGAGGGAGTGGGCCAAACTCTAGTCTCTCTTAGAGCAACATAAACCCAGTCATGGCTTAAGACATGATCTGACTTGGTGCATTGATGTACATTCTCAGTTGTGCTGTAAGACACAAGTTAGCACAAAAGTTCATTTGGGATAGAATTTGAGGTTATGGATTAGTTTCTCAGCTCAGCCAAAAACAACTGCTAAGAAACTAGGTTCTCCCTCCTTTACAGGGTAAAATTAATCATTACCTCATTTAGAAACAAATACTGCTCATTTATGTAAATTCAGAAGCAGAAAATGCATGTATTTTATAAATAAGAATTTTAAATATACTTATTAAAAGGCTATGAGTCAGATTCTCCCAATTATGTCAATTTAATCCAAGTTAGTTGCAAATTAAGAACAATGAATGTTACTGGACTTGGTTATGAAGGGCTTCACAAATGCTGCTATTTTATGTATGCCATGACTCACCAGCATCCAGTCTTGGTATACAGAGGTCTGTGGTTGATGTCACAGCCTTGGGCTCTGGGTTTCAGAGCATTTTCTCAGAACAATGACGTGCAACTGCTTTTCACCTGAGCACTTGGAAAGTTATTTGTGGTCTAGCTGGATTGCTTGCACAAACAGGACAATTTGCTTATGTAAGTCAGGCACTTTTGGTGTGATCTTGTCTGTCTGTAAATAGGGAGGCCACTGTCATCCTCCTCAGCCTTGCCCTCTACAGTACTCAACAAATCCGTTATCCTGCAGTAGGAACAGGCAAAGAAAAATAGTTTCTGTGCTTCCAGTACTGAGTTTGCCCTTCCAAGCAGGGTGCTGTTGAACAAGATCTCATTTAGGAGCTTGCTTCTGGAGTATCAATAAATTTTCTGCCTCTGGTACATACAGACGTGTAATCCAGTTAATGTGTTTTTGCAGTAAGTTAATGAAAGCACCTTTGTTCTCCTTCAGTTAATTTTGTTCATGACTTCCTTGAGTTTAGGGCTTGAGGTTAGTGCCACAGATGTTGTCTCTTACACTAAATCTTCTGGACTAATACACTCAGTCATCTGTAGTGCTAGACCATTAACCTGGTCCCTGGTTTGGGCTGGATCAGCTGAGACTCCTCCCAGCAGTTCTTGGGCACTATCTGAGAATTAGTACAGAATAGAGGTCATTCCCTTTAGGCAGTTTGGAAGCAGCTACCGTGCTTTGGAGACAGATATAGGACATTCCATTCCAGCTGGTTTCAGTTCAGTGGGAAGTTCTGGTTATGTTTAATCTTCTGTAAAGTAATGCAGTGCTTTCATGGGTTTGTCCCAGCAAGTTGCCTACTTGTGACCTCTTGAACAGGTTCAGCCTGATGAGGTTTTTCAGGGATTCAGGCAAGCACAGGACTCTCATTCTGCTATGTTTCCTGAGATCCATTCAGAATATCAGAGACCTGCAAAAACTGTTGGCAGTTAGGGTGCAGGTGTTCTTGACCGATACCTGTCATGGTGAACAATAAAGTTTCAGGGTGCTTTCTCATTATAGGACTGCTAAATTAGAAAGGACCACCTAGATCCACTGAGCAATGTTCATCTGCATTTACCTGTTAATGCTTGTATTGTATTTAGGTGGTTAGCAGTAGGGGGATTTTAAAGTGCATAGCAAATAGAGTTATGACTCAAAACTGCAAATAAGCTTCACAGTTCACTAAGTAAGGAAATAGCAATGGCCTTAGCCAACCAAGGAGCCTGTGTTGACCAGCGTGATACTGGTGTCCTTGCACTGTGAGAAAAGAAGGGACTTCTTGCTCACTTGGAATGCTGTTCAGAATCTTTGTAAGAATTGCATTTTTTCTTTATTTCTGGTTTTTTTTCAGACCCTATTTAAAATTCAGTTATTTTCCTTCTCTTTATTTTCCATTGTATTTGCATGTCAGGACTAGTCTCAAATTACACCCTTCCTCTCATTCTGTCTGTCTATCCTATAACCTATGCTTAGCATTACAGTTATATTTTTTTTTCTTTCTACATGCTGTTCCTTATAAAAGGCTTCCTGGTTGAATATAATTTGTTTTTCTGTCTTAATTTAGGATAATAGTTCCCCTTGCCCCATTTGCAGCCCACATACTGATGCAACTTCCCCTTGTTTTGTTCCCAGATAAGTATTGCCACAGTACTTTAATAAAATGATGTAGGACTCTGTTTACTAAAGAGTGCTTCTGTGGTATCTTACTGCTTTCACAGGAAGCTTAACAGCTTGCAGAACAGTAAGTGGCAAATGTTTAGTGCAATACTATGCCAACTTGAGGACAAACTGTTCCTCTCAGGAATGTTTTCGGGCTTAAATGAGAGGAAAATCCCCCTTGAAGAATGTGAATTCTTGGAGGGGGCGGGGAGTGACTGCCACTTCTTTGCCTCACTACTCAGCTTTAAAACTCAGCTTTAGTTCTCAAGCACCTTCCAAGCCTTTTTTAGATCACTCAGCAGCAAGGAGTGATAAGGCTGTCACTGTTTTTTCCAGAGGAGCCAGGATTCCTCTTTCACGGAGAAGATAGTAAATCTTCTATCCTGCCTCACCCCGCAAATATTGGCGTGTGCCCACAGATGCTGGGAGGGCTCTGGGGAGGGAGGCACGATACCATAGCAAAGTTATTAATGTAAGCAAAGACTAGCAGCCTAGCTGAAAACAATGAGAGACAGAACAATTAAGAACTTAGTGATGAGCCAGACTGAAATATATGGCACTTCAGCCATGAATGCGAGTCACCCCTCAAGAAGATAAGTGGATATTAATGAATTAATTATTAGTTTGACTAAACAGTGAAAGGAGTTGAATTTAATACCATTATTTCTGTTAATCCTCCTAAATGGTAAGAAAACACTGGCAAATGGACTCTGCCCATCAGTGATATTCTTCATCCCTGGACCTCGACCTCAGGTTAAAATATTTTGTTGGCTTTCTCTGGCTGTTGGGTCCTAGATTCATTCAAGTGGAACTATGTGGCCGTTATCTATAACTAGATCCAGGACTTCCAGAAGGATCGTTGAACTACACAGTGTTCTGCAGCCAGAAGGCACAGAAAATGTGCTGTGTGCTTTCTATTTTATAGCCTTTGGGGCAAGGCAGCAGTCAAATGCTGTAAAGATGACAGGGTGCTCAGCTGATGTGAATTTTCCATAGGGAAAGTACAGTGGGCTACAACTCATGGCTCTCCAAGTCCCAAGAGTGCTTGAAGACTTCGTAAAGTTTGAAGAATTTCAGCCCTGGATGCTCTAGTCCTCCACCTCAGAAGTATGGTCTAATAACAGGGAAAAAGAGGAATGAAAAGCTCATCAGATGAAACCTGTGGTCTGATAAAGAAATGCCATTCTTCATGCTAGTAAAGAATGTCTCCAGTACATAAAGGGAAATATAGTCTGGCCAGCACATGATAGTAGCAGGAGGCTTACGTAAAGAAATGTAAAGAAAATGTAAACAAAACATTTCATTGTGCTGTATGATCCATTTTTCAGATGGATTTCCAGCACCCATAACTGTTCAGTTTGTTGGGCTTTTTTTTGTGTGATTAAATCATGCTTATGTTGAGTGATAGGAAACATCATAATGAGGACATATCATAAGGCCTGCACTTCCTTATTATATCCTTGACAGCGGTTATTCTGTATTCCATAAAGAAAAGACTGGACTTGAAACTTTAAACCTGGATTCAAGAGATTCATTATTACAAAACTAGGATTAAAAGGCTTTGATTACACCTCTGTAAGTTAATTTTAAGTGTCTGAAGCTTCATTAGGCACAAAAATGTCAAAGATGGAGGTATTTTCATAAGGTTATTTTGCTGACAAAAAAATAACCATATGTTTTATTCCCACAGAAAACTAGTTTCTAACAGTGCTTTTTCTTTTGTGGCAGTTTTGCAAGGGCTGCACAACCTCATGTAACAAAGTGAGAAAAAGTATGCTAGTAAAATATAATGCATTGCTTTGTGGGTTTTTGGTTTTGTGTTGTTGTTGGTTTTTTTTGTTGTTGGTTTGGTTTGGTTTGGGTTTTTTTTTTGTTTAGTATCTTCTACAAGCAGTAAGCATATTCCTGCATCGTAGATTCACTTACACATGACATTAAGACTCCAAAGCAGGATTACAGGAAGCAGCAGTCGTCTGAAAGCAGCAAAGTTCAGTAAGTTTTTGTGCTGTGCTGTTTCTTCCTTGTTTTTATTAGAAACAGTTGTATGAAAGTTCTATTCCTGGCAGTCATTTATCTCCCATGTAAAATTATCATAAGCATGTGTATGAAAATAGTATTTTTCATGACAGTCTGCTGCAATGTCACATATGTCTGTATGATATTCATGGAAAAAGAATTAATTTATGCTGGACTACTATAGATAGTAGTTAGTAGTAACAAACAGATGTTTTATTGCTCTTCAAGTATGAAAGCAATTAAACAAATGCAAAAATGTCATGGTGTTATGAATAAATATCAAAGAATAAAAATCCTCTTTTCATGCAAATGTTTATTTTCATAATAATAAACCTGAGAACCATAATTTAAAACCCCCTTGTCACTATACCATAAGAATAAAATTATTTTCTCAAGAGATGTTTCCACAAATCAACAGCAGCTCTCTGGAAGATCCATAGTCAGTGCACAGTAGTGGATTTGATTCAAATAAGCAAAAACAAGTACTAATTTTCATTTCTTGAACAGATTAGTTAGAGGTTCCTCTTGTGTGCAGTGGGTTCCCTTTCCCATAAAATAATATAGTGATGAGATAGTATAGGCAATTTGCATCAAGCCACTTCTGATTAAACTCCTGATTTTAGTGGGGTAGAGGCATTTCAATAGTATGAAATGCTTTTGAAAAGGATTAATCCCATAGGAATCTGCAGTGTTGCCTTTTAAATTTTTATATTGCAGCTATTTATTAGCTCCAGGCACAGGATGTCTGGTGCAAGCCATAACAAAGTCTAAGGACAGTACAGTGAAAAACCTGTTTTCCTAAATATTCATAAAAGAATTTAATACAAAATCCCATCATCTAGAAGATTGTATTATAATAAAACTTTATACGTTTCAAGTACTTCCTGTGTTCCGTGATAGCATCTTGTCATGGTTTGGCTCAAACCAGGACACACTGAGTCTCCTTGACTGGTTAAATAGGTTCACAGGTTAATGACCTTTAAGAAACCTTTGTTTTTTATCACATTCATGTAGTATTTTATGTTCTCACCATAGGCTTAGTTATGAGACTGAAAAGAGGAGCTGAAATGAAGAACATCTACCTGAAGGCAGCCAAGCACAGACTGCAGGCAGAGCCTGATAAACAGGCTGAGAATATGGACCAGAATAGAAGTAGCCATGACAGATGAGCCACCTAGTTCAGAAAAGAGTAAACCTGAGATTGATACCATATTAGCTAATCACAGATTAAAACAGAGGGAATAAACCCCTTCAGAGCAATGCAAAAAGCTTTCAGGTCTGGTCAGTAGTTTGCTGGAAAAGATGCTTTTAAGCAGGCATAAAGAGCGAATATCAAAGCTTCTTATATTGCCAAAAAGAAAACATGATGTATTTCAGTCCTTGGAGGAACTGGCTGGCAGGGACAGAAACGCAGTGTTCTTTGAGGCGGTTCATCCTGCCCCTAGAACTTCTTTATAATTATAAACAAAAGAGCTGAAATAGGCTAAGTAAACAAAACTAGAAACAGTTTCTTCTCTTTAAATCCAAATGGAAGTTAGAGTACATTGAGGAAAGAATTTTCTTTAATTTTTTCTCTGCTGTCCTGCCATTGCCTAGTAACATTTTCAAACAGTGCTGGCTACCACTTGGAAGCAGAATTTATAAGAGGATTGATTTTCTTCTCTCAAAGAAAATACTGGCTTTTTGGAGAAAAATTGGATGTTGATGGTCTGAGCCTGACCTCATCAATTTTCAACCAGAAACTTTTCTGTTTAAAACTATATTTTTTTAATGTAGAATGCTACTTTCATGCCTTGTGGGAATTGCAGTTCAATTGCTTGTATCCCATTTTCTTTCATGATTTTCAGTGAAATGCAATATCTCACATGAAAAACGATCACATTTTAGTGTTTAGTAGAAATAATTTTCTCCTGGAAACAAACCAATCAAACACTGAAACTTTTCACAAGGCAATACAAGTTGGAATTCAAGCTTGTGATGCATCCAAAGCAAAGACTACCTCTGCTAGCCTCTTGCAAAGCTATGGTAAAGAACACTCAAAATTCAGCTGACTTTGATATTATCAGTTTATAAACATACATTAAAAAAACTATGCCAAAATATAATTTAAGATGAAGGGTCAAGCTGCACAGAAGCTAGTGATCACTGCAGCTATAGTTGCCTCTGAAACTTTAATTTAGCTACCATGGGGATCCATTTCTTGCATTAAATGTAAGAGGCAAAAAAGGGGAAGAATAGGATGTGATTACATAATTAAAGACTGTATTGAAATGTAGTGGCATGAAGGAACAGAATAAAGGTTGCCAGGAAATAATTTATCTGATATTTCCTAACTTCCAGTGTCAGAACTCACTTCCTCAGCCTGCATTCCCCGCCGGATGGTCACACACCAGCTGTGGTGTCTAGAGTCAAGTTAACATCTGGCCAGTTCAAGGACTTGTGTGCTTTTTACGTTGAGCAGATTAAAGTTACTTAAGTGACTGCTAGAGCAACTGCTAAAATGACTCTCCTGCGTATGGACTGAAGCTGGCCAGTACCTATGTTGCTAACAGCACAAGTGGAGCTTGCTTAGGAACAGCAGCACCTAAAAAGGTAAATCATAGCAAAAGAACTTGCAACCTAAGTAACATTATTTCAGCATATCAGTTTTGAGGTTAGTTCCTCAGCTGTTTGTTTGAAAGAATGACTGAAACAACTTCTGTTAGGTGACAGTGGGAGATTATCCACCATCAGATTTGAACCCTCAGTTGTTTTTCACGTCAGTGATGTCAAAACTTGACATACCTAACTTTTGGACAATAGGAGTCTGTTATTCATTGTGGGAATATAAATCCATATGTTAGTGCTTAGATGCCCTTGTGAAGGAGAAACACAATGATTCTTCTGTGGAGTGAAGTTGTACTCTCTGCATGGGACTTCTTGATTAAGTATGGGTAGCTGTGGCCTCCTTTCAAAGCATGGGTGAATCTTGCTTGTTTTAGCATGTTTTCTGTTCCTTCTCCTCATTCATAGTTGGAGGCCCTTGAACTCACTTTGTGGTTGTGCTAGGAAGTGTGGGGCTGTGCTAGGAAGTGTGGGGCTGTGCTAGGAAGCATAGTCTGTTCACTGGGTGAAGTGTGATATGCTTCACCAGTCACAAGTGGTGACTGAACATAAATAAGTCCATGGGACCTGATGAGATGCATCTCACAGTCCTGAGGGAATTGGCTGATGCAGTTGCCAAGCCACTCCCCATGAAATTTGAAAAGTCGTGACAGTCAGAGGAATTTCCTGGTGACTGGAAAAAGGGAAACATTACACCCATTTTTAAAAAGGGTAGAAAGGAGGAACCCGGGAACTACCGACCTTTCGGCCTTACCTCTGTGCCTGCGAAGATCATGGAACAGATCTTCCTAGAAGACATGCTAAGGAACATGTGAGGTGATTTGAGATAGCCAGAATGGCTTTACTGAGGGGAAGTGTTGCTTAACCAACTGTCACCGTATGACTCAAGTCTGACAACAATGCTCTCGATCCTCTCCCCCCCCCACCCACATAGGGAAGGAGAGAGAGAAAAAGAGAGAGACTTGGCTGGATTGAAAACTAAACTACACAGCTTTAATTAAAACACTAATGAATGATACAAGGAAATATATACAATTATATACAGATATATTCAGGTATAGGCAAAAGCCTCTCGCCTCCCCCCACCCCAGCAACTCCCACAGCACTTCCCTGAACTGGGAAGAGTCCCAAGGAATCCCGGAGCTGCTGCTGGAACAGAGCAGAGAGTTATGGGGGTCAGGAGAGCTCGAGCCTAAGGGTCGACGGTGATGGATGAACAGAGTCCTCCCTGGACGCCGGCCATGGACGGAAGAGAAGGGGAGAAGAAGAAGGAAGGAAGTTGTCTTCTGTGATCTCTGACCTTCCTCTGAGCTTACGTAGATATATGGAATGGAATATCTTTGGCCAATTTTGCTGTCCATCTAACTCAGCCTCCTACGGGGGGGTCACAGATCTCCCCATAGTGTCTGAGCCGGCAGAGTGCAGGTGCGGCCTTGAAGCCTCAGTAGTTAGAAAAACATTCCACTGTCTTATCAGCCTTGCAGAACACACTGTTGCTAGTTACAAGAAAGCTTACTGAAGGAAAAAAAAAATCAGTAAAAAGAAAAATTGGCTTCATCCTGGCTCAAACCAGGACACCAACCTAGAGGCTTTCTACAATGGAGTGACTACATCAGTAGAAAAGTGAAAAGCCATGAATGTCATCTTTCTGGACTTCTGCAAGGCCTTCAACACAGTCCTCCACAACATCCTTCTCTCTAAATTGGAGTGATATGGTTTTGATGGGTGGACTGTTTGGTGGATAAAGAATTGGCTGGATGGTTGCATCCAAAAGGTAGTGGTCAATGGCTTAATGTCCAGGTGGGTACCAGTGACAAGTGGTGTCCCTCAGGGGTCTGTACTGGGCTGGATTGATGGGCTGAAGGCAATCATATGAGTTTCAACAAGCCAAAGTATCAGGTTCTGCATTCAGGTCACAACAATTCAATGCAGACCTACAGGCTTGAGGAAGAGTGGCTGAAAAGCTGTCCAGCAGAAAGGGACCTGGGGGTTTTCATTGACACCTGGCTGAATATGAGCCAACAATGTGCCCAGGTGACCAAGAAGGCCAATGGCACCCTGGCTTGTATTAGAAACAGTATGGCCAGCAAGACTAGGGAAGTAATTGTCCCCCTCTACTTGGCATTGGTGTACTTCAAGTACTGTTTTGGGCCATTCACTAGAAGAAAGATATTGATGTGCTGGAGCTTGTCCAATGAAAGGAAACAAAATTGGTGAAGGGTCTAGAGAGCAAGCCCCATGAGGTATGCCTGGGGGAAATGGGGTTGTTTAGCCTGGATAAAAGGACTCTGAGGGGAGACTTAATCGCTCTCCACAACTACCTGAAAGGATATTGTAATGAGGAGGGGGTTCACCTCTTGTCTCAAGTAACAAGCAACAGGACAAGAGGAAATGGTTTCAAGTTGCACCATTAGAGGTTTGGATTAGGTATTAAAAGAAACTTCTTCACTGAAAGGGTAATCAAACACTGGAATAGGCTGCCCAGAGAGGTGGTTGAAACACCATACCTGGAGATATTGAAAAGATATATATATGTGGTGCTTAAGAACATGATTTAAGCACGGGACTTGGTAGACTTAGGTTAATAGTTGGTAGAGTTGAGTTATAGTTAGACTCAATGATCTTAAAGATCTTTTCCAACAAGAATGATTCTGTGATTCTCATTCTTGGGCATGAAAAATGCCCAAGCCTGTAAGACGGGGCTCAGCTCCTTTTCACCAGAATTCAGTGATAATTCCTACCTTACAATATTTGTGTGTTTACTTATTTTAGTATTGCCAAATACCAAAGATTTGGTAAAAAGATGTGTTCTCAGAGGAGATGCAATCCTGTTTTGCAAGAGCAGTGGAGCCACAACCAGTCCTGTGCAGTAGTATCTCATTGTTGAAGCAATCACAGAAAGATTACTGCAATAATTGAAAAAGCTATAAAAAGAAGACTTTGAAAGCTACAGTTATTTACCCTAAATTATTTTGAAGATGCTCTGGTGCTGTGCAAAGAATTCCTCAACTCTCAGTATGGATGCTGAGTCATTCTGATGTCAAATGCCTGAAGCCTGCAGGAAATTGCAGGTTTGTTGTTGCTGAGTCATAGTGGCATGTACATCTTGTTAACTTCAGCTGGCATACAGGAAGGACTGATACTCATCTCTCCTCACTTCTCTCCTTGTCTCTCATGGGTTGAGGGCTGAGGTCTGCTCTGGAGATGTCATAGAGAATAATGTTAGGAATATGCTCAGACAGTGTTTCTTTCCTATTTGCTTCCTGAGTTCCTAATTAAGATGGAATGCTAGGTGGAGAATAAATGAATATTCTATAAAATGGATCACTAGTAACCTTTTATTCTGGTGTTTCTATGAAAAGATCCTTCTCCCTGCTGCAGTAATGGAAAGACAAGCAGGGTCAGAACTCTATGTGTCTGTTACATGTGCTGCTGGCAGCACCTCTTACTGTGCACCACCAAAGGCACCAGTGAAGTCAGTCTCCATTTCCATTGTATAATAGAGGTTTTAGTTGTTTATACCTTTTTTAAGCACTGAGTTTAAGCCTGCCTGTGTCCCTAGCTGAATTCCATAATATTTCAGATAAATAACTCAGCTCCTTCCATGAATGAGCCCAGGAAGAAAGTGCCACTTTGCAATGTTAATACTTTGAGGTCATTTGTTTGAAACGCTCCAGTACCACCCTCCTTTGAAGCAGGGATTTTAAGTTTAGCAGAGGGATAGCTCTGATGTAAAAAATAAGCCTTCCATCATGCCCATGACAATCCTCCCATTTTTTCTCAAAATCTTAATAATAATGTCAATCACAATTTACACAGGTTAAGGGAAGTTCTGAGAAAGCTGTTACTCCAGGCTTTTTAGGTATCTCCTACAGAAACTAAAGATCGTTGCGAAGTTCATTGCTACTTTAAGCTGTTGTTTTACCCTTAGTTGACCAGATTTGTTATGTGTACCTTCCCTACAGAGTAAATTTGCTTCAGTCAATGACTTTGGGGGAACCAAAAAAACTTTTATTGCCCTGAGCCGCTTCTAACACTATATTGGATTTCTCTACATAGAAGGGAAAGCAACATAGAGTAGTGCTCATCATGGTTTTAAACTGAGAGACGGGAGATTTAGGTTAGATATTAGGAAGAAATTCTTTGCTATAAGGGGGGTGAGGAACTGGAATTAGGTGCCCAGGGAGGTTGTTGATGCCCCATCCCTGGAGGTTTTTAAGACCAGCCTGGACGGGGTTTTGTGCAACCTGGTCTAGAGGTAGGGTTCCCTGCTCATGGCAGGGGGGTTGGAACTAGATGATCTTTAAGGTGCCTTCCAACCTTAATGATTCCCTGATTCTATAATTCTATGATCTGAGAAAGGAAAGAATTGCAGAAAAGGAGACTGGTGAGATAGGGTCTGTGAGGAAGAAGGAGAAGAATAAGCTCAGTTGCAGAATGGAGCCTAAATATTTCCTAGAGTCTGACTATAGAAAGGATGGTACTCTATGTTTTAGGGTCAGAAATGAGCCTGCAAGAGGAGAACAGGGATTATGGGGTAAAGAAACTAGAACAAACATGCTGGGAATATATGCTAGGACTAGGAGAGCAAGGAAAGGAGTCTAATAACTTGGATTATGGAAGGAGAAAGAGGTGATGGAAAGACAGGTTACAAGAGGAAAAGCAGAGGAATTCTTGAGGAAAGGATAGCAGAAAAGTTGTCAGATATTGTTTGTCTCTCGAGGCTGGAACTCAAGATGCTGGAAATTCTCCTTTCTCTTGGTACAAATACCCATGGAAATCTAAAGGGAAAAGTAGGAAATATTCACTCTCTATAGCTCTCCCAACAAGTATCCCTTGAACCTGGGCCAGTGTGTAGCACTAGGCTCTGGTGCTCCTCTGCAAGCAGAAGTTTCTTCTCTTACCACACCAGTCAGGTGCTTAACCACCTGCTCCACTCTTCATGTTAATCCTTTTTCTAGGTGGGTGTAGCCTGGCAGAAGTGAAGTCACTGTCTCATTACAAGGTCAGGTTCCTCTTTGCTGTTTTTGTAAGGATTTTTACCTTGGGCTCCTACACCTCATGACCTTATGCTTGGCTAGATCAGCCTGCTACATGATCACTGGTAAAAAACTGTCTTCTAAATTACACTGACTCAGTAGCAAAGAAGTAGGGATTTGGCACCTTTTCTTTTTCATGTAAGCAGATAGAGAGGCTTTCCTCATACCTTTTCTGGATTCTGTTTGGAAGGACATTCAGGTACTTGCTAAAGATGCAAGCAGGTGGTTACAAACAGTATTCATTAACTATTAAAAGTAGCTACAGAATAGAGAGAATTATTTGTGACCAGGAGTTTGAACCTCTGGGGCTGGAGGTGGGAAAGAAGAGCTTGCCTATGATACTATACCTAACCTGCTTGGAGAAGGCAGAAGCATGGTAGGTGTGATCTTGTATCCTCTGTCTAGTCTCTTGTGCCTTCCAAAATAGGTTTGGTGTATCTAAGCCACTTATTAGGAATGGTCCCTGGCCTGTGCTAAGTCCTGAACTGTGCCAAGGGATTGCTAGGTGGTATGCCACTGGGTATGTGGGCATGTACCAAATCCATGTGAGGCTCACTAGTGGAGGCAAGTGTTCTAATAGTCCACTATTGGCAAGGAGGAGTGATTGGTCAAAAGTGTGCTATTAGAAGGTCTACCATACTGACTTCTTTATATCCCTTCAGTTCATTCATGTCTTGTGCACATGAATGTTTCCATACTGTTGTCTGGAGGTCCATTAGGGTATGAATTATCCTCATAGGTTTGATTAAAATAACAGTAATGACAATATATACATATATTTATGTAGTCTTGACCCAGTGGTATTTCAATGGATTCCACGGAAACACTAAGTATGTGTATTACAAAGTCACAGAGGCAGCACACTCCACTCTGTCCAGTTCCTTTCCTATTATAGATAATGAGTATTTAATTCAGTGGTTCAACCTTGAGGATGGTTGCTTCAAGTATTACAAATGATAAATGACATTTGTGGAATCCACTGATACTACCTGACTCAAGTAAATGTGCAAAATTGCAGTACAATGATGATAATAATTCATTATATTATCTGCTGCAATATGTGCTGCTGTACATATTAACTACTTTTAACTCCTATGATTGTTTTTTATAGTCAAGCCTCTTTTCTGAAGCTGCGGTTAACAGTCCCACTTTCAGAACACTACAGAAAAAGCCTCTGATTCTTTCCTCCTCTTTCTAAGTATGCACAGTATTATTAACTCAGTAAGGGTGTAAGAAAGACATGCACAGTTCTGTGGGAGTAAATCTGCTTTCCAGGACTACTGTGCTTTGCTCTATTGAAAACAGACCCAGATGACTTGTAATTTTATAAATGCCATATATTAGGCAGCTATGTGTTTCCATTTTCCAATTGACTTAATGGATGCTGAAAAACCCATTACAGCTTCTCTGCAAATACCCTTACAGATAGTAGGAGGGAATGCAGAAAGGCACTTTAAAGTGACCCAGGAACCCTTGCTGTCAAGACTTTGCTGCAGATCTTTGAAAATTTTTTAACATTGATACCAATGCAGTTTCCTTGAGAAAGTATACTCTGTTCTTTTGCAGTATTTTCTAACTCTTGTTGCTGTTGCATGAGGCAAGATTTTTTTTAATAAATAAATTGGTCATCCTGAGCTCAGCTCTGAAGTAGCAATATGGGCAGGAAAACTTTGGCTGTGTCTTGTAATCAGTCCAGTCTGAAATACTATGATGCATTTAATAATAATTGCATGACCATGGCATGAAGTCATCTGAAGACACAGTTAAGCTGAAATATTTAGAGCCTTCCACTCCTTAACATGCATTTTACCTAAATCACCTACCCTGAATCATAGCTTCAAATTATCATAGCTCTTTTATCTGGACATAAACCGGCTGGGTCAAATTTTAAAACTTATGAAAAGCCATATCACCAGTTGTAATAGGATTCAGAGGATGTCTTTACCTGGTATCTAAAATTGCAGATTGGGTCCTTGGAGATTTTAAAAAAAAGCATTTTGTTATCTAACTCCCATTTCAGTCACAGGCTGTTTGGGTGGCCTGTCTCAATGAGCATGATAAATGGCATAAGCTTGCACTGAGGGGAAATTTGGTATCAGAAGATTATCAGCAGTAAAAGCAACAAGATGTATGGGTGAAAATTCCAAATTGCATCCAATTGCTTTTAGAAATTTGTCCATAACTTCTTAGGCCATGAAAAAGTGGTTACTTAAACTGATTGCATGATCTGCTAGTGTGTTAAACTGGAGATGGAACAATGAAACAGAATGTCACATCCCTTAAAAGTTCCTGAATTACTTAGCTCCCATACATCTCTTCCTATCTGACTGTATTTATTTTTCCAAGTTTGGCAAAACTAAACACCAAGCTTTCAAGTACAGCTCTTCCAAGAGTTCTCCTAGAGATCAGGCACAGTAGTGTCATGAGCCTTGAAAGAATTTCTTTCTAATGAGATTTTCAGCTGTGATGGAAGACTGATGACATGGAAATAGGACTACAGCCAGCTGGAACACTGGTACCAAAGTATTGAAGTACATCAGACTGTAAACATTTTGCAGAAATGTGTTTAAGAGTACACAAATTTTTCTGTTCTTCAGAGGCAGGGAGCCTTCTTGCATATTACCACTTGTTTTGGGGCACCACTTACAAGCACTGGATATCCTTGCCTGACATGTAGGTGATTTGAGAAGGAGCTGATCTTAATTGAAGCTGGTTGCTGTAGCCACTTCCCCCCAATTTAATTCCTTTTCTAAAAGTGTTTTAAAATTTATGACTTCACAGTGTGGTTCTTCCCATGTTTAAATGAAGCCAGAACCTGTTACAAAATTACAAAAAAGAATTGGCCACCTCAATCAACTTTTTTTTTTTTTTTTTTTAAATTTAGAAATTCCTCCATTAATAACTGAAGAATGTAAAGGTCCTTGCAAATTATCATAACCCAGCTAAATAAGTTGAATCATAAGTGGGTTTTAGCTATTACTCTTCTGGGAACAGAACCTGTTTAGAGATAGAGAGTGCATTGCAGATTCAATGATAAGCCTATTACAGGGCAAGGTTTACTGGTAAATCCCTTGGCATTTCTATTAGCCTGCTGGCTATTCCTTGCAGCTTTTCTTCAGTAATGAATTTTTTATTTTTTTTAATTTTTTTTTTAATGCGGAAACTCAGTACTTTTTCTTGCCTAAATAATGTAAGATGATCCTGTTGGTTGCAAATCAAGTACCTGTTGAATCAAGGTATTCTCCGTTTCAGAATGCGTGCTTTACAAACCATAACTCTGTGAGGATGGTGCCACCTAACGTAAGTAGAGAACATGGCAAGTGTTTTCCGTTTCTTTGTTGAATCAAGAGGGTGGGATTGAAAGTTTAGGAATTTGGTATTTTTTTTTATCCCTTCTGCCTAATTATCTGCAAGGATATTCTGCCAGGGACTTTAATAGAATGACTAAGAAGGTCTAATTCCTTCAAGATTCACTTCTATTCTGTTTTTTTTCATCAACATGTTATAAACTATTTTAAAGTTTAAAACATGAGATATCAGAAGTTTTACCAAAAATACCTTAGATTAGCTGCACGCAGCTCTCCTGGCTTCAGCTGGATTAATCAAACCTGAGAGCACTTTAAAACACCACTGGAAGAGGAGATAATAAATTCTAGTAAACCAAGAAGAAACAAGGGAAAATGACTCAGAGAAACCCAATAGAGTAGCAGCTCTCTTGTGTCCTCCTTGACTATGCTCTTTTTACCTGCATTGCTGCAGACTTAGACATGATCATGTCCAACCACTTAAAGAGGCTATAAATGCTCCTTTTTGGGTGTATCTAACTGTGGGATCGTATGCCCTGCAGAGTGCTCATCATAGTCCTTGTTGCTTGGTGTGCTCCCAGCTGTGTCCTGACTCCATGTCAGGATAAGAACTGGGTGAATGCCACCCTCTGTTTGACCATGCTTCTTTTGAAGGAAAACTCAGGCATGTGGGTAGCAAAGATGCAGTGAGTAGTCAGGTCTGCACTATTTAGGCTAGATCAGTGCAGATCAGGTCAGGGTGGACTAAACAGTGTCTTTGACTTTTGCCAATTTACAAGTACAAATTAAAGTAGCAGATAATTATTCTCTCACTACTATTATATGCACATTTTGGACAGGCAATTAGAAAATTGCAGAATGACTTTCATTAATCTTGTTAGTAGTCTCAGATTACATAGCATCTCCCACAGCACTGTCTTTAGATGTGAACAGTCCTGAAAAATTCTGGAGCTGCTGGAGAGAGCACAGAGTGATGAGGGTCAGGAGAGCTTGAGGCTGGGGGTCATTTGTAATGCATAGATGGAGTCCTCCCTGGATGCTGGCTATGGATGGAAAAGAAGGGAAGAAGAAGCAGGAAGGAAATTGTCTTCTGTGATCTCTGACCTTCCTCTGAGCTTATGTAGATACATGGAATGGAGTATCTCTGGTCAATTTTGCTGTCTGTCTAATTCAGCCTCCTATGGGGGGGTCTCCCCGTAGTGTCTGAACCAGCAGAGTAAAGGTGCGACCTTGAAGACCCAGCAGTTAAAAAAACATTCCACTGTTATCAGTCTTAGTTGGAACACTTTGCTACTAGTTATAAGAAAGCTTACTCAAGGAAAAAAAAATCAGTAAAAGGAAAACTGGTTTCATCCTGGCTTAAACCAAGACATAAGGTCTGTCATCTCATTTTAATGCTGAAATTATGGAGAGCATATATTAAGGCATCATTTGAAGGACAAATAGTGCTACAATTTCAAATAATCAACCTTTTTGACAAGTGCAGTTACTATGAGTATAAATAATTGCTTACTACTTGTTGAGAAGATTTCTTATACATGCCATTGGTGTAAAAGTTAAGTCCATTAACTTCTAAGACATCCTATGCCAATTTTTCAGTCCTATCGTTATCTGTGAGTACCATTTGTGTCTGCCTTTTGACACCTGCAAATAAAGGAGTGAGCAGTGCTTTGCTGAGGTATACCTAGCTAGCTAACTGGAGTATAAATCTCTGAGCAATAAATGGGGTATACTGGATAGAAGTAGTTAAGCATAGAGAAAGCATCCTTGTGAGAATGTAGGAAGAGAAAACCATATGAAGAAATTCTGAAAGAAGACCTAGCAGAAAGACAGCAACAGTAACTGAGTAAGGATCAGTACCACCCTAAGCTCTAAATGTTTTTCTGTTTTTATATTTTATTAAGTATTAATATAAACTGGAATTTAACTATCTTATGTATTTTTTAAATCTTGTTGCTGAATAATACTGTACGTCAGCTGTGAAGAAAAAGACACCATGCAAGACAAACTACAGTGTAATTTAATAGTGATGGCAAGGCACTGGGCTAGACGTAAAACCAGAAATACAACCTCTTGGTGAAGGAACACATTAGGTCAGAATTTTCTGAAGGGATTTTGATGTTTGAATTCTTCTTTTGGGTTTTCAATGCAGCCTTTAGGTATTAGTACAGAATTTTATAGATTTATGGTGGTGAGGTAGAGACTTAGTGAATGTCTGCTTTTTCTGACCATGTTATTGCTAGCTTTGGAAATGGGGACCTCAGAGGTCTTTGTTCTCAAAAGCTTCTGAGATAGGCCTGTAAAAAATCCATCAGCTTTTATATCTGTAAAGTACTGTGTAGCATGGATGTTAGTCAGCACTAGCCAGCTGGCACCTGTTTGGAAATCTGTGCCTGTTATAAAAATACTTTTAGTCTTTAAAAGGCCTTTTGTTTGTAAGGTTTCTGAAATTGGAGGAAATTATTTTCAATTTGAACTGGTTTTAATCTGTTAACCTTTACTTATGTACTTCAGCTGTCTTTAAGAATAGCACTACTTTAAAAGTGAATCAGCATGGATAAATGTGTTTTGGTATGTCTGACAGAATCAGAAATTGGAATGGCTTCATTCCATACAATTTAAGTATTTAAAAAATGTGATAAAAGTATTCTGAGAAATTTTTCACACTTACGATGTAAACCTCCCTTACACCTTAAGATGCAAGATGATAGGATGCAAGCTTCGCTTTCCCCAACCTGAGAAGCATAAGACACTACCCAAGACCCATCCCAGATACAAAATCTGTATCCTCTGAAGTTTTTTTTTAAAACAATTTAGGCATTTCAGGGGACAAAGATAAATTAATGGCTGAAGGTAACCAAAACCAGTCGGGAGAACAAGAATTTTTAAAACAATGCTAATTCAGAATATACAGAAATTTCCCGTTCTGGAAAAATCAGTTTGAATTGGAGGAGATCACAAACATATATATATATATACGGCATTTCAGGGGACAAAGATAAATTAATGGCTGAAGGTAACCAAAACCAGTCGGGAGAACAAGAATTTTTAAAACAATGCTAATTCAGAATATACAGAAATTTCCCGTTCTGGAAAAATCAGTTTGAATTGGAGGAGATCACAAACATATATATATATATACACATATATATAAAAATAAGTGAATATATATATATATCATAGAATCATAGAATCCTAAAGGGACCTTGAAAGATCATCTAGTCCAACCCCCCCTGCCAGAGCAGAGTCACCTAGAGTACATCACACAGGAATGCATCTGTCACGATCCGTGACCTATTATATCTCCTTATTGGAGTGTATTAACTTATCAGGATTTGCTGAGAGATCCACACGTGGGTATACAGAACAGTTAGCACAACTGCAGAGATCCCTATTTTAGCCAAAATTCTGGTGCCACAGACCTATATCTTACCCTGGCAAAGTTGCTTGCTTGTCTGTGTTGTGATTAACTGTGCCAAGAGGAGAACAATTATGAGCAGGACTACTTAGACCCAAATAGTCTGAGAAGCAGAGGCTGGCAAGAAACAGACCTTCTGGATCTCTATTTTTTCCATTTTGAATATTAGCCTGAACAACTTCAGCTCATATTTTGAAAAAGACACACTTCCGTTTAAATATCAGTTCAGTTTAAATTCATCAGAGAAAAAAAAATTCTTCACAACAAGGGTGGTCAAACACTGGCACAGGTTGCCCAGAGAGGCAGTGGGATCGCCATCCTTGGAGATACTCAGAATGTGACCATGTAAGGCCCTGAATAACCTGCCACAACTTCAAAGCTGTCCCTTATTTAAGTGGTGGATCACATCTGGTGACTACCACAGATGCTATCTAGTCTAAATTATTCTGTGATGGTACATCTGACTCATTTATACATATTTTTTATTAATTTGATGGTATTTTTAAAAATACAAAATATCTTCATCGTACTTCATATTCTGTTCTGCTAAACAGAACATAGAGATGAGAAAAAACACCTTTTGTCTTAAATAGTGTAGCTTTTGAGGCATCAATCGTGCAAACACCATTAGTAATGAATAATACTTTCCTTAGCATTGGAAGGATCAGCTATTTCTATCTCAAGTGCCTATTAGATCCTCCTAAAAACAATGTTATTTTGTTCTTTTTTCTGTACAGGATGAAACAAGAGAGGGTTCTGTAAGAGGCCTGTGAGAGGCTTCTGTTTTCAGTAGAACTGTGCTGATCAGAGAGGCTGAGAATCTGCACCAGAAACTGGTGGAAAGCCATTTCACATCTACCATAATACAGGAACTACTGCAAAGAGCATAGTTTTGTCAATAATACTCATTATCTTCCCACCTTTGGCAAATAAGATAAATCAAGCCAAGTCTACTGTATCTGCATGAAAAGTATTCAGGTTTTTATAAATAAACTGGCTTTTATCTGTGGATTCAGAAAGACATTTTCTGTCAGCAGGCTTTTGCAAAAAACTACTTTCACAAAGATGTGGGAGTCAGGGCTGAAAAAAAAATTCCAGCTTATACAGGTTACAAAACTCTATTTAACATCATTAAATAAAAATCCAGTAAATCCTGTTCCTCAAGGCTGAGTATCACATAGTCTTATAAATTTTGATAGATACATTTCTTTGTAGCATTACTAGAAGAGAGCCTCAGAAGAACAGCCTATAAGGGTTTGTTGTTTGGTTGTTTTTTTTTCTGGAGGAGAAGCAGAGATGATCCCTTTTAGAATGTAGAACTGATTTCAAAATTTTGTGTAATTATTTAATTGAAATATGCTCAGCTTCAACCACAGTTTATCAAATACTAATCTAAAAACCTAGACACTTTGGAAATATGATACAGAAGAAACATCACAAAAGTGATGACTTAATAATTTAAGTACAGGTACTTTGTATGCACTGGCTTTGATGAATAAGTGGTAATGAGAAAGTGTGAACTGCTCATTATCCCATTAGTGGCTCTTCAGCAGATAAAAAAGGGATACAGCTTCTCTGAATACAGCTAGTGAGGCAAATAGCTGCCTATTCACCCAAGCTCTATGCTGGTGAGCTGCCAGCAACTTTCATACGCACCACTTCAACATAATTGTGGCGTAAAACTATTTCTGATTCCAGCTACCTATTTTAGTTTGGGTTTTTTTCCACTTATTTATATATATAGTGCCATTTATTTATATATATATATATATAAATATAAATATATATATATATAAATAAGTGGAAAAAAACCCAAACTAAAATAGGTAGCTGGAATCAGAAATAGTTTTACGCCACAATTATGTTGAAGTGGTGCGTATGAAAGTTGCTGGCAGCTCACCAGCATAGAGCTTGGGTGAATAGGCAGCTATTTGCCTCACAAGCTGTATTCAGAGAAGCTGTATCCCTTTTTTATCTGCTGAAGAGCCACTAATGGGATAATGAGCAGTTCACACTTTCTCATTACCACTTATTCATCAAAGCCAGTGCATACAAAGTACCTGTACTTAAATTATTAAGTCATCACTTTTGTGATGTTTCTTCTGTATCATATTTCCAAAGTGTCTAGGTTTTTAGATTAGTATTTGATAAACTGTGGTTGAAGCTGAGCATATTTCAATTAAATAATTACACAAAATTTTGAAATCAGTTCTACATTCTAAAAGGGATCATCTCTGCTTCTCCTCCAAAAAAAAATACAACCAAACAACAAACCCTTATAGGCTGTTCTTCTGAGGCTCTCTTCTAGTAATGCTACAAAGAAATGTATCTATCAAAATTTATAAGACTATGTGATACTCAGCCTTGAGGAACAGGATTTACTGGATTTTTATTTAATGATGTTAAATAGAGTTTTGTAACCTGTATAAGCTGGAATTTTTTTTTCAGCCCTGACTCCCACATCTTTGTGAAAGTAGTTTTTTGCAAAAGCCTGCTGACAGAAAATGTCTTTCTGAATCCACAGATAAAAGCCAGTTTATTTATAAAAACCTGAATACTTTTCATGCAGATACAGTAGACTTGGCTTGATTTATCTTATTTGCCAAAGGTGGGAAGATAATGAGTATTATTGACAAAACTATGCTCTTTGCAGTAGTTCCTGTATTATGGTAGATGTGAAATGGCTTTCCACCAGTTTCTGGTGCAGATTCTCAGCCTCTCTGATCAGCACAGTTCTACTGAAAACAGAAGCCTCTCACAGGCCTCTTACAGAACCCTCTCTTGTTTCATCCTGTACAGAAAAAAGAACAAAATAACATTGTTTTTAGGAGGATCTAATAGGCACTTGAGATAGAAATAGCTGATCCTTCCAATGCTAAGGAAAGTATTATTCATTACTAATGGTGTTTGCACGATTGATGCCTCAAAAGCTACACTATTTAAGACAAAAGGTGTTTTTTCTCATCTCTATGTTCTGTTTAGCAGAACAGAATATGAAGTACGATGAAGATATTTTGTATTTTTAAAAATACCATCAAATTAATAAAAAATATGTATAAATGAGTCAGATGTACCATCACAGAATAATTTAGACTAGATAGCATCTGTGGTAGTCACCAGATGTGATCCACCACTTAAATAAGGGACAGCTTTGAAGTTGTGGCAGGTTATTCAGGGCCTTACATGGTCACATTCTGAGTATCTCCAAGGATGGCGATCCCACTGCCTCTCTGGGCAACCTGTGCCAGTGTTTGACCACCCTTGTTGTGAAGAATTTTTTTTTCTCTGATGAATTTAAACTGAACTGATATTTAAACGGAAGTGTGTCTTTTTCAAAATATGAGCTGAAGTTGTTCAGGCTAATATTCAAAATGGAAAAAATAGAGATCCAGAAGGTCTGTTTCTTGCCAGCCTCTGCTTCTCAGACTATTTGGGTCTAAGTAGTCCTGCTCATAATTGTTCTCCTCTTGGCACAGTTAATCACAACACAGACAAGCAAGCAACTTTGCCAGGGTAAGATATAGGTCTGTGGCACCAGAATTTTGGCTAAAATAGGGATCTCTGCAGTTGTGCTAACTGTTCTGTGAGAACCGTCTGAGGGCAAATTCTGGGAAAACGTATTCTGCAAACAAAATACTGACTTCCATCCTTTCTGTCTTGCACTAGCTCAGTCCTATAGACTGAGCTAAGTGTTTTTTGTTGGTTTTTTTGGGTTTTTTTTAATGTCTGCTTGACAAAATTTCAAGTCTTTTAAGTTAGCATTTCTTGAAGGCTAATAAAGTTTCAGTTTTTGCCTGCTCTGCTCTGTGACAAGTGGGGCAGTTCAGAACAGCTACAGAAATGGTGCAGATGGAGTCACAAAATTGGAAGCTATGGCCTTTTTGTGCCTCCAAGATGACGAAGGATTTTCAGAAATATAGTTTGGGACTAGAGATGCCTAAGATTTTTGTGAACTATAGCTCCTAACCCAGGGTAATTATTTTTATCAGGTAATTAAGGGTCATTCGTAACACAATGTTTACTTGAGTTCTCTGAGAAACCAGTTGTTGGGAAGGGCTGCTGTAAGCACACCTGATACACTCATCCTTTAAGGTTTTGTCAGCTAAATGAACTTGTAAGAATGACATGTCAGTTAAACACATTCCTTTGAACCTATGTTAAACCTGATAAATAAATAAGCATAAGAAAGACAAGCTTGATTATATAATCTTTAAATATTTTTTGATATCTAATACAAAAAAGTCCCTCCTCCAGTACTAACACAGCCCGATCCACCAATATTAATGAACAACATACAAACACCTAGAATAACAGGCTACTACTGCATTTTATTCTTGCAGTGTGCTGTGCCTTTCAAATCCCTGTCCATGTGCCTCAATAACATACTGTTGTTATAATGCCCAATATAGGTTTTACCTCTAAGGAGCCTAACAATAGCTTCTATTCCAGAACAGAAATGGCTTGTTATGGGACAAAAGCCTTTTGTGAGGAGAAAAGTTGAGCAAAACAGTTTTATACTCAGTTGTCTTTGTTTCCAGGCAGGCAGGCAGCTAGTAATGTGCATTTGTCAGTTTACTACTTTAACGCTGTTCCAGAAAGTGGTGCTCTTGGCCATCACACGTTGAGGTTGCTCTTTATGGTTCATCATCTGCATGGTCTTCTGGGAAAAGAACTTTACAGCAATTCTGTTTTAACTAACCTTTATTGTAGCTGTGCCTATAAATACAGGATGTCTTTCTGCTAGACTTTTACTAGGCCATTTCTAATGGTGACCTGAGCTAGAATGAAGAGGACATGAACAAAAACGAAGATCTTACTCAGCAGGTAAGAGACTGACTCTGAATTATTTCAGAGCAGATACACTGATATAAAATAATTTTTGCATCCACTTCAAGATTTCAAGTGAGTTTGGATTGTGTGCAAGGCTCTTCATGCATGTGTATTGGGAATGGTCTAATTCTGAAGAAAATGTAGGTCAAAGAAAGGCTTCTTGTTTTAGCCAAAAAGCCCCTTATTTTCTTTAGGAAGAAAATCTACCACTTGATAACTTAGTATATCTTTCATTTATAAGTATCAGAAGTTTTCAATATGATCCCATTAAGATTTGTGGGAAAACAGATTGTCTTCATTAATGTGAATGAAAACTCTATAATTCGTGGACCACAGGCTGATTAAGACAAGAGACACTCTTGACTCAGGCTAGTGACTTAAGTGGAGTGGCTCAGTTTCTAGATTAGTGCATTTTAAAACAGATCCTGGTCCTGAAGTTCTAATATATACTTTCAATACAAGAAAATTTAAAAATAATTTAAAAGTACCTATTATTTTGAGTAGTGCCCAGATCTTCATGTGAAAATGTGAAATTAAAATGTTTCATTAATAATATTGAGAAAGATGTAATGTGGCTTGGAAGTGATGGTGCAGGCAGATTGAGGCTACTAGACATTTTTATCAAGGGGAAAAATGGGTACTTTGTATGCCAGAGGTTCACCTACTCTGAGTCAGTGACTGCCTCCTAGACCATCTTTGTGTATGAAATGAGTCATAGAAATTAGACATGAGTTCTGTAGGTCATTAAATTCAATCCATTGCAAACATCTTCCTGAGGATTAGTCAGCTGTGAAATGGATTCGGCTTTTAGATCGCATTTAAGCTGCTGCAAATTAGAGATGATACCACAAGTGTATTTTTGTGATCACAAGTCACTGTGAAGGCAGGATCAGCTTCTTCATGTTGAGACTGTTGTAGGGATTTATCTTTTTTCCACATGGTGCAGGTGGCATAGTCCAAGGGAAAGTATTTGCAAATAACCTTATCACAAGGACAACTTTGATACTTTGAGGCAACCAGAGAATTAATGACCTTGAGGAGCTCATCTGATAATTGCATAAACAGCATGAAGGCTTTGGATGGAAGTAGCAGATAAAGCAGATGTCAGATGTGAAAATAAATGATACAGTATTGTGAGCTAAACTCATCTCATTAATTTTCACATTAAAGAATAATAATCTTGAGTATATTAAAAATTTTTGAAAAAGGAAGAAGACTTTGCTTCTGCTCCTAACATTGCCACACATCTGCCAGCAACCTGTGGCTAGTTTGTGCTTCAGCTTCTCTAACTGAAAAATAATCACATGTACCTAAAATTTATGCCACTTGCAAGTCCTTCACCAGGAGGTTTCTGTAGCTGTAAATCACTCTGAAAGAACCACTTCATCACACAAGGTCACTGAGGGAGAAATTAGTCACAGCAATATCTTGACAACATGCATCATGTCTCTTAGCTTACAAGCCACCAGTGCCTTTTCATCATAGCATGCATTCTTTTAGCACAGCATGCAAGAGCCAAATCCCCTTTCTCTGCCTGGATCTACTCCCTAGAAATGTATGTCATGTCTTTCCTGCCACTCTATGGGCCACATTCCCTCCTGATACAAGTCTGTGCAGCTTCAGAGACAAGTGAAGATGAACTAAATCCCAGCAGTAGATAATTTCTTCCTGTGTCCTCTGCTCCTTCGCTCCCTGGTTACTGGGAAAGCAGGTGGGCAATGCTTTCCGTTTGTCAGGGGAAGGGGCAACGAAAGCACTTGGGCACAGGCATACCTGCCTTATGGGCACTGTTGTCTAAGGTCTTAAACAGGTCTCTAGTTGAAACCTGACTTCTTGACCTGACTTCTTGTTTTTGAGTCATCACACAAAAAGATTAATTAAACTTGACCTGGAGGGGTGCTGTAAAAAAGGGTTATCTGGTAACAGCCAAAGTGGGTCAGAGAAAGTTCCTCAGTGTTTATGGTTCCATAGCACTTGAAGTACTCTGAGAAGCAGTATTATTTTTGAAAGTAACAATGGGAATAATATCACATGTAGCACAATTTAAAAAATATTTTTAGATTGGAAATATTTCATAAGAATTTTGCAACATTTTAAAAAATATATAATAGAAAAAAAAATCTAAGAGAAGCTGTTTAGCTTTTCATAAATAAAAAATTAATCCAACTAAACTGTGGGTACTTTTGACTTTTCTGTTTAGGAGGGGTTTTTTTGTTTGTTTTCTATGTTTTTCTAATTCTTAGTTATACCACATTTTGACACTTTGACGTTCTTTTCAAAATTAATCTTTTGCTCTTGAAAAATCTTTAGCAAGAACTCAGGAAGATCATAATCTGACCTCTTATCAGTCAGTTAAAATAATGGCTAAAATTGTTTAGTAATCTGAAACAAAATAGAAAACGAGACTGTGACTGAGACCCCAGTACCTTTTGCTGAGTGAGTGTATCACTTTTTTGGGTAGCCAGCAGCAGCAACATTGTGCTATCTTTTTGTTTAGATATGCAAAAGCTCCTGCTAGAATTGCACCTTGCCTCTTTCACCCTTTTTTTTGGTGATATAAATCTTTCTGCTGCTATCATCTACAGTTACACAGAGCATCCTTTAAACTGATTCCCTTCCTCCCCTTTTTTTCCTTTCAAATGCCATAGTGTGTTTCTTTTTCTCATTTCCCTGTCTTTTCTTCTCAACACATCTTTTGAGAGAGTTTTATAAACCCTGATAGCATTTCCAGTCTTGCCTGAGGTCATGAAGCAAACAAAAAATAGGAAAAAAACAGGTCCCCTCTGCAGTTCTGAATTTGTGTCATAGAACATTGCAGATATATATTCTATCATCTATAAAATCCTTTTAAGGCAAAAGTTCAAGAATTGCCTTGGACTTTCACCTGTGTTTCATGCACCAGAAAGCTCAGCACTCATTATTTCTCCAGAAGGCAACACTTTACATTGCCAAAATGTTCTCAGCTTGCTGATTGGCAGGTTTACAGATAAACAGCCTTTTGGCAGTGCTGTATTTCGTGATACAGTTATTGCACTTCAGAGCTTGTACAAAGCCTAAAAGTGAACACAAATTGATTAAGAAAAATTGCTTTAGATGTATGTTTTCTGTGTTACCACAACATTTAAGATGTCTACCAGGGGTAGAAGCCTGTTGGCATGCCAGAAGTGGCATGTACTTGGGTTAAGTAGAACAGGCAATTTCATCAGCACTATGCTGAAATATTTGCCTTCTGATACTGTCCTTTATTCTGTTCTCTTCCTACCTGCATGTTGCCCTCATATGCTGCTGTAATGCACATGTGTAGCCCTTACACTCTGCTGATAGCCACAGACGTCCAGACTCTTGTGTACCTGAAGTGACACAGTAGTTATCTAGTGAAGACAAGCAAAAGTGTTATTTGCACGAGTTGAGATTATTCATAAGGGTAAATGAAGTCTGATCCACCCCTACTCTTCCTGTCTGTTGTAGGACTTGGACTGATCTGCCTCTACTGAACAAAACCAGGTGCAAACCCCCAATGTAGAGATGCATGAGTTGCAGCATCAGGGCAAGAAGTCCCGATGGAAATCAGGACTTGGGGTAACACTAATACCTATCAATGATGGTTAACACCAGATACAACTTTTAGAAAGAAAATCTAAACATCTGATTTGTTGCATAATGTGGCCCACGATGATTATATTTTTTGATCTAATCTTTCTGGCAAGAATATTCAACTTGCCACTCAGGCATTCATTTGCTAAGAGAGAGAAGCAAATTTTGGAACTTTCAAGACCTTGACTTAGGGTGATAGTAAGCATTTGAAATCAAGGACGTAAAAATTGAATGATGCTGAAACAAATGTTGACTAAGACAACTTTCAAGAAGCTTTAGTATCTCCTGTTACTGTTGCCACACAACGAAAAAGTAGGAACATTGAGCAATGAAATAAATTAAAAAAAAAAATCAGAACTTTTGTCACATTAATGCCATGACTGTTTTGCTTTCCTTCCTTCCACAGCAGGGCACATAGTTCCACGAAATTAAGTCACGCTCTGTATCCAGCTCACTTGCCCTTTCGAAGGCCTATTTTACTTAATCATCCCTGTCTTCTTCAAACAAAACTTGCTAGAAATAAAAGGTTAAAGATAATTCTTACGCCTTATTTTCTGGATACTCTCCCCTCTGTGTCCAAGCAGTAGACCTTTTCTGATGGTAGACACCACATGAACTAATAGACAGTAAGGCTGTGTCACAATTCATACATATGACTGTGTTTAATGTAAAGGGATGCTGTATTCATTCCTTGAAACAAATCTAACACTATTTAATTCTCTGCAGAAAATACTGTGAATTATTTATAAATGAAAGTCCATAAATGCCCAAGTTTATTTAGAAATTAAGAGTCATTCTCAGGCACAAAGTCAGCGTGCCTTGTGCTGAGGGCCTTAAGTGATGCATAGACTGCTCTTTATAGGTGATTTTTTTTTTTTTTTTTTTTTTTTTTTTTTTTTTTTTTTTTTTTTTTTGTATTTGAAGGTAATCTTTTTTTGTTTAAGAGTAATTGGCCCCGTATCTTTCTTTTAATTATCAAAATGCAGTTCTATATTCTCAATTTCTGCATGGAAAATAAATGCTTTGTAGAATACTATAGCCACATTAGTTATTAAAGTCCTATTCCAAAGAATGTTTCCATTAACAAATTTACAAGTGGTCAGTCCTTATCCTGCTCATCTCTATTCAAAAGGATTACTCGTTTTTTTTTCCAATTGGGAAGCACTGTTTCCTCTAGCACTTCTGTTTCTTCCCCATGTGTAGTGAATAGTTTCATTCACTATTAGGGGGGATGGACAGTAAAATTCTGTGTTATAATTCTCCATTGTAGGTTCTTTTTGCCTCCTTCATTATTCAGGAAAGTTTCTCATTATGTTTATATTCCATAATGGTGCAGAACTATAGGAATTAGGTCTATTCTGCATGGCTGAGTATGCAGAAGAACCAGCAATACACCCATAATTATTTTATAGTGTTTTATAGGGTGTATTAGAGGAATAAATGAAAAGTTTTCTATGAAGACATAGATTAATTAAAAACTGAGTGCTAAAGCTGAGGTAAGCAAGTACATCTGTTATGAATGAGCCATGAGCTGTGTTTGGTTGCAAGGGAGCACATTACTGTTGACATGTGCATGGGAGTTCCTTCCATGCTATCAGCAATGCCCCGGCCATCTCCCAAAGCAGGTGCATGTGCAGCATGTTGCAGAAATTCAGAGCAAGGGAGAGAAGGAAAGGAAATATTTGTGAGCTCTGCATTAGGAAGGGAGTCAGAAGTCTTTTTTTTTGCCTAGAGAATAATGGAAAACAGAGTAATGAGAGAATGGGGAAAATAGGAATGAATAATATAGAGAAAAGGAAGTGTTAATGACCTTAATGGGGACCATGTAGCTCTTTCTGTCCATATGCACATCAGATACTGCCGCCTTTTCTTCTACATGCTTTTTTCCAGGCAACAGGAATCTCTTTTGCCTTATCCCAAGTGGCATTCACTTTGCTTTTGTGCAGACCCCTACTTCTTTTGGAAATACAGAAATTAGAGAGAGTGAAGAATTTTCCTTTGTGAAAAGGGTAAAGAGCAGTCCGATTTGGAGCATATGTCATGATTTCCCAGGTTTTTTTCAGGTGTAAATCCAGCTCAACCCAGGTAAGCCAGGGACTATTGGTTAAGCTACCAAGTCTTAAATACATGCTTGAGTTGGTATTCAGAAGCAATATAACAATCTGTACTTTGTTATGGAGTGATTTATATTTTGGTTAAACCATATTATGGAGTCTTTTTTGAGACATCGTGAGATGGAGAATTCAATCCCTACCTTGATAGCTTCTGAAATAATTAATCAACCGAAATATTAAAATATCTGCTATTTTTTAATTTGAATGTATCTAGGTTTGATTTTCTCTCCTTTTCCCTGTCACTATTGCATTAATCATACTTGTCGTAGGGTCAGGATACTTAGGAGTGATGATGATCCAGATGCTTGATATTCTTTAGGATAACACAAGCAGTTTAATTTTTGTACCTTCTTTTGACACTTTTTTCCCACATGTTTACATCTATTTAAAAATCTTCTCCCACCACTACAATATATATCACATCAATGCTGTATATAAAGGTAACCATCATCTTCTGGTTGTTTCCTGTGTACATATCCAAATTTGGGTTTTTCCTTTTGACCACTGGCCTGGAAGTCCAGTTATTTGGCCATTTTAGATACTGAAATTCATTTAAAAGCTGCTTATTTTAAGGTTTCACTCACCTTACTCATAAGGATTACCAGTGTTCTGCATTCCAGGACAATTATTTCCTTTATAAATACAAATGTTTTTAATTTGAACAAGAATATATTTAAATGTAATAATTTAATTTTTTGCACATTTAAAGTTCACATATTTGACAAACGATGTCATGAGTTGTACAATGTCTTACATTTTAAACTAAATCTGTGCAATAACTACATTATGAAGGCATTTTCAGCAATTTTGTTGTAAAACACTAGTAAAATAATTATGTGAGATTTAAAAACATTAAAATAGCTCTGTCTACAGAGACCTCCATCAGCAAGAAGTAATGGAAGTGCTACAAGATAAGTGCAGCTCATAGTACTCCATTGCTGTGTTCTGTTTCATTCATGTGTGTTATTTGGTTGTATATTTTATTACTGGTTACAGAACACACCTGAAAGTGACAATGATGAAGTTGATGGCAACAATGTATGTGGTTTCAAAAAGAAAAAGGGAGCCAAAGGTCCTACAAAGCATGTTTCTCCTTTAGAAAGTAAGAAGATGGAGCTGTCCCACACCTCAAAAATCCCAGATCCTTGCCCCCTTCAAGCAACCACTGGTTGCTCAGAATCACCATCAGACCAGCCTCTTCAAAACCTGACTAGCCTTCCTCCAGGACAAAAAGACCGAGGGATTCGTGACAGTCCTCAGATTAGCAGTGATGTGAAAGAAGATATGTCTGGAGAAACCCGAGATATCCAGGAAAATGCTGACCCTGGGAAAAGAATAGGAACAATAGATGAACACATAGATACAGCAGCTAAAATGGAGCTTCCCATGGGTGTGTGGCCTGTGAGGAGTGCAGGGAAAGCTGGGCGGACAAAGGCAGTGGGCAGGGAGAATGGTCATGAGAAGGCAGAGAGTGAGCAAGATGAACAGGAGGAGATGGAAGAAGATGATGTTGAGCTGCTTGTGGCACAGATGGGCTCCCTGCACAGAGCTGTGGCCCCACAAGGAAATTGTACTGGACAGTCCTTCACAAGGACAAATGCCATTTCCAAACGAAGTTTGCAAGAATTGAAAAACCTGCTGAGTGAAGGTCCTCTGCCTGATTATGGGCCCAATTACAGTGGCAAGGCAGGTGGGACTTTTCCTCAGAAAAGTTTGAAGCCCTGGGAAAAAACAGCTGACAAGCAGGGCCGACCCTTTGAGACTTTTAGTCCCCATTTTGGAGAGGAGAATCGAAAGTACCACAGCTTCCACAAGGAGGGAGCAGGACAGAAGAGCAAACCTCTCCTGGTCCTCAGCTCTGCTGGGTCTGATCAGCAGCAACCAGCAGAGAGCGACATGGATCAACTTATTCAGAGGCCACCAGCAGCTTCAACTAATGCAGAAAACGCTGCTCCCGAGATGCAGTTTGACTCCTCTGAAGGCCAGGACGGTAAGGATATTTAAACATCACCTGCTGTCAAGGAAAATGCTATTGTTGTTTTGAGGGGTTTTGTTAAGCTGCAAACTTTATTCACAGCTAGAGCATGAGAGAACTGACACCTGTAATTTCTGTATGATTGGGATGGATCAGAGATTGTACTTTACAATTGTGGTGCTTTTATTTTTTTATTATTTTTTTTTTCTGAAGCCCAGCTACCTGCTAAAACAGCCAAGCACAAGTGGTCATGTCTTTTTCACTAAAACCTGAATATTTGCTCATTTAAACTGAGCTCAGGCAACATTTCCCAAAGGTCTGCTAGACACTGCAAATATCTAACAGAGTCTGGGCTTCTTAAAATTTCCTTTTTGTTAACATTTCCAGCTGTGGAAATTGCTCCCATGTAGGGATGATATTTTCAATTATCCGTCATGTAAGAGGACTTGAATACAAAAACATGTAATGTAAATTAAAAGAGAAGAAAAGCAAATGAGGCAGAGAAATTCCACTTATCTTCATGCTGTTCAATACGTCTATTTTGGAAGTGTCTATAGAAGCAATTAATTGCTACTAATAGACTGTGGCTTTTGAATCTGTAAAGGCTAAACTTCAGGGCTGGCTGGATGAGCAGACTGAAAGCTGCTGTTAGCTATGATAATGTAATGGGCTTGAGCAGTTCATTGTTTTGTGTCTATTCCAGGAAGCACAAAACAGCAATTTGCCAATTGAATAGATATTAGATTAATAAATTTCCATGAGCATGAGGGTCAAATAGTCTTATCATCTTTTTAGTATATTTACCTTACACTCTGATTTAACTCACGGATTCAAGAGCTAGGAATCTTTCATCTTCATTGGTAAAATACCTTGTCCATCATTAACTACATAATGAAATATAATCATAGAATCATAGAACTATTCAGGTTGGAAAAGACCCTATTGTAGAGAGGTTGGTGCTGGTCTCTTCTCACAGGTAATTAGCGACAGAACAAGAGGGAATGGCTTCAAGGTGCAACAGGGTAGGTTTAGACTGGACATTAGGAGAAATTTTTTCACAGAAAGAGTGGTTAGACACTGGAATAGGCTGCCCAGGGAGGTGGTTGAGTCACCATCCCTGGATATGTTTAAGGGTCTTTTGGGTGTGGTGTTGGTGGATATGGTTTAGGGGAGAACTTTGTAGAGTAAGGATGATGGTTGGACTTGGTCATCCCAAGGGTCTTTTCCAATAATGGTAGGAATTACATTTGTACACTATTGTTACCCTGTTTTTTAAAAAATCTCCTTTCAGATGGTTAGAAATACTGCTATACATACTCTGAAAAAAGACAATTTGGAATGTATCAAATGTTTTTAGCTACAGCAGGATTCCTTAGTAGACATATTGTGTTATCCAGTTTGAACAAGTCTGAATAAGATACTCCTAAACATTACCAGTGCTAGCTTAAGGCGCTGCATGAAAAACATACAGATTTGAAAAGTGTATTTTTTCTCAAACCATTCTCTTTTCACATCATTTTTTTCATTGCTGGCAAAATGCATTTTCAAATTTAAATTTGGGTTTTTTATTGTCTGCAAAACCAGCAAATACATTTTTAAACCACAGGAATAACTATTATTGTTCATAACACCACTTACAAGATAGAGGGAACTGATTATATTAATTGTAGGTTCCACCTAGGAACCTGATATTAGCCACTTAAAGTGAAGAGGCTAATCCGGGTTTATTACATAATCAGTAGAGAAAGGCATTTTGTCTTCAAGAGGTATTGGGGGCTGCTGAGAAATGGATCTGTGGAGGTGGGCACTTCTTTTCACTCAGTGGGGAAATAATCTCATGATGATTAGTTTAGGGTATTTGCTTAACTCTGAAATACTTAAAGCTACCTGGAGTTAATCCTACTCCGTATCACTGCAATAACCGTGACTGTAAGAGAACTACTGATGAGAATTAAATGTGAAGGAAAGTGGGGCAAAAAATGTTTTGCCTCATCAGAAATATTTCCCAATCAAAAGTTTTGGAATCTCATGAAGTTTGGATTTCATTTGGCTTTGACCAAGTAAACTGTAGGGCTCAGTGAGTGTCTTCAGTAGTAAATGGAACGCACAGAAATAATTTCTACTTAATTAGAAATGCTTGTGTTTGAAATTCAATTTTCATTCAATACATACAGTACCTTAACTGAAGAAAGTGTTAGATAACATTCTGCAGTCCTTAATGAGCATTTGCATAAACAGTATTTCATTGCTGTGAGTGATACTTTATTAAGTTTGCTAAGATAAAATAATATTTTTTTTAATGACTGAAACATTATCTTAAATCCTGTAGTTATCAAAGTGCCTGAAGAGAAATCTTGGATCTAAATGTATTTTGACACTGAGTACTTCTGAAATACAAGCTCTTGTGTTTTTCAAGCTTTCAAATATTTGAACTTGCTCAAAACAAAAATCTTGGTCCAAAATTTTTCGAAACATTTGATTTAAAAATACACATTAAGAAGTAAATAGTTCTCTTCCTCTCTTTGTTTCTTTAATATGGAATACAAAGTAGGAGAGCACTGAAATCATATGTCAATACATACATACACGTGGTTATTACATAAACATTGCCCAGTGTAGTACTTGGTTGCTGTGTTCAGCACTAGGCACATATGGATGCCATAGTCAAAGCAGGAATATATATTTTTTTTCTAACAGTACACAGTTAAGAGACAGTCTCTGGAGGTCAGCAGATGAAAGGCTAAGATGTAGCTGAGCTTTAGTGATTCAGTGTAATCTAGAGGATTGAAATACAATCATGTTATGTGGTTAACATATCTCTCAAATAATGAATCCATATACTTTTTTCAAAAATTCAGGTTGGAAATTGTGGAAATATTTCTGCATGTGCATTTTGTCCATTGCTTGACAGCTCTTTTGTAAAAGAAGTGCTTGGGCAGGGGCAAAAAATAATAGAGAAAAGACACACAAAATATTTTTGTCAATATAAAAAATACTGCTTGAGCAGTGTCAGTCAAACTGGAGCTGAAGATAAAGCTTTTTAAATTGAATTCATCACCAGGGAAAGACAGGAACTAACACATGCAGCTAATTAGGCAAATACATTGGCTGCATTAACATGAATGTATGGATTTTATTTGCATGGGTATCTATATATGATAATGATGTGTGCTTCTTAAGCTGTTCGGTACCTGCATGCTTGGGGGAACAAGAGAGAGGCTTCCAAAAAGTAAAAATTCAGGTGAAATTTCATGTACATAGCATTAATATGCAATTCGTAGTCTGTGCATACACATATAGATGAATGCATGCATGTACTATACATGTAGTATATATAGCTTATAATATAAGTGTGTATTGACCTCTCCAATATTATCACATACTGCTCTTCGTGATACTAAATTAGAGTAGTTATGCTGTGGAAGGCAGAGAGGAAGCCAAAGAGAATAGCTTTATTCACACAATGTGATGTTCCAAAGGACGGTGACACAACACACTGTTGGGGTTCTCTTTGTCACAGGGGGCTGCAGGAGTCAGGGACTGCCAGCACTACATATGGTCTCGCAGGCTTGGGAGAAATCTCTCTCCTGGACCTTCAAACAGCACATCCACATGGCTGTAGGTGTACAAGACCCTCGAATCAGGCTGTCACCTGAGGCTTCCAATTCCCTTTGTACATCTTGGTCTGTTGTTGGGGATGAAAAATTTTGTTCAAATCTTCTTTAGTGCAAAGAGCAGAGTTACACCTCCAGAAACCTGAGCAGCTTCAGGAGCAGGCCCTCTCAACAGAACTCATCTTCTTGAGCATACTACAAGTGAAGCCGCATAAATATGACCAGGATCAAGAACTGTAGGAGGGAGAAGGAAATTTCTTAAGAAAGAAAATATGACTTAGCTGTAGCTGCAGGCATCAGTAGCTACCTAGTGACTGTTGAAATTCCAAGTTCACAGAAAAAGGTTTGAACAAGAATCACATGAAGTGTTATGTTGCTGCTGTAGCCCAGGACTAAGTTCCTCTGCTAAGTTGCCATTTTAAAGAAAAGCATATCAAGTAGCTGCTTATCAGGCTATTTTTCATCCTTTAGAGTGGAGTTTATCAGTCCTACAAGTAATTCCTTTTTCCATTACAATGAGTAACCTAATTTTATAATTCCTAACTTGTTTAAAGGTCTTACTTTTAGTAGTAAAGCTGTTACAAAGGACAATACCTGGTATTTAAGGGTAAAAGCATGTAAAATAAGATTTTAACAAAACAAACAGCCTGGGCTTTTTGCTTCATTGAAATGACAATATTTGCCTACATACTTTGAAGAAAATTTGAATTCCCTCTATAGTTTCACTGTTCTTTATGCTCACCTGGAAGAGGCATGTCCCCACTGATTCTGCTCAGTATGTTTAGTCAATCTTAAAAGAGGTATGTAAGTTCCTACTGCAGGTGCTACATATTAATTGCTTCTGCAGTCATTTCTGCAGAATAACCATGTCTTACTTTGGAGATTACTTAAGACTGTGTTTTTCACTCGCTGCTTTTCTCTGCTTTGTGTTTTACATAACTGTGTTGCTTTTGCATCTCTCCTAAAATGAAAAACCAAAGCCATACGGTTCCTTCCTCATGCCGTATCTTCAGTTCAAGAAACTTCTAATGTATCTGTTGACATTTTGAACTCAACTTAAACATAGCAGGGCTGAAGTTCAGCTCCTTCATAAATCTTCTTGATTGCCCTTTTTTCTGTTGAACAAACTGTCATATCTTCTGCTTAATTCTTTCCTTTTCCCTCTGAACTGAGCTATATACAATTTGCTAATTTTTTCATCTCACAAGCTCTAAGAGCAGCTATTTTTGTCAAAAGCAAATAAAAGCTTGTCTTTGTCTTCTACACCAATAACTGAAATCTTCCTACTTTCTGACTCAATATGATTTCCCATTTTTACCCTCAATCTAAACAGAACAAAAATGCTCAGATAGAACTTCCATCCTATCTTTCTGATCTATTTTTGTCCCTTTTCAGGTAAGATCCAACTCATCTGACTCTGATGACAGTAGTAAGCCAGTCATCCTGTGACTCTATGAGAGAAAGAGGTATATTCAGGCAGTAATTCTTTCCACCCATTGGAGTTGCTTACTTTCTATTATTAGTGGAAGGTTGCCAAAACAATTACTTTAAATGTAATATAAGTGAAATGTATTCTTGGCTTGATCTGTCTGCCTGCTACCTCTCCTTCTATGACTTATTCAAGAAAAGAGTAGTCCTTACCTTCAGTACTGTGCAAAACCTTCTCTTTCCTAAATAACCTTGCTTTCCAATTAACAAGGCATGCTCACTCAATCTCACTTGATTGTTTTTTATTAGGTCAAACATTTTTAGACTTGAAATGGCTATCTAGTTTTCAGTAGTGCATCCCTCAGTGCATGGAATTTTGCTCAGTAATTCCTTCCTTAAATCCAAATTTTCTGTTTGAGTTTGAAGGAAGAGGTGCCAATCTAGATTCATCATATTTAGGATTATTAGTTAGGTAGTTCCACCAGCTATTACACTAATTTTTTGTTCCTCCACCTGCATATTTTGTTTTCACATCCTCTTGTCTAGAGGTATTAGTCTACAAAACAGTGATAATTTTCTCATTCAATACAGAAGAGCTCTTTTTACAAAATACCCTGGAAGACAGAAAAAATTAGTATTATTTATTTTCTCTTCCATATATTTGAGAAATAAAATCTTAGGTTTTTTTTTCAATTCTTTATGATTTAGATCCTCTGAGAAGCTGTGTCTTGCTGTCATATAGTTTGGAAAGAACAATTCATGGATGATTTAAGCTGTTCATTAATCTCTAATTTAGCTATAAAATTCATGACAAAAAGCTGAGCTTCTCTGTGGCTGTATCAATAAAAAAGCCTGTTTCACAGTTAAGATTAAAAAAGAAAGCAGACTGTCATGAGACAAAGAAATGGATGGAAAAAACCATTAAAAGTATAGACATAAAGCAGATCAGGGAAATGGTATTACTGTCTCCCATCCTTCCGTAAGTTTCTGGTGTGCTTACATACTTATTCCCCTGTTACGGGTCTCATAATGGAGCAAAAATAAGAGGTATTTTTATGTATTTTATGGCATAAATCAAATACTTTACTGACCTATGAGTAAACATTCTTTGTGAAACTATTTCTGGGTAATGAAGAAATACAAATGACATGATGTTTTCAACTGGAAATGCTTCTGATCACTATTCACATCAATAATACTGTACAAACGTAACTGAGCACTCATTTCTATTTAGCATGTTAAAAAGCAGACAAGAATAGGAAAGAGAGGCTTTAAATAATAGCAGTAAGAATGATGTCTAGCATAGAAAAAGCTGTGATATGAGGTTTGAAAAATAGATACTCAGTGTTTGAAGACAAACATGAGAATAGTAAGTAATATACTGAACTAAGAAGACTGGCAGATCTGAAGTACACAAACTTGAATTCTGTAAAGATGAGCAGATATATTTAAATTGGTACCAACAGAAATTTCCATAGGATTTAAAAGGGTGTAGATGTGTGATCACCCTGTGGGACTCATTGCCAGGGGTTATCATCTGAAGGGGGCCTACAGGAAAGCTGGGGAGAGACTTTTTTAAAGGGCTTGTTGTGAGAGGACAAGAGGTAACGGATCAAAACTGGAAGAGGGGAGATTTAAGTTAGACATTAGGAGGAAATTCTTTACTGTGAGGGCGGTGAGACACTGGAACAGGTTGCTCAGTGAAGTTGTGGAAGCCCCAACCCTGAAAGTGTTCTAGGCCAGGATGGACTATGAGGAACCTGATCTAGTGGGAGGTGTCTTTGCCCAGGTAGGGTGGCTGGAACTAGATGATACTTAAGGTCCTTTCCAACTCAAACCATTCTTCTTTCCAACTCAAACCATTCTATGATTCTATGATTCTGTGATCAAAAACACATTTGTTTTATAGATGGAGTCAATATCCACACATCTTCAGAGTACCCTGTGTTAGATTTCTAAGGATGAAGAAGAAATTCAGAATAATCTGGATATTAATCCTTCTTGTGCTTCTAATCACAAGACCATATATTTAGTGAGGAATTGCAAACCCAATTATCTTTAGACAGATTATTTTGCAAAGAATGCCTTGCCTTTCCTATTGAGAGCTGAAAGCAAACACAGCCCAAGTGTGATGAAACCCTGCCTTGACTGGCACAACAGTACCTATGCTTGCTTGTATTTCCTACTGCTCTGAGACAGTAACAGGTGACACAATATGCCACAGAGCACAGGGACATGTGTGGGACTCAAGTGAGAGCAGACCCCGTGTCACCGGGCACGGTGAGGGTAGGCAGCAGCTGCATGGCTGCAGCAGGGTCGTTTCAGGAGGGAGCACATCTGGCACAGCTGGAGACAGAGTGGGAGGAAGAAAGTGGAGGAGAACTGATGGAAACATGTCTCCTTTTTTATATAGTTTGTGTCTAGATTCTACCTTCTAGCGGCTGCTATAACTTTAGGTTACATCCTGTTTCTCAGTGAAGAGTTTCCAATATTACTACATTTGTTAGGTCAGCCTGTTCCTGCCATTGTTAAGTCCCCTGGCAAGATGTAGCACATTCTTTTTGTTTCATCAGTTTGACACAGTCACCTCCTGTAGAGCAAAGAAATTGTTTGCTTTAGATGCAATGTGATTTAATAATGGGCCATGCAAAATGATTTATTTGAGCAAGCAGATAATTACAGATTGATGTGAGACATCCGCACTTTCTTCCATTACGGCACTTCTCCATTGCTGAGAAGAGAAAGCTGAAGTTAATTATTTGCCCTCTCCTAATGTCAGCTGCCTTCAGCAATCTGAATTATTACAGTATCAATAATCTAAGAATGGCACCACTTTTCCGCTAGAAATACTAATATAATTTGATGATTTAAAACATATTTTAAAGTTTGTGTTATTAATATTATTTAAATACGTGAAGATAATTTGTTTATATTTGTGGGTATATGGCACTAAATACAAAAGAAACATGAGTAGTATTAACTGTTTCTCAGTGGTAACATAAATGAGAAATACAGATAGAATCATAGAAAAATGAACATTAAGTGCTTTCTCTGTACTACTGATTTGATGTAGCTATCTAAGTATCTGTATGTATCATTCCTCTTTAAGAAATGCGGCCAGTCTGGATTGATATGTAAAATTAAAATCTCAACCACAATCTGAGCATCTTTTGAAATTTATGGATGTTTTCATAAGTAGATTTTCTGAAATGAGAAGAAAGATGACATTATTTCTAAAGGCCCATAAAACAAGGGAAACACTTATACTAATGAACACAATCATCCCTCATAAGTGTGTAAGACTTTTAGACTGTGTATTTAAATCAGCTAGACATGTCTAGTATTTATTAGCTACTTTGTGTCCAGTTGCTACTGCTCTGGATAATGACTGTATGAACTGCAAAAAGACAGAGTACTCAGTTCTCTACTATACCTTTCCAAACTATAGTCATAATTGGCTTTGCAGGCTTAGTTAGCAGGTGATTTATTTAGTGGTTACCAAGAAAATACATTTTGGGACCTGTGCTAGAGAAAACAAAGTACTGTGAGTTGTTATTCACTAAATATTATTTAAAAAACAAATTCCCTTTCATACTTCCGAAATGAGTCAGAGATATTAAATCATTATGATATTTTTTATCTATGATACAATTCACAGAAACTTCTTCTTTCAATGAATAAGATAATCTGCAAATGATATAAAAGATGAACTGCCACTAAAAACTATGTGAAAGCTGCAGGAGTGTTTCTATTGATTCTAACAGATTTTGGACAAAGGTTATTGTAAATAATTAAGTATCTGTCTTTTGACTACTTGGCTGTCTAGACTGGTATATTGCCTAATTTTAGACTAATACCAGACCAACATATACATTTTAGTCTAATAATTTAAAAAGATCTATCATTAATCATAGCAAGTCCACTGGAGAAGACAAATTTTCCCTTCTTCAGTTAATAATTTTTGCTTGCTTAATGTTATTTAAAACATTATTTAATAGGAATTTTCTTTAATGTTATTGCATATAATCTAAATATGTGTTGATGTACTTATTCAAATAACTTTAGATTGAAGTAATAAAATTTGGAAAATTATCTCCCATTGGTAGATGTTTAAATTAAGTATAATGCATATAACATTAATTTTTTTATATACATTGATTTTATATAATTTGTATCTCAAGGATACTGATTAAAAATATTACTGTGGTCAGTGTTAAAGTTCTTGATTTTTCCTTAATTATGTGTTTTTGCCTGAAAAATGTTTGTTCAGTAGATGCAAATACAGCAGGCAACATTCAGGACATTGTAAGAAATACTTGCAATATTTACATCAAAAGTTGGCAATATTCTGATGTCAAGGATTGCCAGTCAAACTTCACTTAGAATAATCTAAAGACATAAAAATATCTTTGTGATGGATGGGATACAGGAGATGTCTACCATGTTTGCATGGGAAATTAAGCATGTGTAGAATAAGGGACTGAACACTGCTTTTACAAAGCTGAAACCTCAGGCTTCTCATCTGCTACTCACTGTAGTCTGTAAGAAAAATTTCAGCATCTTTAAAATTCTATTAATCTAATAAATAGCCATACTTTATTACCTGTTAGTAAACTTATAATTGATAGTCTGGCTCATAAAAAGGTTGAATTTGCTAAATGCCAGTGAACATTTATGCTGCAAAACATAATTATGGGATGATTGTTTACAAATACGTAAACAGGACTTGCTTCTTTAATGTACATCTTTTAAAGGACATATTGACCTACTGTTTGCAGAAGACAGAGAGAAAAAGCTATTTCCATAAGAAGCCTACAGCTGAAGCAGACCAAAGCAGAAAATGTTGCAAGAAGTGGATATGACAGAATTCTTCTGTTGCTTCTCCCTTTTTGATTTTCTTCTTTGTGTTCCTATAGACCCTTCTATTTACTTAAAGTTTTGTCCTGTGCTTTCACCTGGTGCTCCTCTGGGAACACTTATTACTTAACCTTTTCTTACTTTACTGACCACAGTATCCTTGCCACTTCCTTGACATCTGATGCTCCATTCAAAGGCTCCAAGAAGTCTATGACTGTGGAATAATTTGCTGCCTTGCACTGGAAAGACCGGTAGTGCTCCCACCAACCTTTGTAGGGCCTCATCACGAAGCTTTTAACTTCCACTGGAAGGGCAGTGAAGAATGCTTGCTGTGGATCAACCAATGCAGAACTGAGAGATCTATGAAAAATCATATGATCATATTCTCAGCTTTCTTGGAGGAATGGAGGATTTTCCTCCCAGTAATGTAGAAAGAAAGATTTTTTCCACATTTTTTTCATATCTTAATATAAAATTTTAACCTTGGCCTAGTTAGTTTATCATACTACATGGAAACCTTACGTAGTTTAGCTCAAATAATAAAAATAAAAATAAGTTTGTGTACGGAAGTTACTGTGCCCAGCTCTCTGCTCCATTACAGATGTTCATTCAGATGCTATTGCTTCCATATAAAAGTTTATACAGTCCTACAGCTACTGTAAAACAGTTAAGAAAAAACTCTGTAACAGCAAATACATGAACTTCTCCTAAAAGTCTGCCGCCTCTGGTGGAGAAGAGTGCAGGCCTCCTCAGGAGGTCTTGAGAAAGATTTAGTAGAAGACTATTGCCCTTTTAATCATATTTCTGTATCCATGAATTTTTCAAATGCATTGAAAAAATGTAACATTTGAATTCTATTAGCTTTCAGTGGGAAATAGGTATCCAGCTTCTCTCTGTGCTCCTGAAAATACCCAACATATCATCTGAAGCATCCCCCAGAAATTCCTGGCTTTACCATTCTCCTGTGTTCTCTTACCAACATGAAAAACATTTAAGTTCTAATTCTCAAAAAACAATGAATTTTATACAGGTTCTCAGGAGAAAAGAAGTGTGTTTATTTACAGAAATATTTTGTGATCCACATATTGTTCTTATTTTTGTTTTACACCCCATGTCGCAGTTTTCCACAGTTGCACTTTTTAGGAGAACAGCCTGTACTCCAGCATTCATTATTTTGTTTGACGTGAACATTCCTCTTCACTTATAGCATCCAGCAGAGAGCTTGATGTAAACGGCCTTCGAAGCCCAACTCTGCTTCACCTGTTCTCTCATATTGAATTTATTAAGCAGCAGATGGCCAGGGACAACATACAGTTTGTCAGATTTGAATCAATAGACCTCCATGGTGTGTCAAGATCAAAGAATATTCCTTCTCGCTTTTTTCACGTAAGTTTTTTTTTTGTTTGTTTGTTTCTAGCTGTACTTCTATGTGTTTTCATGGCCCTGTCCTTAATTTATGGTGGTGGTTGTTTGTTTTTTTTTTTCCTTTGCTTTTTTTTTCTTTCCGGTAGTGCAGACAGAAACTCAAACTTAGGACAAATTACCTGTTCCCTCCACTTGCTAATGTTCCCCAAGGATGTGGACTTTTTTCAACACTGCAGTCATCTATTTTTATGTTCCTCCAGATACTAATCTAATTAAATAAGGCTAGTAATTTCAGCTCTTTAACTTCTAATAATCTCTTCCCTCAGAATTATCTTTTCAGGTTCAATGCATTATAAAGATTTTGTTTTACTGAACACCACTAAATTGCAAAAAGAAAAGAATAAACACTGCAAGAAAGAACACGACTGAATGAAGATCACCATAGTGATGAGAAATTTTATAGTCATCAATCACATAAGAAAATACCATTTGGTTGCATGATGATCTAATAGCAATATTTGCTAAATTGATGATTCAGGGTATAAGAACCAAATGAGGTTTCACTCACATACCATTATGAATATTTTAAGCTTTACTGAGTGATCACAAAAAAAGATATGAACATGAAAAGATGTAGATCACTTTTGTTTCAAGTACCTTCAGAAGCCTTAGCCGTGTTTTTGTATTTTCCCTTTTAGATTTTGCTAAATGCAACTATATCATCTAGATACAATTTGCTTTTCCTGATGTAATTTGGAATTTATCAAAATAATTTTTCTCTCAGTCTTTTAAATTCTTATGAGGGGTTGTAGGTTAATTGCAACTTCTCTTTCTGTTGCTATGTCAAGTTGCAAATGCCTAGATCAGCTTGTTCAAAGAGAGCATTTGTTTACCTTACCAAATCGGGGCTTTGCATGACAGTCTCAAAGGACACTAAAACATGGTGTATGTGTACACTCACATGCACACATATGTATACACACAGAGTGACTGAGAGTAATTTCCCCCCCTTTTTTTTTTTTTTTTTTTTTTTTTTTTTTCTTTCTTTCTCACATTTTTGGTTAGAAGGGTCACAGGGTGGAGAGGTAGTACTAAAAGATAATCACATTCAACAGCTTTTCAGTGTCAAATTGGGAGCTTAGCCATATTCTCCATGTTGTGCAGTTTTGGTTATGTGAAAATTGCTACCACTGGACTGCCACCTAGTTAAGAGAAGGCAGATTCAAATTATTTATTTATTTATTTTAAAAGAAGAAACCATATGCAGTTTGAAGTGTTTCAGCAATTTTCCAGCTGCATAGGCAAATTTTCAGCTCTGAGCTTGCCCCTTTCTAGGTTTGTTCTGTCTCCTCACTCAGATGGAAATCCTTTACATACAGGTAAGATGTGAACATGAGCCAAATTAAATAAAATCTGTCATACTGAAAGTTTTCACAAGCTAAAGATTTGAACATAAGAGAAGTTGGGAAGGTGCTTGTTTGCAGATAGGTGGTCCTTCCTTGGGTTCCTATCTACATTTCATTTGCATGAGCTGAAATTCTCTGTTCAAATGTAGAATAAGGTATGTAAGATGAAATCTTCAGAAGATATGGAAGCTTAATGGAGTAACTATAGATGGATGTTGATGCCAGGGTTTTAATACCAATCTTGTAGAAGGTTGTTATGCTTCAAAAAGACCATAGTAGCCAGCTGTTGCCCTCCACTTTAATGATCAATGCATTTTGGTGTTCTTTTAGGAAAAACACCATTGTTCTTACCCAGAATCTAAATTTTACATGTTTTGCCTACATAAAAATACTATAGAGCTCTTTTTGGTAACCTGTCGTTTTGCTCTGTGTTTAGGAGAAAGCAATTAATGGTGTTGCCATGCCCAGAAGTTATCTTGAGCTGACACTGAATCCTAAAGATAATGAATTAGATTACATAAATGCAACCAATTTTAATTGTGACATAATCCTGAACCCTGATTTATCAACATTTCGAATACTACCCTGGACTGAGCAAACTGCAAGAGTGATATGTGATGCCTTCACCATTCTGGGCTACCCACTAATGACCTCACCGAGGCACATTGCCAAGAAACAGCTGAGTCAGCTTCAGGACAATGGTTTTTCTCTGCACTCTGCCTTCACATATGAATTCTGTATTTATGGCATTACTGAAGTTGTAAATTCAAAGACAATATCTTTTCCTGCAGCCACGATACTAAATAACCATGACCAGACTTTCATTCAGGAACTCATTGAAGGAATGTATTATGCTGGTGCCAATATTGAAAGCTTTTCTTCTTCCAGTGGGCCTGGGCAAATGGAGATTACTTTTCATCCAGAGTTTGGCATAGATGCTGCTGACAGTGCCTTCACGTTTAGAACAGGCATTAAAGAAGTGGCAAAGAAGTATAACTACATAGCTAGCTTTTTCTCAGAGTCAGGATTCTACAATTCAGGGGCTTTGTCGCATAGCCTGTGGGATGTGAATGGCCAGAAGAATTTGTTTTCTGCTGGTTATGGAGTTGAGGAGCTCTCAGATATTGGAAAAAACTGGTTGTCAGGTCTCTTGGCACACACAGCAGCTATCAGCTGCTTGATGGCTCCTACCACCAGCTGCCGCAAGCCTTTTTCTAAGTATAGTAAAGAATCAAAAGAGACTGTCAATGCAAAATGGGGATATAATGATAACAGCTGTGCCTTTAATGTCAAAAGTCATGGTGGAAAAGGCACTCACATAGAGAATAAATTAAGTTCTGCTGCAGCAAACCCCTACTTGGTGCTTGCTGCTACTATTGCTGCGGGTCTAGATGGAGTGAAGAGAGAGCTTAGGTATGATGACATGCTCCAAGAAGAAGATCACACTGTGGATCTGAAACATTCATCAGTCCCTCTGAAACTAGAAGATGCTCTTGTTGCACTTGAAAAAGATTCATGCATCAAGGAAGCATTAGGTGAAACTTTTATCCGATACTTCATTGCCATGAAACATTATGAGTTAGAAACTGAAGAAATGGATAGTGAAAGGAATAAATGCCTGGGGTATTTTATTTAGAGGGAGCACTCTTCTGTAGTGATGCAGTGTGAATGCAAACAGTGAATGGCAAAGAATCTTGAGATTTGTAAACGTATTTAAAACTTTCTAACATTTCTGGATTTTTTCCCCTCCTTTGTGTAGTATATGGTGATTGCATTTCATTGTTTGTGTACATTCAGGACAGCAAAAAGCTGATATTCATGAAATAACAGTAACAGGATTTTGAAAAATGGAACAGACCTGCCGGTGGAAAGAAGAAAAGAGAAGGTGAAATGGAAAAGAACAACTGTACAACTGTAATGGAACTGTATATTGTGCGGAAAAGTAGGAATAATGGGGACAGTGGAATGGGGCAGGAGAACTAAGGAAGCAGGGAAAACACTTGTTTAGTGTGGTTATGGGATTTCTATCAGCCTCTCTTCAGTAGCTGAAGGGTTTCTAAGCCGGAAGAATTTGAGTTTGATTTAAAAGTTAGGCTAGAATGATGAACATTATAGAGAGAGGGGCAAAGGACTGAGGCTGTAGATCCTAAGAAGCAGGAATCAGTATCTTAATGAACACAAATAAAAAGACAGGAGGGATTATGAAATAATCTATATATCAGGAATTCTGCTACAGACTGAAGTTTGCAATTATAGTGGATGAAGGCACTAAAATAAATAAAACGATGGCTTGAAGACAGAATTATTCATAGAAAGCCAGGAGTGTTACTATTGTGCAATGAAAAAGGAGCTGGTATAATGTCTATTTTGGTAGTTTATGGGTTACTTCAGAGTTGAATAACAAATGAGAAAGAAAAGAGCAAAGAAGCCAGAGAATTAAGAGCTTAAACTGGACTTCATTGGGAAATCTGATCATATCAAAGATGAAGAAGATGATTATGAAGAGAGGAACAAAAAGAGTAGGTTAAGACAAGAAAGAATGAGTGAAGATGTGAATACAGATACTGACAAATAGTGGTTAAAGCAGAAGAAAAACCCTAAAATTATAAAGGCCAGCTGTGTAAGGAAAAAAAAATGTTTTTGAATGGCAGGAGGTGGGTTTTAGATTTGCTTTCTTTTTTTGTTACTGTTGCCACCATAATCCTTTATTACTGAAGATAATACTGGTTTCATACTTCACCTCCAATTTCTGATATTCTTGGCACAATATTTTCATCCATATGTAAGAATTTGTGAGTGAAACTTCTTATCAGTGGAGTGAAAAGATTCAGTCAATGCCTCTGTCAGCTTGCAGAACTAGGAGGTGTGAACAGAAACATGCTAGTTTCCTACTGATGGATCTTCCACTCTTCCCCTGCAAAGTATTGTACTGGAAATTTAGCTCCTGGTATGCTAAAACTCTCTGGAATTCAAAAGAAGGAATAACTTTATACTTGGGTAGAAAAGGAAATAAATAATGTGAGGAAACATGATAAATGCATTCCCTTGTCTCAGTCTGTGGTTGGTGTGTGGATTTGCTTCTCTCCCTTACTCACCTGACACATTGTTTGGATGCCCCAGGTCACGAGACTATTCTTCTCTGCTCCAAGCTGATTTGCTTTGGCGGGTCTAATTTTTCAGGGGGCCTGGAAATCTGAGTTGTCTTTTGTCTTCTCTTTCTGGTTATTTCCCACCCTTGCCTTCACAAGCTCTTGGCAGAAAACACCCATTAAAAGACTTTTCTTGCTCAGATGGCTTACTTACCATGCTCATGATTTACTCCCAGCAGTCACACAGATTAATTACTTATTCTTCATCCAGCAAAGCTGTAATAAGGCACAACTCTGCATGTACGATGTGTCTTAATTTGATGGGATTTTTTTAGGGTAGTAAATACACTGACTAAGCAAAGTTGTACCAGAAATAACTATGGAACATCTTGAACTTCTGCAGGCATAATTATCTTAATTTTAAAGTTTTTCTGGAAGCTGATTTTGAAATAGAAATGAATTGCCACAGCAGAGTTTCTAAAAACCAGTCTCAGATCTGTATTTATTTTTCACAAATTATTCTTTAAAAATAAATAATATTAAAATGTAAGTGATCTTACTCTTCTCAATGAAATGCCTATAAAATGGAGTTATAGTACTCTGATTTCTTCTGGGATTTGGAAAGCTACGCTGGCATAACACTGACCACATTTTTAAGGTGAAATCTCAGAAGATATTTAGGTTCACTTTCTACTTTTTACTTCTTCTGGATGTTATTGTAGTGATGGTAAAATAAATGAAAGAATCAGATAAAAAGGTTTATTTTTCCTCTTAATAAGTATTAGTAGGATATCATGCCACTTACTATGCCAATTTGCAAACAATTTTCTTTGGTAGGTTTATAGGGCAATTTGCGGTTCACCTTGGATTTATAATTATATGTCACTCTATACAGTCACCTTTTAATAGGTAGCATAAAATGAACTCCTAAAACTAAATTTAAAGAACATGGAGTTCATTATATATTGTATATACTACCCATATAATTTTCTTAGTCAGAACACTGAAGCAATAAAAACATTAGACCTAAAACTTTCACTGTATGTGTACAGCTATTTGATTAAGATATAGGAAGATATTATTTACAAACAAAAAACCAACAAAAACTGATGTTCTACAGGTTATCTTATAGAAGATGAGAGAAATCTGCATGTATTTTCTAAGTAGCCCTCAGTGACAAAGGCTCTGAATATGCAGTGACTATATGATTTAAAAAAATTTCATGTTTGCAGAAAATTAATAACTTTCTTTTTAAAAAAAAATAAGGTTCAAGAATGCAACTTGAAATTAGAGTGTCCTAAATTTAGGTCAATATTTTGTTCAATGCTATTTCCTAACTATGTTCTATATAATTAAAATAAGATTATTCCAACTCTGTGGGAAAACATAAAAAATGCTTCATAATGAGAAGCTATGAATTTTTAAAGTTGTGTGCATTCCCCCCAAAATTTTAATGCATATTGTTTAGAAAGGCAACAAGAAAAAAATAACTCCTTCATACTGATAATTTGAAATCAGTTACTATTGACTGCATATCTAACATTTCATCTTGAAGTGTTATTTGAAAATGTTATTAACTGTTCTGCATGTCCAAGATCAATGTCTTGAGCATTATCTTGACAGATAATTTGAACTTGTGTAGGGTTATAAATTAAAAAAAAACACAACAAAACACAACAAATGACATTTGAAATCTGTAGTTTGGCTAATTTTCCAGAACAGTCAGATGTTGCAAAGCCTTATTTAAAATGTTTCTAATACTAATAAATACTTCTTTACTATTTTCAACTTTAAGCAGACTGTATTTTTATATCTTTGTTTACAAAGCAGTATTGCTTTTGACATTCTTCCTTTTCTATATGTTTATCCATGCCAGATCTTGGTTCCTCTGGTGGCTTTGTGTGGCCAGGTTTTGGTAGTGGGGGGAGGGCTGCAGGGCTTCTAATGTCTATGAGAAGCTGCTGGAAGCTTTCCCTGTGTCTGACAGAGCCAATGCCAACTGGCTCCAAAACAGACCAACTGCTGGCCAAGACCGAGACCATCAGCAATGGTGGTAGCACTTATGGGATAACAAATTCAAGAAGGGGGCAAATTTGCTGCACAACAGCAACTGCAGCTGAAGAGAGGAGTGAGAATATGTGAGAGAATCAACAATGCAGAGCCCCAGGTCAGGGAAGAAGGAGATATGGGAGGTGCTTCAGACACCAGAGCAGAGATTCCCTTGCAGCCTGTAGGCAGGACTTGTGAACCTGTGGGGGATCCACACTGGGGAAGTCTATTCCTGAAGGACTGACTGCACCTCATGAAAGAACCCGTGGTGGGTCCCCAAACTGGAGCAGGGCAAGAGTGTGAAGAGACTGTCCCTTGAGAGGGAGGGAGCAGCAAAGACAAGATGAACTGACCACAGGCCCCATTCCTGTTCCCCTGTTCTCCTTGGGGAAAGAGGCAGAGAATTCAGGACTGAAGTTGCGCCTGGGAAGAAGGGAGGAGTTGGGGGAAGATGTTTTAAGATTTCGGAGTTTTTTCTCAATACCTTTCTCTGATATGATAGGCAATAAATTGTGCTGGTTTTGTTTGGTGGGCTTTTTGGGAGTGGGGGAGGCACACCAGCGGTGACTCTGATAAGAAGCTGAGAAGCTCCCCCTGCTCCAAATCCAGCTAAGGAGCCATTAGAGGGATAACAGATGCACCTCAGCGATTAACATACAAAAAAACTGATATAAGAGGTAAGCAGAGCGAGCACTTAAAAAGAAAAAAAGAAGAGCTGAGCTGGAGAGGCAGAGCTGTGCTGGTGGTTGGTGAGGGAGAAGGGGAAGAAGGTGCCCTACCAGAAGTTTCCCTGCAACCCATGGCGAGAGAGCAGGCTGTGCCATAGTATTAGAAAACAACACAACAGCTACAGAGCCCTACATACAGTAGGGTATTTTGAATTTGGAACTGCCATGCTTCCAATGGCTTCAGGTTTTGTGAGATATGAAAACACTACTTACTAACTCACATTTCTACTGCATGTGTAGCCATTGTCATAGTGTACACAAATGAATATTCAGTCTTTTTCTTTCAAGCTCCAGGCAGAGGGCAGCAGTGTATTGTGCAGCTTTCCTCTGGGTTCTCAAGCTCTCATGCTGTGCTGAAAAATGCCACGTTAAAATATACTTATATATTTTATAAATTTACTTAGAATATTTTTTAAAAAGGGTAGTATGGCACTGAAAAATAATGCATATCTTTCTTATTTGTTTAGGTAAGCTTCATTAACTGTTGAATTTGCGTAGCCTTTTCAGTAAAGGATGCACCATGGGACTAAAAATATGTTTTCATTCTAAATAACATTATATAAACCTTAATCTAATGACACGTATATGTGTATATTTTTGTGAGTGTGCATGTGTGTATCATCTTTATGTAGTCTTTAACAACACTGCTACACAAACATAAGTAATTTAATGGCAGCATTCAGTATTTGTAACTGAATTTACACCATCCTTACTAAAATACTTTGGGAAGCCTACTTGCCTCTAGGGACTGCCATTTTACCTATACTGATTTTCTTCTATTCCAACTTACTTTTTCCTCTCTTCTATAGGAAAAATGTAAATATATAGCGTATAAAGGCACTCAATGCATATCAATTCCCACCAGCTTTCTATTTCTGAGGAAAAACCTAGTTCTGCCCAGAACTTTTGGGTAAATTATTGGAAGTTTAGATGTCAATCAGCACATGGTATTGACATTTTAAAGTTATTCTGACTACATTTGTATATAAGGCTTTGCTCTGCATGCCTGCTTACCCACCTCACCTTTTTCACATATTAAATCACTTCACAAAGTTGCTGGCTTAACAATCCCATTCATTCAATCCTTTAGTTGCAATATCCTAATTATTTTGATAAAGAGCTCAAATATGTTCAAAATTCTTTAAATACATTAAAAAAACCCAATCCTGCAAGGTTGTTTCAGATCAGGTAAATTAATGCTTTGCAACTCTGTTGTTTTGAAGCATTTTTTATAATCCATCTGTGGAAAGCATACAAATGTGGTCCCAGGATATGGCAATAAAGAGAAGGGAAACCATTGAAAAGCAATTCCACTAAACATGTATGCTAGACTTTGTCAAGGGGAGAAAGGAATGAAGGTGGCTGAGCAGGTGTGAGTGCTCTGTGAAAGCTCCAGTTCAGCACCTGAGAAAAACCCAGAAAGGCAAGGGTCAGGAAACCAGCTATTAGCTGAAGAATGATTGATTGAAGGTGAGAAACCTCTTTGATGAGTTTGCAACTACAGAGAAATTTTCTTTGATTGAAGGTATGCGACAACAATTGTTCAACTTAATCTGTAATTTAAGAGTGCTCTTTGATTTATTTTGTTTGATTTTCTAAGCTCTTACCATAACAACATCCACAAAATGGTGTTTTCTACCATCTCCCACTGGTTATGATACTGGTAAACGTGCTGTCCTTAGTTCTTCACAGCGTTCTTTTAATTTGGCTTATAAAGCTGCAGTATGAGGTGGAACCTGTTGCCACTTACAGGATTGCAGTTAATACATGACAGTTATGTGTCTTCTATACACACTCTACATGTTTTTTTTCTGCAGAATACTGAGTTGAATTCAAAGCAGACTCACTCCACTGAATTTTAGATACTTAACTAGTATAACTCAGACAGGAGAGTAGCTCCCATACACATCTCTAAAAGGTAATTCAAATGTTATATTATTTTCTATACTGCATTGTTTAAGTTCTGTTGCAGTGACTTTAAAGTCAAGGCTAAAGACAACCTTACTGAACACTGTTCTCTTATCCATCATTTAACAGTGTGTTGGGTCTGACTGGGATGGAGTTAATTTGCTTCATAGCAGCCCATATGGTTCTGTTTTGGATTTGTGACCAAAACAGTGTTGGAAACACAGTAGTGTCTTAGCTAAGGTGAGCAGTTCTTACACAGCATCAATGTTTTCTTTGTTTCTCACTTTGCCCTATCAGTGAGTAGAGTGCGGTGGGCAAGGAGTTGGGAGGGGACAGAGCTGGGACAGAGCTGGAACAGCTGACCTGAGCTGGCCAAAGATATATCACATGCAATTTGATGCCTTGCTCAGCAATAAATCTGGGATATTTTCTTTTCAAAGAAGACACTGCTTGGAGACTGGCTGGGCATTGATCTGCTGGTGGAAGGGGGTAGGTAGATGGGTGATTGCCTTTACAATACTTTGTTGTGCTCTCCTTAATCTCTCCTTTCCCTATCTAGGTGGGAGGGCATAGAGAGCATTATTGTCCTTAGTTTAACCACCGATCCTGAGTTAAACTGGGACGTCCCACTTTCCTTTGGTTGTTACACTGCCTTTATTTTGACCCACGAGGTTTTCTTGTGTTTGCTCTTCCAGCTGGGTACATGCTTAGTTGCTGGCCACAGGTCAACTCACCGTAAGAGGTTGATTGAATACTTGTGTCCCTGGTGCAAAGCAAACCTAGGTGAAAGACTGGGTTTTAGCTAAAAATCTTGGAATTTTTGGAGGGGAATCATGATGTGTAGTGCTACTAATATCAGGATTTCTTTTTCTGGGAGTTTTGAAAGCTGGGAGATATGAGGCACACATAGTAAACTGTGGAAGCCTGGGTATTAGATGTCTTGGAGAAAACAGTCTTCCTCAATAGTGGGCAGATTAACAGATTGTGTGCTTTTACACAGATTTGGTGTTCTGGAGGCAACTTTTTATATTCAGATATTTCATTGGCTGCAGATATTCTTTGCCACATGGCATCATAACTGAGTTGTTAAAGTCCAGCCTATTCTCCATGTCACCGTTTGACTCAGGTCCAACAACAATGCTCTCGATCCCCTCCCCCTCCCACCCAGGTAGGGAAGGAGAGAGAGAAAAAGAGAGAGACTTGGCCGGATTGAAAACTAAACTACACAGCTTTAATTAAAACACCAGTGAATGATATAAGAGAATATATATACAATTATATACAGATATATTCAGGTATGGGCAAAAGCCTCTCACTTCCCCCCACCCCCAGCAACTCCCACAGCACTTCCCTGAGCTGGGAAGAGTCCCGAGGAATCCCGGAGCTGCTGCTGGAGAAAGAGGAGAGTTACGAGGGTCAGGAGAGCTCGAGCCTAAGGGTCGACGGTGATGGATGGACGGAGTCCTCCCTGAACACCGGTCATGGACGGAAGAGAAGGGAAGGAGAAGAAGGAAGGAAATTGTCTTCTGTGATCTCTGACCTTCCTCTGAGTTTATGTAGATATATGGAATAGAATATCTCTGGCTAATTTTGCTGTCCGTCTAACTCAGCCTCCTACGGGGGGGTCACAGATCTCCCCGTGGTGTCTGAGCCGGCAGAGTGAAGGTGCGACCTTGAAGCCTCAGCAGCTAGAAAAACATTCCTCTGTCTTATCAGCCTAGCAGAGCACACTGTTGCTAGTTAAAAGAAAGCTTCCTGAAGGAAAAAAAAAAATCAGTAAGGGGAAAATTGGCTTAATCCTGGCTCAAACCAGGATACTCCAACAGGACACAGCGAGCACATCATTAAGAGTTCATTAGTGAAATTTCCTGTGGCCCTTAGAAATGGGAGTGTTTCACACTGAAGTTGCAGTTACATCTACAGCTGCATGATATGGGGAGTAAGGAGAGTCTCACAATGAAGTTACACCATAAGGTTCTGAATATTGTACAGCAAATCAATATAAATTTACAACATAATTACATGCTAAGCTTCTCTGTGTTATACATTAAATCATGGAGATTCACAATAGGGTCCACCTTTAAGCTCCCATGTAATATATGATGAACCACTAAGTTACAGCAAGGCTCATCAAACACCTTGCTTTATTTGGGCTAATATTATTATTGCTGTAGTGGTATAGGGGCATCTGTCATTGACAGATAAAATTAGAGAATATGGCAAATCACTTTGACTTTGAGATTGTACATGGAACTTGGCCACCTTTTGCTAAATCAAATCTGTGCTTCCTTTGGGTTATTCACCAAGCTGCTTGGAAACAGGGTAGCTTTGCAAAACAAAGGGACACACAAACAAAAGAGTTTTAAACATCCAAGGACAGTGAGACGGTCTCTTTAGCATAGGTATTCTGCACAATGCTCCATCACTGCTGACCTGCTGACCTCACTTGACAGTGAGGTTGAAATAAACCTGGGGCTCTCTAGGTTACTTTAGCAGCATAAGGATTCATTAAATAAAAAGTTGAAAGTAACTTTCAGCTATCTTTTGGAGATATTTTGCCATTCAGTGAAGTCTTCACTGGTCACTGTCAAAAGAGTATTTCCAAGAAACTTTGTGAAAACTTCAGTTGAAAACTGAAGCTCAGTGCTTGACTCCAGGAATGACAGAGGTCTGTCACTTGGATCAGGGCCCAGCCAAAGGCACTTACAGTATCAACTGATCTATGCATTGCTTAGTTTATTTCTTTCTCATGCATTTATTTTAAAATCTAGAGTCCATACAGAGCACTTCTTGGAACCTGTGGGTAGCCCTCATCATGCCAAGCATTTTCGAAGCCAGTAACATCCCTCTATGTTAGTTTTTCTTGTTGTACCATTGTAACCAAATGCTCGGTGCTGATTTCCGAAGCAGCTGTGTGGAATGACCAGGGAAATGCTTATGTCATCTTGCATAATTTTCATTAAGTCTTGAAATGCCACAAAGTATCAGTGAATTGCTTTTGTGGATCTGGGTTACTTGCTCGGAGGGAAGCATATATTTGGAAAGCTTGCGCTACCCACCTTGCTGCTGTAATGAACAGAAATGGATGTCACCACCATCTGCTTCTTGTAATAGCAGGGGAACAGGTTTTTAAATTGATCTGGTCAGAAAAAAACATGCAGCTCATTCTAGTTGTGTGAGATAGACTTTCCACCTTTGCACTCAAAAATGGTTGCATGCTTATTTTGTTTTGTTGAAACCAGCTGAATCATCACACAATATCTACCTTATGTTTTACCCACTGTTTGAAGTAATAATTTTTGGGAAAATACAGAGGTTAACTATTGTTCTTCTGTGATAGTGGAAGGTGCTGTGTCTCTCTGGGTGGACTATGTGAGCTGGAAACCTGTTCCTTCATAAAATCATGAACTTGTCGAAATTACATTGAAAGAGTTCTTGAAATGTTGGCTTGCTTGTCCCAGGATTGGGACTGGGCACTGTGCTGGCAGACTCCTAACAGAGTTTTAATTAAGCTATATCTAAAAATTTAAGGGAACAAAGTACTTCTAATCCCAGATGTTCTAGGACTTCCTGTGCTTCCACGTCTTCAGTGTGACACCTCCTGAGGCTGATGAACTACTAGACACAAATTAGTTTCTGTGAACACTAGCACCTCTGTGCTGCTCTGCATGGATCGTTGTTTGCATCGCGGGGCTGCCTACAGCAGTGGTCTGCAAATCAGGAATTACAGAGGAATGCAGAGTAATAGTGGGAGTTGTAAGGCAGTGTTACAAGAAATGCAGCTGTTTTTTACTGTGTTTGCAGTTACATGTCTGCAGGCAATCAAGAGGAGAAGCTGCAATCATAAACAATTTGGGAATGAAGCCCATACTCTGTAGTAAAGACTGATTTCTAATAGGCAAGGTACAATATAGATAGTAGTTGGAGACAGACATATATGGCTTACAATCTATGTAGCTATACATATAATTAAAAAAGGTGGGAGTGAAATGGTATCCCTTCACCAATATAATGGATAGTCACATAAAGGTCTGAGAAATAAATGTCAAAACCATTTCAGCCAAAGACCAGAAGCATTTCACTTCTCTGGAAGTTTCCTAGTATGAATTTTCATATTGGTGCAGAGACATGGCAGACTGAGTCCCAATTCAGGAAGCGGATGCATTGCAAACTGTTAAGTAGCAGTGTTTCAGTAAATCAAATAAATGTCTAGTCACTACCAATGCATTGTGCAGAGCTACTTTGTGTTGTCAACAAGAGCATTCAGGATTTGTGGAGCGTTTTCACATTTATTATTTTTTTCCTGATCAATAAACAATAATCTGACAGGTTCATTCCTCTTTTTCAGAGGGTTCTCAGGGTTCACAGTTGTAGCTGCAACTGTGCTAGTTAAAATTAAATTAAGTGGCAATCTATGTAGAATGAATTACTGTTACCTGCTTATATTTAGAATTTTAAAATCATATCTAAAACCTCACCAAAGGACAAAAAGGTCTTAAGAGTTTTGAAATTTTTCATCAAGCTTCATTTCTAATGTTTCTGTTTTTACAGTGCTTCTCCATGATGTAGAGTTTTGATTTTGAAATAATTGAATTGCAAAACTGTAGTAATGTTTCTAGTTTCATTCTAGCTTCTAATATCAAGTAGTTATATAATCTGAAATGTGTGAGTATGCATATATTTTTTTGGCTTAGGAATTGAGATAAATCATCAAGATCTGAATGCATGACCAATATTAGCAGGACAGATGAATATTAGTATTATTTATTAATAATGTTACCATGCATTAGAATTGATACAATTCCGATGGATCACTGTCTTGCACCAAACAGAAGAGGGATGTTTCCATCCACCGCAAAATGGCATCTTCATTGTAGTAAATATTTTTCTGAACATTCCCTCTCAAGGAAGCACTGCACAGCACAAGTCTCACCAGACTTGCTTTAACATTCTCTTCAGCTTCAGGAAAAAAACAAAACAACAACAAAAAAACCCAACCAAAAACAAATTACAAGAGTTGAGTGGTGTACAGCTAAGCATTAAATCAGGCTACCTCTTCTCAACTCTGCCAGTCACTTCCTCTCTGATCTTCAGCAAGTCCTCTTATTAATTCTGGATAAAATCTCATGACACAAAGCCATGATATGTATGTCTTCTGTTTCAAAACAGATTAATTTAAATCTATGGTTCCACAGATCTCTCAGGATCTTTGGTCTAAACAAAAATCTGCTAAAGCTACTGAAGGACATTAAGGTAAAATCTGCTCTACAGGAACGAGTATCTCTACTGGAGAACTTTTTAAAGTGTCTACACTTTGAAAAATGCTAGGAAGCCTGATTTGAGGCAGGTCCATACTAGAATAATTTTATGTTATGGTGGTGGTAGTTGCAGGTATTAGTGTTGTAGCAGAGATGGTATGAAGTCTGGGAGGAAAAGGAGTATCTTTATTAGATAATTTTTTATACTAAAAATAATGCTGCATTTTTTCAGATGAAACTTTCCTAGTTTTTGTAAGCTATATCAGTTAGTCTAAAAAATTACTGTATCGCCTAAAAATTCACAATAGTAGCAGTACAGATTTCTATAATATTTGTAGTTGTAAATCTTAATGTAAACACAACTATACTGGGGGGGGGGGGGGAAAAAGGGGGGGGGAAGTGTGTTTCTAGTGCATTTTAGTTTGTTAGAGTGAAACTGGATGTCTTACTCAGCCAAAAGATGTATCTAACTTAGAAATGTTTTGTTACAGCTGTACAATAACTTCTTCTAGTGTCAGCTGAGTCTGTGATCTTTCATTTCTCTTCACTTCTCTTTTCCTTTCCCAAGATTTTCCTGGTTTATTTAGATTTGAGGGATTCTCTTTGGAGTTACACAATTTTATAGCACCACTCCATTGCTAAAATGACAATTCATCAAGGAGCTGATGGCTTCTAAACAAACTTCTTCTAGATTGAAAGTCTTTCTGTGGGAAAGTTAAAGGAAGTTAGTTAAAATGTTTCAGCAGATCAATGCTGTGGCAGTGCATGAAGTTTCAACTGTAGAGGGATTTATGTATCAAAACAAAAAGCCAAATATTGTGCAGAGTTAAACAAGAGTCCTCAGAAGAGAAAGACTTATTTCTCAGTCCCGTAAACAAGTTGGCAGCTACATTCAGCACAAGTATACTCTTCTTGCAGGCCTTCAAAAATAGCTCATGTGGAAAACATCTCATTAGTTCATTTGGGAGACACCAAATATGCATAAACTTGAGCAATGCGTGACAATAACAAAGAAATGGTACAACAGCTCCAACAATACTCTATCTCCCACATCCTTTGTCTGACAAGTATCTTGTTAAGAGATGAGTGACTATACTTGCTTAGGAAGGTATAGAGGTACTCACTGAAATGATCTTGCTTTTGTGAGGGAATGGGACAGTGAGTTTCAACTGCTTCCTTGAATTTAATGAAAAGGTTGATCTTTGCCTTGTGGTTTTAAAGTACCCCTTATCTTCACCACAGCCTTCCCTCCCTCACCTCATGCCAGGCATTGTCCCTTGAGCACACAGTGAGGGCTATGCTGCCTGAACGAGCTCTGCTCCAGACTTGGGATCCCATTTGCACATCGTCCTCCTCACATAAAGTTTTGGAGGTGTAGATGGAAGCCTGGGCTGGATTTACAGCCAAGTTTCAAGAGGGAACACTGTTAGCAGCTAGTAGACATGTCTAAAGATTTTCCTCCCCTGTTGTCTTTTTTTTTGTCTATGTAGGCATAATATATCAAAATGAAGGAAAGTATGCCATATTAAATTGCCTTCAGAAATGTGGTTTTTAAAAGGAAAATAAAAATAGAAAATCCTTTTATGCTCTAACAAACTTATTATCTATTATATTTTTATTATTGGCATAGTCATTTTATTTATGCAAGACTGTGTATGGAAGAGACAAGCAATATCTTTGCAAACAAAAGATTCAGAACCAATGTAAGTAAAGAGAGGAGAAAAAGAAAATAATACTTTTGGGGTGAAGATTTAGTTTAGTATGAAAAAAATATACAAGTCTGGTTTAGTTCCAGAAAAGAACTTGTATGATTTTAAAATGTCTTGGTTTTGTCCAATAATACCAGTTGCTTAATAAATACTATTTCTCTCTACAAACTCAACTCACTATTATTTATTAAAGTCTATCTTTTGCACAGTGCAAGGTGAAGGAAACAGAAGTATCCATCTAAAGAACACAGCCAATTGTGCTATTACTTGAATCCATTTATAGGCGGTGTAACTATTCAAAGCGAAAAGTCTCTATGTGGCACTCAAATGTGCAAGCAAAAGCAGTGAGCTGCTCTTACACGGACAGTGTGCTCCTTTCTCTCCACTAGATAGAGCTAGGGGACTTCATGCCTCGGTGCAACCTTCTCTGTGTGGCACGCTTGTTTCCTCTGCCAGGAGACCTGGTACTGCTCATTATTAGTCTGGAAACACAAACAAATGCTTTCAGAACTGTTTAGGTTTCCGTGTTTAGAAATATATTTGAAAGCTCATTTGAGATTATTTGTTGAGTCTCGTGTTGGGGACAGTGAAAGAAGAAATAGTGTTTTCTTTCTTTTATCCTTTTTAGTTTTTCTAATTGTAAGATATGGACTCAAATAGTCTTATTATGCATTTATTAATATGTGTCAGCTTTCCTCATATTAATAGGGGCATTTCAGCTTCAAATTTTACATCAGACATACCTTTTTGTCTCACCTAACAAAATTACTAGGAAAACAGGTAATTTAACCATTGGAAAACATACGTTTTGAAATCTAATGTCTGCCATTATTAGACTTTATTGCCTTGTCGGTGACCTAATATTTTATAGAACATTGTGTTTTCAGATTTTGTGTTTTTGTAAAGTGTGAATTTTGCACCTTACAACTGTGTTGGAATATACTTACTCCTTGGTTTTTTTGTGGGCGCTTTTTTTTTTTTTTTTTTTTTCCCTTTTTAATTTTCTCTCTTTGCTTAAGGAAGGATTGAATTGGGATGAATCTAATAAAGTCCCATAGCCAGGAATCCAAAACAAGTAGCTTTCTAATGATGCAACTGAGCTACGGAAATAGGTTTTTATTGATTTATTTTTTATGATATCTTTTGAATTTTTTAAAAAAGTATAATCTGCCACTACATTTTATTGAATTAAATAGAAAGTTTCAAACAGCTTTATTTTGAATTTTTCTCCCATATTCTACACTGCTTTCCCTAAAATTACTGCATTTGCCAAAGGAAAGTCTGGCACAATGTACTTGAAATTAAGTGATCCATCTCTCTGAGGGAGGGGTTGAGCCTGCAGAAGGCAAATAGAGGTGGGGCTCTGTCTGCAGCCAGCTTGCCTGCTCTTCGGCTCTTACAAATCTTGCAACAAGGCCTTGAGAGCACGAGGGACAGACAGGGAAACATGTAGACAGTTGAGGGAAAATGATCAGTGAAATGCTTGGGAAAATGGAATATTCCCTATGTTTGTTTCTTTCCCTTCCCTCTGAATTTATTGGAAGCCCCATCCCTGGAAGTATTCAAGGACAGGCTGGATGAGGCTCTGAGCAACCTGATCTACTGGGAGGTGTCCTTGCTTATGTAGGGGGGCTGGATCTAGATGATCTTTAAAGTCCTTTCCAACCAAACCGTTCTATGATTCTATGATTTATTGCTTGTGTTTTATAGAAGAACTACATTCAGATGCATGAGTGGGGGATTATGGAAAGGGTAGGCATGAGAAGGCAAGAGGACTATACCCTTTGTTTTCTTTCATAAAAATTCAAATATGCCTTCAGACATCTTTACATGGTTTTCCTATTTTCTGGTTTGGCCAAGAACATAAAGCTCTGGTTTATTAAACTGTGTAACTCAGAGGGCATTCTTGTGTATCTGAGGAAGAAAGCAGCTGAGAAGTGTATTAAGTGGACATATAGTATATTTTATTTCTCAAAGCTGCTTTCTTGAGCTGAGTTTCTTCGCCTGTTCTTCAATTCTACTTTCCTTTAGGTCTAAATTAATTTTGAATTATCTTAAAAAAACCCAACACTGTGGGAGTCAGTAACTCCCAGAATTCAGCTGCAGTTTCTTTGAGTAATTTTTTTACACCATTGAACTAATTCTGCTGGGCATCAGCTTCAGCGAATTTGATGCATGTGGCTGGACTATGCCAGTCCTCCCTGTATGGAGTGGATATCAGTCATATCCTCCTTAGATGTACATATGGTGAATGTCTACCTCTAACCTAGTTGTCCTGGTTCCTGGTCCTCCTTGATTTTGATTCATCTGACCTGTTATAGACTTCAGGTTCAGGATTAGGTGAATTATACCCTCATTTACTTATTTTGCTTTAGTTCACTATAAACAGAAGCCACAAAGTCTAGCTCTAATTCAGACATTCATAAGTATCTTCATTTGGACAGATCAGTCCTGCTCATCTGTATATATTTTATGTGGATGTGATAAGAATAATGCCATTACACTCAACTGATGAAAGCAATATGCAAAAACCCTACCAGGACTATTTCAGTTCCAGTGAACTGTTTAGCACTTGGTCATTACTGAATTATCCAGTAGACATGAAAGATGCTATAACTTCCCTTGTGAAGCCAAATGTATTGAGACTGGAGAGCTGATATTTGGATCAATAATGGCAATCCAAATAAAAAGTTTGTTTCTTTTTAAATTATGCATGTCCTGTTAAATTATACTCTTCTGCGTGTTGCTGGAAAAATGTCAGACAAGACATTAACAAGAAAATAAGGCTCAAAATCACTTTCCAAATACTTGTTTTCAGCTGGGAAATGCACCCCAGGGCCCTTTTCTTCATTAGGCCATGACCAACAAATTATCCTTAATATTTATAATGATTTGCAGCATCATACAGCTGATTGATCTGCAGCAAAGAGTGCTTTGGTTTGCTTATGTGTATCTTTTCTGTGGTAGTTCATGAAAGACAAATATGTCTAGGCTTTTCTAGAAAGAAAGATCGTAATGTGTAGAAATGTGTCAGAAAAAGGTATCTTCCCACCAAATCTTTCAGTTTAAAAAAATATTTTATGTACTGATAAACACAGATTTAGAGATCTGTATTTATGTTAGAGGACTAGAACATGAAACAAACTGTTCTTAAAACAAAAAGTATAAAGGTATCCAAACAACCAGGCAATATGGGTTGCTGCTAGCACTTCCCTAATTGAAGTCACATGATATCACCATAGCATAGGTATTGTATTCATTATTAAGATTATCTCGATTTGTGCTCACCATGTTTCATCTCTGTTTCCTATGTGCTTGGGAAAAAATAGTCCAGTTACAGAATGCCTGAGTATGGTTCAATGAATCATTGTAAATATGCAATATTTCACTTCTGTGAAGTAAAATGTTCCTCTCACAAGTATGAAAGATGCATTACGAGTTTTGAAGATCTTTTCCTTAAGGGGACTGAAATGCAGACTTCATAGCGATGACCTGCTTTATTTGTCCATCAGGATTCATTGCAATTTCTTAATTTATGCAAATCAACTTTCAGAGCTTGGCATTTTGTTGTTTCAGGGTGAAGCAAAGATGAGGTAGGTCAATGATGCAGAGGCTGGGCCAAGAGCAATCTGTGTTAGGATTTATGCTTTCCAAGTATTTGAACATTGTTGTCATAAAATATACAGTAAATTAACTGTCCATTTTTATTAACATAAAGAGAAAGTATTTTGGAAATGACATCTTCCAAAGGTGCAACATTCTGCTCCTGACTATGTGAATACAGACCAGCCCAGGACTGTAGAATTCAGCTGGAAATCCTTCCCTGGCCTGTGCATAAGAGGAGAGTAAGTGCATCTTATTCTTTTAAAATTCCACACAAATATTTTTTCTTTTAACTTTCCGTATGTTTTTTGTTCCAAGAAGTGAGATATGGTCTGTAGGGTGTTGTGGGTGTACCAAGAATAGCCAACGCTATGAATAATGAAACAAAAGCCTTAGGAGAACTCACTTTAGTGACTGGCTTGGGTGCAAACAGAACTGAGAGCTGTAGGATTCAGGAAGATTAATGTAAACTTATTTTTTTTTTTTCCTGACCAAGGATATTTCTCATTCAATGAATTTATTTTATATTTTCCATTCCTGAGTTCTCAAATACAGACTTTACAGGAGTATTACATACTAATGTGGTGATATGTAATAGTAGTATTACGAAGTAAAATAGCACCTGCTTTGTAAAACATTCCTGTTGTACTACAGTTATGCAAATGCTTATATTCTTTGTAATTATTTATTATTTGGTTATTATTTTCCTGATGTGTGTTCCTTTTACTTGCTGCATTGCTAATTCCAATAAGGACTGAGATCTGTTGACGTCTTATAGCTCATTCTTTTTTCAAACATTTTCTGTTTGCTGGTCACTAAGGCCTTTGTAGTAGAATTACAGAAAGCTTCAGGTATTTTGCATGCCTATGGTGGTCTAGCATATATGAATTTCCTTTCTTTCCTTTTCCTTTCTCATAACCATTTTTATGGGTCTTATAAGAATTTTTAAAGTTTCAGAGAATAAATGCATGTGTTTGATTTAAATAATTGATTAAATTTAAAAATATATTTAATTATTTAAAATTATATACTGCTATTTCTATTGACATGGAAATATAATCAGTGAAAGGATAATAAAAATGTTAATACATTTGGATTAAGCCATACTTCCTGCTGTCTTTGAGAAAAGGGACTGCTACAGTTCTTTTCTCATTTTGATGTGCACATCTGGATTTCAGAAAGTTAAGAGAAGAAAAGTTTTATTTGAAAAATACTTCAAACAAGCAAACAAAAAAAGTGCAAAACCTTTGTTGAACATCCTTGGTAATGTCCCAACATCATGTTCTTATTTGATGGGACAGGAAAGTCGGTATGCCTCATGAGCATGATTTATTTCATTAATTTCTGTTTGATTTTTGGGCATGATTCTGTACTTATATCTTACAAGTCATTACCCTAAACTGTCTCTTAATGTGCTGGGCAGGTGAGCTGGGGAGAGATGAGAAGGGAGTAGTGTTGTTATGTCTGCCTGTGAGAAGTTAATAATTTTCATCTCTATCTAAATAAACCTCACAGATTAAGATAATGCATTCCAGGTAACATATGTTTTGAAAAATCTCTGAAGTTGAAAAATTCTGGAAGAACTGGAAGGAATTCAGAGAGAAATGTAGCTTGCTGAAGAATGAGAAAGACAGAGGAGCCATTTTTGACTACAGAACCTGTAGGGAAGAAGACAACTGGCAGCATGAGACAAACCTGTAGGTAATTTGGAGGAGAAAACTGAAGGCCTTGTTGGTCTGGTGTTTAAAAACAATATTGAGAACTCTGTGATGTTTTCTCTATTACTGGTTAACACTGAAAGTATATCTTATATGTATGACTGTGTTACTGATACTACAGTTCTTAGTCTGTATAGTATTACAGAATTCAGATGTCAAAATCCAATAAAACTGGTAATTTAGCTCAGCCATTACCCTGAAGTATTAAAATTGCATTCAGAAACCCCTTTACAGGAGGTCCAGTTCTGCATTTTCCAGCTGTTTGAATTTTTAAGTTTAAGTATGAATGAATACTTCTCATCTGAATGTAACCAGAATGCCAAACCTTTTGATCTTGCTCTATCACTAATTAATTACTATTTCTGATTGTAAGGGATTATGGCATTTATCGCTGAGATTTTCAGGCATCAGGCAATGAATAGGTTTTTATCTAGGGATGAAGAGCAACAGAACTAAACTGGTGAGAAAAAAAGTCTTAATTACAAATGCGTTTTTTTCCTGTGACTGGCTGTCAAAACCAAATAGTACCCAAAATAAAAAGAAAAAAAAATCTATTATTAGGTAGAAAGGTTGTATGCTAATGCTTTAAAAAATTCTCAAGTTGAATATTTCTTTTACATTTATTAAAGATCAACTTTACGAATTAAATTATTTCTAAAATAAAGACATTTATTAAACTTTACGAATTAAATTATTTCTAAAATAAATTCCTTATATTTCTCAATTCATGTAGGATACTCTTGGTTGCAATTACCAATAGATACACAGACAAGAAGCAAAATTAATTCATGTTTGTTTCTGTTGTCTCTAGATTTAAAAGACTACCTATGTTGGAAAAAGAGCCTCATTTCTGGTTTCATTTTTTTGTATGACAAAATCATAACAAAAAACATTTTGCTATTCCTTCAAGCATTCCTCTTACAGTCCACTGTAGAATCAAAAGATATTTTGAGAAACAATGTCTAATTATAAACTAGCAAATTGCCCTACAATCTCTTCTTAGGATCTGGGATGTCAGTAGGGTTCTGTCTGTTTCTGTGTTTTGGAACCACTGGGAAATTTTTTCTCTTCACTTGAAACTCTGCTCTATTAGGAATGATTCAGGGCAGAGGTTTTGTATATAATTTTTAAATTCTTTTTAGTATTTCATTTTCTGAAATTCAGTCATCTTTCTTGGCTTTTTAATTCTTCTCCCTGGTAAATGTTCAGACGATTGTTCACATACTTTTGGTTTCTGAGTAAGAAGCATGGTTCAGAATTTCTTTCTGACTAACGTCTCTGTTGGGCTGACTCTGTTCTCTGCTGTAAGAGTGCTTTGTCTCTAGAGTAGACTGAAGATTTTGCTGTAATAAGTCCCCTTCAGTCTAACCTGTGTATTCTATGTGGTGGTTATCATTACTTATTCTTGTTGCATTTGCTAACCAGAGTTGTCTGTGCTTGAAATCATACTTGGCAACAAAGCACCAATGTTCAAAACTAGTATCTCAAACTCATTCTGTCAATACAGAAGCCAAAATAGTCACAGATGTTTTAGTTTCTTTTTAAGTTGACAGTAAATAGCAGTTGGAAAATGTGATACTTCAATAAATTGAAAAAAAAATAGTAGCTACCAAGCACATGGAGTCTTGCTGTTTGCAAAATATGCTGTATTAACAGTGGTGCCACAAGGAGAGTTTCTGTTTTCTAGGGCTTTTTAATCTCCACATTCCCCTATTTTAAACTGTACCACTGTTGAACCATTTGAGCTAAGAGTCATTATTTATTTATGGATGTAAGTGTGGTCCTATATCCTCCTCTGTGGCACTCAAGCCTCTGAATCGGTGTAGCCATAGATCATATTTGTCACAGGGAAAAACTCAACTCACATGGTTTAAATGAAGTCAGAATGAAAGTATTTTATTGATTTATTAATGACAGTTAACTGGCAAGCAGTGAACTATACATTCAACATCAATACTGGTGGCATAACAGATAAACCACAATCCCAGATGCTTGAAAAATGTTAATGTAATCCTACAGATTTCCATAAATCCTACAGATTTCCATAAAACCTTCTAATGTGCCCCTCCATACTTACCTGCACCCTTGCACCGTCTGGCAGTTCAGGTACCCCTCCCTGCCCTCTCTGTGGGTGCAGGTCCCCCAGGTTATCACCTGCTTGGTGCCATGAGCAGGTGCCCCACATGGTCCCATGTTCAAACTGAGGAGGGGTGCTTCACACTGCCTGTGTGCTGTGGGTCACTGGCTGGGTACAGGGTACTCCTGCACCCCATGGGCACCTGCTGGGCCTGGCGCAGACAAGATGAGGATGCCATGGAGTGATGCCTGGCAGTGCCCAGTGCTTCTTGTCCAGCTCTGAGCCTTCTACCAACACCTCCTACAAATTTTCCAGAATTTTATATAGGTTTGAGATGTGATTAGAAAAGTCTTGATTGACACAGGAAAACTGTCTAATTTGTGAAAAAGATGCAAAATTAAGGAAAAGTTTCTGATTAGCTATTAGAGATCTGAAGGGGAGGCGATGTGAGCATCATCTCCTTAGAGACATTTGCTTCTAGTAGTTGCACAAAATTTGAGGGTTCTCCCTGGATCAAGGGCTCATTCCCAGACTATCCAGGGCTGACAAAATTTTTTCTAGTGACCAAAATTTCTTCTTGAATTTAGACAGACTCATTCTTGCTCTCTGGTTTAAGCTATGGTCTTACCTACTTCTCAGTCATTTCCAAATCCTTGTTGAGTCCTAACATGTCCCTTATCCTCTGGACCGCTCACATCAGAGATCTGGGAATACTTGGAGTGTCACTGTGAAAATAAGCTCCCTTAGCTGATAGCTGAAGGCAGTAGAAAATTCCCTGTAAGGAAATAAATCAAAGGGCTTCACTTGGAAACGAGACCTTTTTTTAAGCTGTAGCACTTAGTGCATTTAGCACTTTTTTTTTTTTTTTTTTTCCCTTAGCTCCTTTTAAAAATACATTCTGTTTTAATTTAAAAGGGTAGATTGTCATTACTGGCCAGAATGTGTAATTGCAGACTTTCCTTGAGTTCACTGAAGAAGTTTGTGTGCAAAATGCAGTTTTGTTTCACACATCACACCGTGGCATCATTTTCCAGCCAACAGTAAAAATTATATGGTCCTGTTAGTACCAGTAAGTCAAAAGTGGCTTTATATTCCTGTAAAGACATACTTTGCTGCCATAGAAGTCATGCAATGCAAACAACACAAAGTATGTTTCCAGCAGTTGAAAAAAGATGCTCTAAGAAATAAAATGGCCAGAGACATTGTGTTCTAAGGCCATAAAAGCAGGTGCAACTTATCAAAGCCAACCACCTAATTGTACCATCTGTGTTACTGTGACATTCTGAAAGCAAATATAAGAGCAAATATTGCATGGATTCACTGATACGTGAAGAGGCATGTTCAGTAATCTCTGGTGCCATTTTGGCTTTGCAGAGACAGTGGGCATGACTCCAGTATTGCAATTCCAGGAAAACTCACTGAAATTCTCTCTAATCAGAACTGCAGAGTTAGGTCAATATTGATGTTTCTAGCCCAGCAGACCGATGAAGTTAATGCTATTTGTCTGACTGTATTCCACAAAACTCACTACAGAGCCATCTGAAGAAACTCCATGGTTTTATTTTGGAAGAGATAACTGAGAGATAATCAGATAACTGATTAACACTCACTTCTTACATATGGTGTATTTTCAGACTTCATTTTTGCATGGAATAGCAATAATAATTCAGAGCCAATTTAATAATATTTCCTTTCCCAGAAATATCCTGGAGTCAGAGAAAAAAGTGTTCCTTTTCAGTCACAAAGTGTAAGGTTTTCTAAGAGTACCTTGCTGGGTGCATCTTCTCATTTGTGCCCAGAATGCAGTGCTCACAGAAGGTATTGGGAGGACACTAATGAAGTCACTCCATCCTAGCATTACAAAAAGAGCTTGTGTCCCATGAAGCAGAGCTGTAGAAGCTACTTTGCCTGTGCTGGGATGTTCAAGAACATTTTTCTTCTGTTCAACCCCTTTATGACTCTGCTTTTTCTTAGGAGGGTTTTTAATTTTTGTTAACAGTGTATTAAAAAAAAAAAAGGTGCAAAATCACTGCTTGATAATACTTTTAAATGTAAAATGTCTTTTTCCCAATAACAGGTAAAGACCAAACCCTGTATTTATTTCTAGAAATCTCCAAATTTGCAGTTGAAATAGAGAAATTGGCCCACTTACAGTTTTTATCAAACACAGGTGGAGAGTGGCCAAACAAACTTTTATTTTGTCTTTTAAAACTTTTAAAGCTTTTAAAGCTTTTAAAACAAGAAATCTAAAGAAGGAATATAAAAAGGATGTAAAAAATATTTCCTGTAGGAGCAAGTATTATAAATAGTTGATCACACTAAAATGTGAAAATAGTGCTATAATTTGAAGAACAAGATGGATTCTGGGATATTACTTAATGCAGACTGTGTATTGCTGTGAGTTCCATGAAGATCCATCAGTCCAGACATTCTTCCAGGTTTACCACCTTAGCACTACTCAAATATGGTGCTTTTGCCTATATAGCATCCATCCTGTGAGACCTGGAGTTACACATTTCTTTTTCCTTCTCTTTTCTTTCCAGTCAAACCAATAAAAGCATATTGCACTCTGCACAGTGCTAGAGTGTGCAGGGCTGTACTAACTGCTAGAAAAATACACTGCTTGTATGAAAGCCTCATTCCCTTTGTATATGAAATGGTTTAAATGGAATTACAATGGGACCAAAAGTGTCCCTGGCTATTTCTATCTGTCATAGCCCAAGGTTTTAAACTTAAAAAAAATACAGCTTTTTAGGGTCTGGAAGTCAGGTAGGGCTGCACAGAATCAATTTATAACAAGAACTGTGGAAAGTTTTTTATGAAATTGGTGTGAAATAAAGCACATAAACA